>NC_064874.1:11601771-11609271 GCF_943734745.1 Anopheles darlingi | reverse complement strand
GGTGAAATAGCAGCAGGACTGCGGTCCCTGCATGGCGCCATTAGTACTCGCCGCTCCTCTCACATTCCAACAGTAGGCCCACCAGGTCAGCAACCTCATTGATGCTGGATCGAAGTTACGCAATGTGGCCGCCAAAAGCGTGAGTAAAACTCGTTTTTCGAGAGAGCCGGCGTTTTAGTCCGTAACCGCAATCGTTGACCCTTGGTTGTGATTGATCTGCGCCAGGAGAGCCCGCGAGATTTGCCCGCGAACTCACAACCTCGTGTACAACCACACCGGCGTTGTACTACAAACGTTTTTCGTTTGAGGACAGGTTTGTCTAGGTCATTTTTAGGCCACCTTCCCCACGCATTCAAAGGATTGGGATTGATCCCTTCTTTTATGCTCCGACCGACTACGACGACATGTTGTGGGAGAGACGGGTGTCGCGGTGTTTGTTTGCACAAACCCGACTACCGACCGCCGTTCCTATTACGAAGGAGCTCGAGAACCTGCATTTGTGTTCCAGCGGTGGCAGCGAACGGTCGGAGTTCAATCGGGCATACCGTATCGCGACAGTGTATCGCGTGGCATGCAGACCCCGGCAATTGTGAATCGTGCGTGCGATCGGTCAACAGAACCGAAATGATTCTCGTTTGCTCGTCGATCATGTTAATGTGACGTGTTTTGCGTTGCCACGGTGGCACTAGATAGCCACCAACCAGTGCAAATTATTTTAGAATTGTGTGCCTCTCATCCATTTGCTCCACTGTAACAAACGATTATCGCATGCCAGTGATCGACAGCACGCCTCAAGGGGATAAGCATCTCGTTCAAGGATAAAGTGAGAGTGCGAACTAAAGCGGAAACCTCCAGAAAATTTGGTAAGAGCACGAAAGTACGTAAGCGGCTTTAGATTACGAATAGAATATCTGAAAGATAGATGTTTTGTATGTTTTGAATTTCGCATGGATTATGATGTGATGCACCCCCCGGTGATGGGGACCATGAGGTGCTGGTAGAAGAGAGTTCGAGGACAGCCAGTTGCGAGAATCCTTCCTTGGCATCATTTGTAATGGACAGCATGCTCATTCTTGGCATGAAGGCGCCGATCATTAGTTCGCCGATTGAATCGTACCGAATTTATAATTACTTTTTTGCATACACCCGGTGGATAGCAGCGTAAACCCGGTACGAATCGCTAAACTCGGTCAGCTAATTGAAATGAAGGTTGAAGAACTATCTTAGAACGTCGTTCATGTTTGAGTTAATGCTCATAACTCAGATAAAGATTTAATGGCAGTAATAATGTTCCACTTTTTGCCGAACACGTGTTCTCGTTCTTCGCGTTGGTTTATGGACTGTCGTGCGTCATTATGGCGGCATCCTTCTCCATATTCTCGTCATGAAGGTCAAGCTAGACCTAGAATCACGACAAAATGTTCTTTTCTCATTCGCCAAAGGGACAGGTTCGTTCTGGATCGTACTGGTTTGAATCGGATCGTTCGGTTCCTCGTCGACATTCGACGACGTTCGACGATATTGTCGCGTCCTTACATCGCCGCCAACTGGCCCCGAAATGTGTACTTACAAATGGAAATTCGTTGTAACCATGGCCACATCTCTTTTCCGCACACAAGGATACGACTGCCAGATAGGGAGCTCGAGGGAGGGGACGAGATTAATCGATCGATCGGTCGAAGGATTCCACACCTTGCTCAAGGTGTGCTGCGTACGAATGGCGCAAATTGTGGCAAACGCACTGCGTGCCCCGAAAGATTCGAGAGGGAATGATATGGCAAAATATCGTCTGCATGTTTTGGTACTCCTGGATCTGGTTAAGCCGGTTTTCATGGATGGGTTTGGGATTTTTTTTTTGCATAACGATCTCATCGTAAACGAAAACATTATTTACATCGTATCCGTGCCTTTTTTGGGGGCTTGAGCGATCGTGGTGACTAGCGAACGATCTGATCTCCAGTCAATGATCTTTTGAAATGCTTGTGGTCTCGCGAGCTAATAGATGATCGCGAAGCGTTGGCCAAACTTCTGGCATACGTATTGCTGAAGGTCATTACTAGAATCGAGTTGCTATAGCATCTTACGCACGTGTTTCAATGTAAATCCACTGTTCAGCTGGTGCTTTGAAATAGTTTTGCTAGGTACACGGGCCCGTTGTTACCAAGTTGATCTAAAGGGGGACATGATGGGGTAGGATTACACGACGATAACACTAGCTTTCTGGCTTCTGTTTCTTTGCTAAACAACCTGTTGTCGCTGTTGATAAGAACAACTGATTGTTCTATCCTATAAGGATGTAATGGAGAGCAGCTTTTTGAGCGCTCTGTGTTGAAGAAGGTTAACTTTGTCTGAACCTATCGATATCAATAGTCTCTGGATGCTCTGGGTCAATGTAAATACTTTCGGGAATCATTCCTTTGCTTTCTTCGTTCTTTCCAATTGTTACTGTCACAATTATTGTTGAATTGGGTTTAAATGAATAATAACTTTTGTATTTAACTAATATAAAAGTACGTCGCTATTTGTACAGCAAATTGTGATAAATACGATTGTTATCTCATTAACAAATTGTAGATACGTACGATCGTATCACGTTAGTGAGAGGGGCGAACGAACTCCCAGCGGGTATAAAACCACTAAAACATAATTAAAACACCCGTTGATGAGTTGTGTGTTTAGTCGAACGCCGGCGACGATTCCGATGCTTTCTGCCAGCTGTTCTAACATTGTATTGATACAAACAACCGTGCGTTATCAAACTGGAGCTAATGTAGTTTGCTATGTTTTGTTTCAGGCCATCGGAGGAGGATCATCTTCGAAGATTGTAACGATCATTGCAAAACAATCATGGGATTGTCGAGGGTGGAAAGAGTGGTACCGGGAAGCCGATGGCTTCGTGGTTATACGGTACAGTTTATGGTGGCCGATCTGATCGCTGGTATTACGGTCGGTTTGACGGTACTTCCACAAGGCCTAGCGTACGCAACATTGGCCGGTTTAGAGCCACAGGTTAGTATTGATGAGAAGACGTTACTCTCAGGATTTGAGCTATCGTTTCATCACTTTGTCTACGATCACTTCCAGTATGGTTTGTACTCGGCGTTCGTTGGAGGTGTCGTGTATGCTTTGCTCGGTGGTTGTCGTGAGGTGACGATCGGTCCAACGGCACTGCTCTCGCTGATGACGAGTCGGCACACGGGATATGGTGGTGCATCCGGACCGCAGCTGGCGATTCTGCTTTGCTTCCTTTCTGGCATCGTTGAGTTACTGATGGCCGTCTTGCGCCTGGGAGCACTCGTCGATCTCATCTCGCTACCAGTAACGGTTGGTTTTACCTCAGCAACGGCTTTGATCATTGGAGCGTCGCAGTTGAAAGCCTTGCTCGGCATACGGGGCGGGTCCGGATCCGGTTTCGCCAGTACCGTGCGCACCGTTTTCGAGAAAATGCCGGAAGCGCGTGTAGCCGACAGTATTCTCGGAGTGGTATCGATTGCCGTTTTGCTGGCACTAAGGGTAAGGCCACACCTTGATACATATCCCGAAAATCCTTACTAACGATCGTGTTGAGTTTACAGAAATTGAAGGACATCAAAACACCGGCAGATGCATCTAAAGGGCGTCGAGTGGTAGGACTCCTCTGCTGGCTGATTGCAACTGCCCGCAATGCTCTCGTGGTGTTGGTAACCAGTGGTCTGGCATTCTATTACGATCTGCGTGGTGAAACACCGTTCGTGCTTACCGGAACCGTTAAGAGTGGTATTCCTGCATTCCAGCCACCTCCGTTCAGTACCATTCTGCCGACCGGCGGTGGTTCCAATGGTACCAGTCCCATCGAGCTCGGTTTCGTAGGCATGCTAAACGAACTGGGTGCATCGATCGCCCTTGTACCCATCATTGCCGTGCTTGGTAATGTGGCCATTTCGAAGGCTTTCGGTGGCAGTGGCATCAACCCAACCCGGGAATTGGTGGCTCTCTCACTGAGCAACGTATGTGGCTCGTTTTTCAGTTCGTTTCCCGTGACTGGTTCGTTCTCGCGCAGCGCCGTTAATCATGCGAGCGGCGTAAAGACACCGATTGGAGGTATTTATACCGGGGCGCTTGTGCTGTTGGCACTTGGAGTGCTAACTCCGTACTTCCGGTACATACCGAAGGCTGCGCTTAGCGCGGTAATCATTTCGGCGGTCATTTTTATGATCGAGTATGAAGTGATACGGCCACTGTGGCGTTGCAATAAGCGCGAGCTAATACCGGGTGCGGTTACGTTTGTGTTGAGCTTAATCGTTGGCGTTGAGTTGGGCCTGTTGGCCGGTGTTCTCACGGATCTGGCGTTTGTCGTCTATCGTACCGCGCGTCCCATGCTGGCCGTCAGTGTGGCGACCACGCAGCTCGGTACTCAGTACATCCTAATCCGTCCCAATCACAGCTTGATCTACTTTCCTGCCGTCGAGTGGGTACGCAATGTAACGTCGAAAGCGATCAAGCAGCACGGCAACATTCCCGTGGTGTTCGATTGCCGGTTAGTGAATGGTGAGTCACGTGTGTGCAGGAACATTATCTACGCAGACTAATTTAACTGTTTTGGCTTCTTGTAGAGTTTGATTATACTGCTGCCACGGGACTGCAGATGCTGCGAAAGGAACTGGAGAAAAAGCAGGTTCCGCTAGTCGTGTATGGATCGTCGAGCGAAGTTCGCAAACTATTACAGGAAACGCTCAAGAGCAGTCTGCTGGAAGTTACCAACGATGAGGAGCTGGAGATACTGTTGCAAGAACTGTCTCCCGAGGTGGGCGGAAGAGGAGGAGGTAAGCATGAGTCACGTGAAGTCGCCATACCGCTTCTTTCACCCGAGACGCAGAATCGTCCTGCGCCGATAGCTGAGATCGAAGAACCATAATGCAGCCTCTCTCCTATGCTTCTCTCGCCTGGAAGGCATTATGTGGGTTAGCCATGCCAACGTGTTAAGCTACGCTCAAGTATTATCGGGTACATATTTGCATGCGCACCACATTCGGCATCATACTCATCTATAAGATACTAGATAACTATGGGACCTATTTTGCCTCTTTCTGTATATTCTCTCTGTCGGTTGTTACAGGTGTATGATAGAAAAAGATGTTTCCACGTAAACGTAGCGCGTGGTACGACCGACACAAAATTAAATCTCGAACATACGATTACCATTCACTTCGGCGGTAGACGTAGCTCATAACGAACTGCTTTACAATAGCGTGTAATAAAGAAATCAAATTTCCTACCAAACACTTGGTGTTTCCTTTTTTAAGTAATAACGGTCAATTTGAAACTGCACATAGCATATCTTTTGTTATACGGGTTATACGAGTGCTGAACTTTTCTCCAGGAGTAGCGGTGAATACGTCCTGCCTTTCCAGCGACCTCTGCAGCAAAAATTATTCCAAAAATCGTCGTCGTCCCTGCTGGAAGTGGAAGTAAGTTCGCTGGAAAATGTCGCATTTTAATCGATAATTTTCCTAGATTCAGTGCATTCTAACCGAAAACCTTCGACTGGTGTCTCCGTGGATCGAAGCAACCATCATTCCAACGTGCGTTTGGTTTTAAATTCGTTTTTATCAAGCGTCCGTTTTTACGTTCTCCAGCCGAGATCTAGAAAGTTCGCTTACGCACGCGTTTCCACGTGACCGTAGCGGCTTAAAACCGGAACCCTCGAACGTGTGAAGTGTCCGAGTCGAAAAGAATCACAGCTTCTTTGTGGAATCAAATAATCGCGAACAAAAGGTGTAAATTGTGGCTAATTTTTACTTCTTGGGAGTTCTCCAAGGCCGGTCCAGTCACCGCATTTTTCGCTTTTTCTTTTCGGTTTTGCAAAGCTGCTCGCGTTTAGAGTAATGAGTGGAATACTTATGTAACAGAATTCAAATTCCGACGGAGCCTGAATTCTTGGCGAGACAACTACTCTGGTGGTTTTCTTTTAACACGTTCTGCTATTTTTAAGGGTTATCTAATCCAATTAGGGATGGTAACATTATGTTTGAAAAGGATCCACACGACCCTTATTCAACTGTTTTATATAACCAGCCAGCAGGCGCACTGCGACAGGCTCGCCTCTGTTCTATCTTATCACTCTGAGGCCATGGCTTAGCGCCAATTTTTACCCGTAATCATACACACAAACACACTCCACAAGTTCTCGTGTCGCGGAGAAGGTTATCGATTAAACAAGCGACTAATGGCTCCGTTTGGCAGGACATTAATGTTAATTTTATGTTTCTTCGATCCTCCAGGAGTCCAAGAAAGCGTGGACACAGGACCTCTAGCAACAACCCGGAAGGAATCAGCTCAACATGTTTACCGCTCTTCTTGATGCCGCACGGAACTCCCCGTTCCGCACACCGTTCACCCGTGTCCAGTGCGATGACGGCAGTGCACCGGTGGCAGCAGACACGGAGAAGGCGGTAGTTCCGGGTCGTTCCATTCAGGCGGCCTCAACCCGCGAGGTTGAATTCGGATCGAACGAGTTCTTTGGTCTGTGCGCGGTCGGTGGTATCCTGTCGTGCGGAATCACTCACACCGCCGTCGTTCCTCTCGATCTGGTCAAGTGCCGGCTGCAGGTCGACCAGGCCAAGTACAAGAACTTGTTCCATGGCTTCAAGGTGACCATCGCCGAGGAGGGAGCTCGTGGTCTGGCGAAGGGATGGGCCCCCACATTCTTCGGCTATTCCGCACAGGTAGGTGATAAGTATTGCATTATCTTCCCCTCACGTCGCTATCTAAGCCCCACATGTCTTTCTCACGTGAACAGAGAGTTCACCTTGACCTTCAGTTCCTAGTCTACTTTGGTCGAAAATCGCCATCTTTCGTGTCCCCCTTTCCCGGTCATGTGATGCTAGTCTAGCAACACATTCTGCAATGCTTTTTTTGCTTTAAAAGCAAAGAATTTTACAGTGCGCTTTCTTGCGCAAATATCTGTCTCCAGATTGTGCTACCGGCGATAACGATGTTGGTCTTATTGGTGCGCAACCGTTTCGCGCGGCTCGTTGGAGTAATTGAAGTGGCCTTGAATCGGCGGCGTCGACACGCGATTGCCACGCTTACGTAACGGGGCGTGTAAACGGTGCTACGTAGCACCGTAAACGTAGCAGCTTATTGAATGAACCCGATCATGATTGACTGCCGGCATGGTAATCTTCGTTTCGATATGTTGGATCACATGGATGATCGTTTGTTTAACTTTTTCACCCGAGTAGCCCATGGAATGATCAGTAAAATGTAAATTTAAATTGAATCATCTTTGATTATTGTGATTAACATTTTTTATTATTTTTTTGAAGGGTGCCTTCAAGTTCGGCCTGTACGAAGTATTCAAAATCCAGTACGCCAACATGATCGGCGAGGAGAATGCCTATCTGTACCGTACTTGGGTGTATCTGGGTGCTTCGGCTTCAGCCGAATTCTTTGCCGACATTGCTCTGTCTCCGCTAGAGGCTGCCAAGGTGAAGATCCAAACCATGCCAGGCTATGCTA
>NC_064874.1:11559271-11596771 GCF_943734745.1 Anopheles darlingi | reverse complement strand
TCTTCCAGATATCTGAAACGAAATCGGAAAAGATTCAGCACTGGCCGTGAACTGCGGTGTGGCCCTCGTCCTTACCGTATAGCAGTTGGTTGAAGATGTAAAACGAAAGCATAGATTCCTTGACCGTGCTGTAGCCCAGTTTCACTATGAGCGATTCGGTGAGAAAGTCTTTCAGTACGAGTTCCAGGTTGCGATTATGCTTCAAGATGGTTGCATTGATAAAGTTGATCTGCAACGTAACACCGGGAAATGGGTTAGGCATGTGGATCAATCGGTGATCAAGCGCAATAATAAAGATTCTTACAAATGACATTAACGACTCTTGATCAGCAATAACCGATTCTTCCAGCTCTTTGAGATCCTCGATCCGGTTGATGGGGAATTCCACCAGTTTGAACTCATCCTGCTCGCCGATGAATTCACCAATCAACTCACTGTCGCAATCCAGCTCGAGCTTAAGCTCCAGCGCCTCATCCACCGTACTGCCGACAGGACCACTACTGGACGATGTTATTGCATTGCCGGATGGTCCATTTGTTTGCTTAGTAGCTTGTAATTCCAGGGCGTCCGCTTGTTTGTTCATTTGCACGACGCTTTCAAGCTTCTTTTCGATCTCATCTAATCGAGCAATGATGGATCGCAGGATAGCCGGATCAATCGTAGTACTGTGGGGGTCAGCGAAGGTTCTGGCGATCTTTTGTATGACCGCTAAATCAACGAGACAAATTCATCGTTTAGAAATAAGTTTGTTTCCCGCGAGTTCTACTTTTCTACTTACAAATATCGTCCTCATCGTCCTCGATGTCCACCTCATCGATGCTGGCATCGGTCCGGAACTTTTTTACCTCGATTCGGATATCGTCCGATATGTTGAAGCTCCTGATAGTCGTGGAAATGTTGGACTGTACCACGTTCATGATTTCGAGGGAAAAATCCGAGGATTTCCCTGAGAATTTTTCTCCCTTCCGATTTTTGTTTATGTTCCGCAAAATGTAAACATCCAGTTTGACAAACCTGCTGACTGTTATACATGGTGGTATACTGTGATACCTCGACGGACTCTACTGTAACAACGGTGCAAGCAGTTCAAATAAAAATAGAACTTTTATTAATTTCTCATCTTTTTTAGCTCTTCGAAGGCACAATTTCTTTTACATTTACTTTGGATTGTTTTTGTCTTTCGGTTGCACATGAATCATCACTTTAATCGCTCCACCGAGCCCATGCCTAGCAGTGTTGAAAGCCTCGGCCGTTTCTTCGATATCGAAGTGATGGGTGATGAGGCGTTTAACGTTGATCTTTCCACTGGACACCAAACTTAATGCGGCAGAATAGCTGTAATTAAACGAGAATAGGCGATTGAATTCGTTTGTTGAGTGCATTGCAAATCGTTATACTACTCACTCGTTACAGTACCGGAACACACCGCGTATATCGACCTCGCGCGCTAGAGCATTGATCAGCGGTATTTTGACCTCCGGTGGACCCATACCGACTAGCACAGCGCATCCACCGGAACGCGTGGCCAAAATCGATAACCGTGTCGTTGCTTCCGCCCCACTACAATCGATAGTTTTATCGGGTGCACATCCCATCAGTTCATGAATTTGCTTGACCAGTTCCGCCTCGGTGGCAGTTTTGGAAATCAATAGCGTTCCGTCAGCGCCCAGTTCTTTGGCGACATCGAGCCGGTTCTGCAGCAAATCCGTAACGAGCACCTTACTGGCACCCATGGATTTGGCCACGATCAAGGTGACCAGCCCGATGGGTCCTGCACCAAGCACCAATACCTGCGAACCGAGCTGAACTCCTGCTCGGCGACACGCGTGCACACCGACGGACAGCGGCTCGAGCAGAGCACCCTCCTCCATCGTTACATGGTCCGGTAGCTTGAAGCAGAAGTCTGCCGGGTGGGTGTAGTATCGCATCAGGTTACCATCATATGGTGGAGTAGCACAGAAGATCATATCCGGGCACAGGTTGTACGAGCCACCCTTACAGTAATCACACACTCGACACCCATAACCTGGCTCAATTGCTACACGATCGCCCACTTTTAGTGATTTCACGTTGGCTCCAACCTTCGCCACGATACCGGCCGACTCGTGACCGACTATCATTGGTTTCTTCACGATAAAATCCCCAATCCGCCCGGCAACCAGATAGTGCACGTCGGATCCGCAGATGCCGACGCTGTCCATCGCCAACAGAACCTCTGCAAAAGGGTGTGGCAGTTTTAGGAATAGCAGGACGTGCGCTACGGCATTTCTCCATACATACGTACCATCATCTTTGGGCACTGGAATCGGTCGTTGCTCGAGACGAAGATCTTCGATGCCGTACAAGACCGCCGTCAGATTGTCCTGCTTGCTAGCCATCGTATGTGATAAGAGATGGGGAGCGCCTATGAATTTCGTTGCTTGCTCGGTCCACAACTGTTGGCCACCAACTGTGATCGCTCCTGATGGCGTGCCGTCCTTTATCAGCGGGTTTGTTTGCGTTATTGCTTTATGGTTCGGGTAAGCTCGTTTCGACGACGACGACGACGACGGAAGAACCGATGGTGATGCGTTGCGTTCGTATGTATAAATTGTGATAACAAACCCAATAAAACGGATGATCAGAGATCGTAGTGGTTGTTGCTAAAATGAGGAACAAAAACGTTATTGAGTGGCCGGCTTCTTTCGTGTGTGTAGGCGGCAATTGTGTAGGGCATTCAGGACATTGACATGATACGCACCTATCAGGAACCTTGCGGGCTCAATTCCTCGACTTTAACGGTGGCACTTACCTCCGCTTATGTTAATTGATTGCACGGCACAAATTCGGGAGATTTTTCAGCTTAAATCCTTCGTATTCTTCAATTTTGCAGTCGATCGGTTTGTTTTGGTCCACCGCGTGTCACGTATCCTGACGTTTCAAGTTTATGCTGACTTGGGAATGGCGCAATATTTGAAATGGACCGTTCAAACGACTTTTCAACACGCGAACATAATAAGAACGACTTAAATCACTATAAGCAACGTCATAAAAGACGCCTAGTTTGAATCATTAGCATTGAACCCGTTGATCGCGTCGTTGATCAATTACGCACACAGGAGCAGGAGGGTAGATTGTCATTTAACGTGACTGCCCTTACTAAGGGGTGCGGCCTCCCTTGTAATCGATTTACTGCACTCAAACAGATTAATATGCCCCCACCAGTTCATCGGATGCTGCTAATGTGCAAGCCACCTCATATGCGAACATGTGAGAGTTTGATGTGGTCATACTTAAAGCCCTCGCGCATCGCTCGATCGTGCTGTATAGTTCATTTGCCCTTTGTCTGATCAAGCAGATCGCAAGGTCTGCGCACTACTCTCAGCGAGACGTGAAAATGGCACCGAAAAAAGAGAAAAATATGGCCGGGGTAGTACACGGTATAGAGGACTTTCGTGTGGTGAGTAGCGCAAGGAAATTTTTGGACATCCATTCGTCGGAACAACATCTGAAATAGTTGCAGTTTTGTGTGAACAGGAGGAAATACCGATCCCAACACCACGGGACAATGAGGTGCTGCTGCGAATGGATTGCGTTGGAATCTGTGGTTCTGATGTGCACTACATATCGCACGGAGGATTCGGTGATTACAAGCTCAAGGAGCCCCTCGTACTGGGGCACGAGTCATCCGGTGTAGTTGCGGCCGTTGGGTGCCAGGTTACGCATCTAAAGGTAGGCGATCGGGTGGCGATTGAACCGGCCATCGGTTGCCACACGTGTCGACACTGTAAGGAGGGACGCTACAATCTCTGCTCCAAAGGGATTTACTGTGCTACGACGGGACAGGGTAACCTGTGCAACTACTACACGCACGCGGCCGATTGCTGCTTTAAGTTGCCACCGAACGTGACGATGGAGGAGGGTGCTCTGCTGGAACCGCTCGCCGTTGCCGTACACTGTTGTCGACGGGCTGGTGTACGCCTTGGCCGTACGGTGCTCATCCTCGGTGCCGGTCCCATCGGATTGGTCACGGTGCTAGTGGCGAAAGCGATGGGTGCTGGTCGGATCTGTTCCGTTGATCTGATGGAGAGTAAACTGGAGCTGGCGAAGGAGCTTGGAGCCGACGCAACGCTCGCCGTAAGTGGACACGATTCGGAGGAGGAGTTGGTAAGACGCATCCATTTACTGCTTCTCGGCGAGGCACCGGACATCAGTATCGATTGCACGGGCTCGGAAGCGTGCGTTCGGCTAGGTATTGCGGCCACCATTGCTGGTGGTGTGATGATGTTGGTCGGAATAGGTGAGATCAATCAACGTCTCCCGATCACGACCGCGCTTGTCCGTGAGATCGACATACGCGGTGCATTCCGATACGCAAATTGCTATCCGGCGGCTCTGGCGCTGATAGCGAGTGGAACCATCGATGCCCGGAAGCTCATCACCCATCACTACGACCTCTCGCAGTCGGTTGAAGCGTTCAAAACCTCACGTTACGGCTTGGATGGTGCCATTAAGGTTATGATTCATTGTCAACCCAGGAACACAAATAATCCCGAGCGGAAATTCTAGTCGCTATTAGAGGGGAATACTGAGGTTTCGCTTTGTGGTGTGGGTCTAATGGTAGTTGTTGTGCCCTGAAACAATAAAAGGAAAAAATAGAGAATGCACTCGTTGATTTTACATTGACCTAGTGCCGGTAGCAGCCTCAAACACAGATAGAACTGCCATATGCTGATTCTGATATGGATGAGAATTGTGATACGGACGGTCTACTTCATTTGCGATTGTGAAGGCGATTTGCATCCGCCGACGACACATCAAGTACCCCAAAGCGAGCATGATTTGTTTGCGTCCAGAGATAAGCGAAACATGACAGCATGGCACACGGCACCAACACGAAGGTGCAGCCTAGTTTAATCTGGTCTCCCTGGTTGATTGGGACCCCCACGCTGGAGTCCTTTGATTGAGAAGGAGGGAGGGCTTGGGGACGGGGCCTGGCAATGGAAGGCTGTCAATAAGGAGCAGGAACTGGGGGAGGGCAGGTTGTATAGTACTGTCGATTAGATAACCTTCTCCCCGACCTCACGACCAGCGGGTACTAAATGGGCGTGCGCACAAACGTTTTATTAAGTCATAGGTTAAGATTGGCCGGCTTCTTGAATGTTTACAATGACCGCAATCTAAACCGTAAAACGAGGGTTGAACGAGGCGGCCGGTCAGAAACTGATGAAAAGATGCTCCTTACCTCGCTGGTCTGTGATAATGCAGCCTGCAATGGACGCTGCGTGCCTGGCTGTTTTTTTCTCTCGTACTACTCGTATGTGCCGATTAGAACACAGTACAGCGTTTTGGCAACGGTAGAGCATGCTATCCTCCGCTAGTATAGATTACCTTATCATTGGGGTCGACGATAGCCCGACGTATATTGACAACCTCATTATGGAATCGATCCCTGAGGAGGAGGATGAAATGCGCTTTCTTGCGCTGAACTTTGACTCATATGGAAGCACACGGAAGCATTTTCGCGGATTAGATTTCAGCGAAAAGGAAGAACCCTGGCTTCGTTTTCGGTATAAAAGATGACCCCTCGAAGGTAGTGGGAAGACAGTCTTCGATTTCATTTCTGCGTTGCTCGTCGTCGTCGTCGTTCCTTGGAAGAACTTTTCCGTGTGCAGCGATATGGCCCCAACACAACACAATATGGCCGCTGTGTGCTACGGTCCTGATGATTTGCGCCTAGTGTCCATTCCGGTGCCGGAACCGGCCTTCAACGAGGTCGTGCTGGAAGTGGACAGCTGTGGGATCTGCGGTACGGATGTGCACTTTCTCAAGGAAGGTGGCTTTGGCGATCAGAAGCTGATCCGACCGCTAGTGTTGGGCCATGAGTCTGCCGGTGTGGTGCGTAAAGTGGGCAGCTCGGTGACCCATCTCAAGGTGGGTGATCGTGTTGCAATCGAACCGGCAGCCGGATGCCGAACCTGCGATCTGTGCAAGGCTGGCAAGTACAATGTCTGCCTCACTGGAAAGCACTGTCCGACGAAGAACCACGATGGCAACTGCTCTAACTACTTCGCCCACTATGCGGACTGTTGCTTCAAGCTGCCGGACCATGTAACGATGGAAGAGGGCGCACTGCTGGAACCGTTGGCTGTCGGGGTGTATGCGGGACGACGGGCAGATATCCGGCTCGGGAGCCGTGTCGTTATCTTCGGTGCCGGACCGATCGGGTTGATCTCGCTGATCGTTGCACGTGCGATGGGAGCCACGCGGACCGTCGTACTGGATTTGGCACGGGTCAGTAAAAGGCTGGAAGTAGCGAAGAAACTTGGCGCTACAGCCGTCATACCGATTGGTGCCGAGGACAAAGAAGACGATCTGGTTGCACGCATTCAGCAAGCTCTTGGAGGACCGGCTGATCGAGTGCTGGAATGCACGGGATCGCAGCCTGGCATGCGCATCTCTATCAGGGCCACACGGAATGCCGGCATCGTGTGTCTGGTCGGGTTGGGCAACGAAGAAGTGCAGCTACCGATGGTTGATGCCATTTCTCGAGAAATTCAAATCATCACCGTCATGCGGTATAATCATGAGTAAGTTAATATGCTTCTGGAAAAGCTTATTCGCTTTTTTCTTCAATGTCATTAATCCATTTTCCGTTATCTCCCGGTTAAAAGCTATCCCGCTGCGATGGAGATCGTATCGAGTGGGTACGTTGATGTGAAGCCCCTGGTTTCGCATCATTTCAGTCTGCAAGATGTGAATGAAGCCTTCCGGGTTGCAGCTTCCGGCGAAGGATTGAAAGTGATGGTACATCTCACTCCGAGGGACAGCAACAATCCGGTGAAGTTTGTGAATTAAATCTCATTCATCGCAGAAGAAGGTGGGCGGAACTCTGTTGAAAGGAATAAATAAACGGCAAAACAAATTCGTCCCCAGCGGAGTAGAGAAGTTGATAACAAAGGCTTATCTGATGGCATGTCGCGTCCCGCTAATAATAGTCACGGGCCCGCATTATCGCTGGCGCCACACGGCACGTTTGCACAAACGCCGGCCAATCCGGGGCTCCAGTCTGTATAAGATGGTACGCACCATGTATCAGGGGAGTTAGTTTGATTTGATTAGCCGTACGGAAAAGAGAAGAAGTGTGTCTTTGTGCTGCGCCACGCTTGCAATATGGCACCCAATACGAATCTAGCAGCAACCGTGTACGGACCGAATGATTTGCGGCTGGAAGAACGACCGATACCGGAGCCGGCCTTTAACGAGGTTGTCGTCGAGGTCGACAGCTGTGGCATCTGTGGGACTGACATTCATTTCCTCAAGGATGGTGGATTTGGTGCGCAACGATTGATCAAACCGATCGTTCTCGGTCACGAGTCAGCCGGTGTGGTGCGTAAAGTGGGCAGCTCGGTGACTCATCTGAAGGTGGGCGATCGTGTTGCGATCGAACCGGCAGCCGGTTGCAGAACGTGCGATTTGTGCAAGGTTGGCAAGTACAACATCTGTTTGGATGGGAAACACTGCACGACCCAGAAGCACGATGGCAACTGCTCCAACTACTATGCGCAGTACGCGGACTGTTGCTTCAAGATGCCGGATAATATGACGATGGAAGAGGGCGCCCTGTTGGAACCGTTGGCCGTGGCCGTGTACGCTGGTCGCCGGGCACAGATAACGCTCGGTAGCAAGGTGGTCATCTTCGGGGCCGGTCCGATCGGTCTGGTGTGTTTGATCGCGGCCCGAGCGATGGGAGCAACGCGAACGGTGATTCTTGATCTGGAGCATGCCAAGCACAGGCTGGAGGTGGCCAAGAAGTTGGGCGTAACTGGTGTGATTGGAATTCGGAAGGAAGATACCGAAGATCAGTTGGTGCAGAAGATACACGAGGTGCTCGGTGGTCCGGCCGATCGGGTGCTAGAGTGCAGTGGCTCTCAACCTGGCATGCGTATCGCAATCCGGGCAACCCGTAATGCGGGCCGTATCTGTCTGGTGGGGTTGGGCAACAAGGACGTTGAGCTACCGATGGTGGATGCGATATCGCGCGAAATCGAAATTACCACCGCCATGCGGTACAATCATGAGTAAGCATGAAACTCCACAGCCGTCCAGATTATCCAGGGTGTAGGTAATTATATCGATTGGATTCTCTTATGATTACAGCTATCCCGCCGCCCTCGAGATTGTGGCCAGTGGGTACGTCGACGTGAAGCCGTTGGTTTCGCATCATTTCGATTTGAAGGACGTTCACGAGGCGTTCCGCGTGGCATCGGCTGGCGAGGGTATCAAAATTATGATCCATCTTACGCCACGCGATACCAACAATCCGGTAAAGTTTTCAAACTGACCATTGCGACGAAGACAATTGAAATAAAGTCCATTTTTTGGAAAGTGTGCAAAATTTATCAAACGGCAACCGAAATCAAGTTCCTTTAAAAACTCGACTCAACCGCGGGTCATAAACGGGCCACAAAGTGACAGCAAGAAGGGCGCCATCGAGGACGCCAACGGCATCTTCAACACAAGCAAGCTGTGGTTAAAAAAATCCGGAAGTACGACCGCCCAGTTCGAGATCGATTTTAGTTTTCCTTTTTTATCCTGCCACCAACATACCTTTCAGGGGCTTTAATAATAACGTTTGAGCAACGCGTCTCGGTCAAGGCCGCCAGCTGTCATCATCTGGTACCTGGCGGTGGTGGTGTGGTGGCTGCGCGCGCTCCACCGCCAGTGAAAATTTAGCAGTTTTAATGGAAATCGGCGACGATGGGTAAAGTATGCTTTCTCTGCAAAAGCGCCGAGGATGATGAGGTGCAGTATGGAAAATTCTACACGAAATGGAACATCAGCGTGCACTATTACTGTCTGGTAAGTGGGTAGCAGTTTGCTTCCGCTTCGACCCCTCTGGCTAACGGGCTATTTTTCCTTCCAACTCGCCAGCTGTTGTCCTCAAACTTGATCCAGAACGGAACCGACGATACAGTGGGTATTTTCGGCTTTCTGGAGCAGGACATACGGAAGGAAAATGAGCGCACGAAGCGCTACCGCTGCTTCGCCTGCAAGGACAAGCATGCGAACGTGTCGTGCTGCTTCAAGAAGTGTCTGCGGGTGTTCCATACCGAGTGCGGATTCAAGAATGGTTGCTTATCGTACTATACGGGAACGTATCAGTCCTGGTGTCCGCTGCATATCCCGCTGAAGAAGGAGCGCAAACCGCACGGGCCGGAAGATTCGTGTGCAATCTGTTTCGATGCGATGGAAGCGTACGACATGATCGGATCGGTTCGGGCACCCTGCTGTCGGAACGGATGGTTCCATCTGCGGTGCGTTCGGCAGCTCGCACTTGCAGCCGGTTACTTTCTCAAGTGTCCATTGTGCAATAATGTGGACGAGTTCACCAAAGCCATGCCACTCCGCGGCGTGTTTGTACCGGAACGGGATGCGGCCTGGGAGCTAGAACCAAACGCCTTCCAGGAGCAGCTAGAGCGACCGTCGGAGTGTGATGCGGAACGTTGCCGATGCAGCGATGGGCGCACCGTGGACAATCGGTCTTGGTCGTTACTGATTTGTGGCTGCTGTGGATCGACTTCCCGTCATCGGGAGTGTATGGATGAGCCAGACTCGAAGGTGTACGTTTGTCAGCAGTGCAAACCAATCGTGGGAGATAGGGTTCCCGAACCGGAAGAGGAGGATGACGATGATGACACCACCTCTGAATCATACACTTCATGCGAAAGCTCAGAAGAGGATGAAATGGTTGCAATGAAGAGAAAGAATCCGGCTTCTGCTGGTTCCGAATCGGGGGTACAGTGTTCCAGTAGCGAGGAATCATTGCAACCGATACGGATGCGAAAGCGGAAGCCGAATCAGCCACGGATCGCTTCGGATTCGGACAGTGCACCTTCTCAGGCCAGCTCTGAGAGCTTTAGGCGTAGCACGAGAAGAACAGCGAGGAGAAGAGCGATCAGACGGCTAACATCCGACGAGTCCGAGCCTACGACGGCTCGCGCGGAGCAACAACAAATAACCGTACTAGAGACTACGAGACGTACTAAGGGGAAACGGCAACGTCAACCGAACGTGAAACCTATCGAGCAGCAAGACGAGTGCTCGAACTCTTCCGGAACGTCGTCGCTAAGCAACTGTCCGCGGAAACGACGCGCCCGACAATCGAAGCGCAAAGCCATGAATGCAATACATGAGCGGCTGTTTGCCAACTACCTGTCCGATTCGGAGAGCCTAACGAGGGATTCCTCACCTGCTGGAAGCGCTGATTGGCGTCCGAAGCGCTCTACCGGTGCGACAAAGAAGAGGCGTATTGACATTGAGAAGACAACCAAACGTCAACCGGTTGCCAACACTTCGTCGAGCGATTCTGATTCCAGTTTACCGATTATGCCCGTCGCAAAGCGTCGCCGTCGTGCTGAGACAGCCAGCAAAACCAAGCGGTTACGGGTAGTAAAGATTTCCATCTCGGATGGTGGGGCAGATGAAGAAAACATCAATCCACAACTGGGCGCGCCGGTAGAAGCATCCAGTACTTCACCATCACCGCCATCGGTTCCGGAGACCGTTAAACCATGTACGAGCGGTGCTTCCGTGCAAGGAAGTTCCACCTTGAAACGCTCAGGGGGTGACATGCATCAGTCCTCTATTTTAAGCTTCGTTTTGGGCAGTTCATCGTCCAAGACGATCCCTGAAGCCTGTGCGGGCACTTCGGCCGGAAAGGATCCCTCCGGGGCGTCAAAGGTGCGATCCTCGCACAAGAAGCAGGTTACTATCAATTCCAACATCGTCTACCATCGAACGCGATCAGTACTAATGAACCTCTTTTTCTCTTTCGTCCTGCAGCGATCCACCGGACAGCGGGATCTGCTGAAATACTTTAATCGATGTTAAAGGATCCTCCTCAGCTCCCCCGCTATCACTGTTACAGTAGCTGACTGCATTTAAATAATAAATAGCCCGGCCGGTGGAATCAACCACACAGTATAGACAATGTCCAGTGCGCTCCAAGGGGCGCATCAAACCAAATATCAGTACCCATCGGTGGCAGTCGTCGAATATCGGCGAAGATTGCGCGCATGCAGTCTGAGATTGATACAATTTGTTAAACGGGTAACAACATACATAATGGCGTCGGCTTGCACTAATGCGCGCGCGCATATCGCGACCACATCACGCGCTCTGCCGTACCTTTCCCGGATCTTCTTGTACTGTAATTGTATTTGTATTGATTTTTTTAGTAGCTGTTTAACGTGCTCACATTTTAAAGACTCTATTTCTATAATAAAGTTATTAGCATGATTATTGAGAAACATACACTTCAGCTCGGTTGCATTTGCTTGTGTTTGCTAATTTGATTTTGCAATGATCGTCACCTTGATCATACAACCAGCCAGGGATAGAAGATAGCGAGTCGTGGATGGAAATGCGTTGCCCGCGGCGATTCCCAAACGCCGGCTCAACGGATGCTGCTGCTGCTGCTGCTGCCGCTGACGGATCGAAACGCGATCAGATAGCACGAGAGCCAGAGAGAGACAGAGCGAGAGAATGCGAAGATAAGAAAGGAATGGGTGACGCTAGCGAACGACCATACATTGGAAACTGGTTGGTCGCGGCGGCACGGAGTCGGCGCGCGAGAGGCACACGCGATCTTCTACGGATGGTTGGTTGACTGGCTGGCTGGCAGCACCAGCCTCCTCTCTACAGTTCAGCTTCTATCGTCGCCGTTGTCGGTGCTCGTTCTTGCGCGCGCGTGTGACTCTTCGTTCGGTGTCGTCGTCGTCGTCGTCGTTGTCGTCGATGCATGTTCCCCTCGTTCCGCTGCCTTGAGAACCCTCGACCGTGCCGTGCGTGTGCGTGTTGTGTGTGCGTTTATTAGTGTGTCGCCGATAAGCGATATCAACTTCCGGATCGGTGATCTATCCCTCGCCCTTTTCCACCCCAACCAAAAGCAACCGGGAGGATTAGCGTAGCGACATCCACGCAAACGTAAGTGCCCCAAACGAAGTGTGCTTGTGTGTCTCGTTGCGTGTGATTGTGCAGCAAAGGGTGGTGCATCGTGCGTGCGTGCTCGTACAGCACCTTCGGTGTGTTTTACTGTGGCTCGCAAGAACATCTCCGCGCACCATTCAAGAAAGAAGATCATTTGAACCCGACCCCGGGGCCCCCTCCTCCCTTGTTCTTTGCGCCGGATCGCCAGCCCTCTCCTTCTCCCCCTCTCCCCCTACCCCGGTGACAGCTGACAGCAGCGCAGACGCCCGTCGAATGTGAGAGAGCGAGCGCGAGCGAGAAGAGCGGCCACCACCCTGCAGCGGAGTAATAATAATGAGAGCAGCAAGAATAATAATAATCCCTATCATCCGCACGCCAACGATCCGTGACGCGCGTATGTAAGCGCGGGCGCAGAGTGTGTGGCCATCATCACAGTGACCGACGCCTCAGCCATCGCCGCCGTCGCTGAGATTGCATTTATTGTTGCGCCTGAAGCAAACATCCAAGTGTTTTTGTTTCGACCACCCACCGTGTGTCCCCACGATCCCCCTTTCGCCGTCACGATCAAAGCGCAGCTGCTGCTGCTCCAGAAAGAACGGAAACGCATCGCGAGAACGCAAGATCGTCGTGTCGCCGATGGTTGTGTCTCCGTTTGGCCGCTGTAAAGTGATGCGGGTTTGGTTCGTTGTTGTCACCGAATAAGTGATTCTTTCTTTCTTCAGCTCGCAGTAGGCCATTATTCTTGGTCCGTGTTCCGTTGTTGATAAGCAGAATTCGCGACGAGACACTTCGCGCGCGCGACTGCTTGTGTGTGTCCGAGTTTTTATTGTTTTGTTATTGGCGCCGATTGTCTGACCGATCGATCGTCGGTCCTGGCTCGCCGAGCAGCGGCTGAGAACAACGAGCGCAACGCACAAGAAGCGGTCAACGGAATTTGGAACCCTGGCACTGAGATCGCGAACGCGACATTCAAATTTGTTCAACAGTCCGTGAAACCCCTCCCTCCCCGTCCTACGGAGTGGACATTTGAACTTTTGCGTAGCAGCTGCTACCGATTTCAGCGATTGATACGAAAAGTCCCCAGCAGTCTCGAGTGACGAGAGCAGGAACTGCCTGGAAGGGAGGAAGGAAGATCGTGTTTAAACGACAGAACGGGACCAGAACGACGAAGCAGCATATAGGCATACGGGCAGGAGTGGGTCCCCGTCTTATCAGCCACCTCTTATCGGCGTTCTCTTCGTCGACGAACAACAAAGCGCCTACCGAGAACGTTAGCAAGGCACCGCTACAGACGGTTTCAGAACGAAGAGGGAGCAAAACGAAAGGTCAATTCAGAACGCAAACCACCACCACCATCACCATCACCAACGTTTCCTGCGTCGCGCTAGAACGGCAAACACGGCGAGAACCCAATCGATCACTGGCAGTGCCTGTGCTGAGGAACTGCAACGTGATACTTGCGCGAAAAGAAGGTAGGTATGCGATGCCGTCGATCTGTGGGGCGCGGGAACGTGCGCGCGCGAAATTTAAATCCCCAAACGATCGTTAGCGGAACGGTGTGGAGTAGTAGTAGCAGGGTCGCGGTTGCCATGGTGCAGCAGCAACAGTAAGCAAGGTCGTCTCGATCTCGTCTCGTTGAGAGAGCTGTGTGTTGGTTGAACCATACACTGCATCGTATTCTTCATCGGGCAACCCCCATTCCCTGTCCCCTCAATGGCCATTATCAACCGTGACTCGTTGTGCGTGACGCGCGGCCAACGTTGGCGGAAGCCTGTTTGGAGAGGATATCAAACAGTGGACGGAATTGGACCAGGCCAATAATCAGACGGAACCGCGATCAAACATCGGCTCGGTTCGCCCGCAAGATCGCGTTTGTGTCTGTTTGCTGACCTCAGGCGCACGCATGTAGAGGGAACGCGAGAGTAAACTGATAAAATAATCAAGATGCACCAGCGGCCCGGAGTCCCCGGATCGATCGATGGATGGGGAATGCAGGTTGAGAAGTGCAATTTGCACCATCGAACCGGTTTACCATTCTCCATTCTTTTCTCTCTCACTCCCTTTCTCACTCTTTTCCTCTATCTCTCGGTGTACGCGCGATGAAACGAGTGAATAGTACCTTTGGCCGCGCTCGAGCGATCATCGTCTTTGGCGAGAAATGAAAGATGGACTGAGCGAGACACGGGAATGTCGCCGTTGTTGGTGGTGCGTTTTTGTTGTTTGCGTTAGAGATGACAACGACGGACGGCCGGACGGCCGAGCAAGGCCGACGACGGATGACTTCAGCCAAAGATGGGGCGTTCACGTTTAGAATGCACTCCCGGGGCGTACCAGGTTCTGCATTCTACGGATCGAACGGATTGCACCGAACCCGTTATGCTGGTGATGTTGGTGTAGTAATTCCATTCTCCTTTCTAGGACACCACGGGAGTCTATCGCAATTTAAATGCTTTTCCGTGGAACTACCGGACCGGAAGAGCGGCGACGCGATCGTCCATTGCTTGGCGTATTCTCGCGCCTACTTTGCTTTGAAAATCGCGTTGTGTAAAGGTAAAATATGTTGGGTCTGCTTTGGCTTATTTAAACACCTATCGGATAAGTTATAAATGTTTTGTTCAAAAGACAAGCATCTGTCTTTGAAATTAATTTGAATAAAATTATGCGAGATCGCATTCATCTGACAAGCATGACTCACAGGTTATTTCTGCGGTTTACTCTAGGACAAATGGCTAGTTAGATTCGTTCAGGAGAGACATGATTATGGTTGCATTCCAGAAGGATACAGAAAATAAAGAGCAAACTATTTCGCAAGTGATAAAAACCAATATGAAAGATAAATTGGTTCTATCAAAGATCATTGAGTCGGGGATCCAAGAGAATGATGTGATGCCCAGGGTGCTATGATTGGTTGGTAAACTTTCTTGTTTCCTGGTAACCAGTAGCATGCTATGCAAAACTCCATGAAACCCCCTCTGCAAGCTTTCTCTGATATCGAGTGCATAACGCACCTTTTATGCTTGTTTATTCGTTCCTACTTCGCACGCTTACACCATAGCAAAGTAGAGCGCCACCACTGGGCCAGATGCAGTGCAGTTGGGCTACAGTTGAAATTCTATTTGTTTTTTTTTTTTAACATCAACTCTACACCCACACCTGGCACTTTCTTGCTTGCATTCGTTTTTCTTTCTTTCTTCGACTCGCGCTACGCTCCTTAAGCCTCCCAGATGGGCCTTGGAGTGAGTTGGAGTGAGCGCGGCCGTTTTGCGTTCAACCGTCCAACGCATTTTCTTTTTATCGCACGAAACGCGATGCGAAGGAGGTGCGAAATGGCACAATGAAGTCGATTAAACTAACACGACAGTAGCTGCTGAACGAACGCGATACCGCTCACTGCTACTGCGCCGAGTTTGTGTGGCGATGGCCGGGCCCCGTGTTGCGTAGAGCCGCGGTATAACGTTCTCGACCTTTCGCCGCGCATTCGGCATCGGAAGTGGTTTGTTAGGACGACTACGGTGTTTGCATACGGTGATCGCGGTGATCTTTCCGATACTTGACGGTGTGCACCTCGATTCACCATGTGTGCTAGAGTATGTGTGTGTGTGAGGGAGCGAGGGAGAGATAATGAATGAAAGGGGGTCGTGTTTGGGGGGAGGCGTGGGTGTGCATGCCAGAATACTTAACCGCGAGTTAGCAAGAAGGCATTTGCATTTGCGTAGTTGAACGATGGAGCAGTAGTTGGCCACACCGAACGCTCGGTGTTCGGTTGGTTCGGTCCTCACACGTGTTTGACGTGACTTTCTTTGGATTTCGTGCGATCCGATGAGCATTGGCCCCTCGAGCGCGATGGGGAATGGTGCCACCCCTCCTTCTTCTGTTTGAGGTGTTTGATTCACGGTTTGCGGCGTCGTTGTTTGTGTCGTGTGTCTCCTACAACACAGTTACGATTCCTTGACCCGTGATGGATGTGACGGAGGAGGAACAATTCGACTTAGTTCGATTCAGTTCGTCGACGACCATGAAACCGTTTTTTTTTGGTCATCATCAGTGACATTTATGGGCGGTTTGGCCTCTTTAGCCGGAATAACGCTTTGGTTTTTTTGTTTTTGTTTTAAGTGTTCTTGCTTTGGAGGAAGGGAAGCGTAACTTCGTTGAGAAACTGCCGTAAACCGTAAGAATTTCAAACGCGTTCACACTGTAGCATTCCTATCAGCTGTGTGATCATGCTGGTGGTTTCGGTTGGATGGCTCGTCACGCCCGCTTATCATGCACATCTGTCGAGGAGCAAATATGTATTCCCTGTAACCGGCGTCGCTTAGAGGCCGCGCGCACCAAACGTATCGTTCTCATATCTATCTACTAACCGAGCCGCATGGATGAACCGCTGCCGGTGAGCAGTTTACGCCTTTCCGGTGTGTCGAATATCGCGAAGACAATCGAAAGTTTCGAGTACCGTTCGCGGTCTTCCCATACCTAAACCATATTTTCACGTTCGATGGACGGTTGTGATGATGTCGCAGACCGATTCGCCGGACGATTGATGATTGATGATGAGGCAGCATCTGGCTTGCCAAAAGCTTGGTGTCCAAAAATCAAAACTCTACCGCCCGGTGATGTTGTGTCTCGATGGATTCAACTCTATCGTGTTTGACCGAAGGTGTCTAACATCTAGGGACGATGTTTTTTCTTCAATTTTCGCACAAGCTATGCTTACGACCGAAAGATGTCTGTATTTATTCGTCTCATTGGCATCACCTATTTTTGGGCCGCTCACTCCGCTTGCCTTGCAGCTTCGAACAAACGCGAGTGGCAGATGGTCACCTCCTCGCGGGGTTTTGTGTCACACTTTTATTCTTTTCTTTTCCAACGTCTCCATTTTGGTGAAATGAGAATACTAGAAGCACGGCTCGTTGCCACACGTTGCTGGTGATAAATGAACGCCACCGCGTAAATCAGTCAATCGAAGGTAAATAAATAAATAAACATCGTATCACCGTGCAAAGCCCCTGGAAGAAGACGCCTCTCGGGAAGGGGGTAGATGTGCTGTAGTATGGCTATTTTTGGCTCGAACTCGAACTTTACGGCCAACGTTTGGACTAGTTTGACCGCCGAGCCTATTGAGGTGTGAAAATGTTGCTTTTGTGGCTCAGCAAGTAATGGATTATTAATGCAAACCAACGGTAGTGCTCCTTCTTCGATATGGTCCCCTAACGTAGCAGCTGTCGCAGCAGTTAGTTGGAATAGCTTTTCGTGCACTTATTATCAGACTTTCGCGATGTTTCACATCAATTTTGTCTACCCAGCATATGCTCGTTGCAATTCGCTTTAGGAATAAGTCGTAATAATAAAACCAGTATCAAAACTAATTGAACCGGTATCCTTAACTTTACCAATATATATTTCCATGACATTGGTCTATCATTTTCTAAACAATCGTAGCAACCATTTGCAAGGTAGTCGCCAGAAGATTCGCTGCCGAAATTATACTAGCCTTAATGTATTCTGACCATTTCTGACACCGGTTGATATGATCAGGGCCCCAGCAAATGGCCGGAATGGAACAGCAACAGAAATCGCGCGCTCGTTGTGCATTGCATTGCTCCAAGTCCCCGTCCAGCGTTTCCTCACTTCCAATCATAGTGTATCGCGAGGGAAACGATCGAGTGACGACGGTGATGATAGCGTGAATGAAATCAGTTTTTGTGATCTCTCTTTCTCCATGTTGACGACCACATGGTGGAGGAATAGTGTGAATGTGCTTTGGACACACTGCTACCGGGCTGGCGTGTCACGTGACGCATTGCTTCGAAAGAGGTGTCGTCAGGCGTGGATCTTGTGCAAGGCGGGTCGCCAGGTCAAGCAAACAGTGCACTAAATAAACAAATAAAGCGCTCCCAAATGGCTTCTTTCCTGAGCTGACCAGAACAGATCATGCACATGACGGGTGATTCAGGGAAACGAACAGTGTACATCAGGCAAAATCCTTCTCTATGTATCATACTGCTTGTGGTGGTCGAACGAGATCTTAAAGTTGACAATCACTCGACAGTCCTTTCGCTCTGTTTTCGATTCATGGTTAACGGTGCAAGAAGTGCGTTAACAACTAGACTTGATTTTAAAATATAAAAACAAATAAGAAACGTCTGGCGATGATAGCCCCCCTAAAACGCGATCACGTTCGATGGCATTGAGAGATAGGGATTTTAAGATTTAACTTTCTGGAATGATCGACACCTGTCCATGGTCACAGGCGAGGCTGTCGGGGTTACTTTTTGTGCACTTTTGCAACTAAAAAAAAAACGGGAATCTGTTTATGTATCTGAAATTTAATATTCCGAATGATATTTCAGAATGCTTCAAAGTTAACCAGTTACGTGCGTGCAATACAGATCCTACTTGGTTTGATGTCGCGATCCGAATGGCAATCACACAGGTCCGACGTGATTATCGATCTTTTGCCTTCTTTTTCCCGAAAAGGAAAATACAGGGACTAAGCAGTTCTTGCCCTTCGTCTGATGGAAGAATGGAACTGACACTTCTTTCGTGCGTAACGGATCGTCCCGGGATCGCGTGCTTCCATTTAGAGGTGCGGTTTGATGGACACGTGCCACGATGCGTTTGTTGCTGCACATGCTGCTGCTGTTGCTGCTGCGACTGCTGCTGCCGGAAGATGCTGCAGCGCGGTAGGTGAAAACCCGCCTTAGGACGCCCGCCTGACGGAAGCCACACTTTCCAGTTATGTCGATCGCCCGTCCATCGGTCGCCTTTCGTGCTCACGGGGCGCCTCTTTTCTACGCAATTTCTCCACCCTCGGGGAGGCAGGAAAAGCACTTCTTCATTGCATCGATCGTTGGCTTGCCAAAGGCCCTCACCAGAAGAAGAAGAAGAAGAAGAAGAAGAAGGGGGTACGTTCGGTTAAACGGGTTTTGGGGTGGACTCTTCGCGGAATTTCTTCTCCGAAGCCGGCGCAGCACATGGTGTCGCCGCTCGGTCGCGTCATCTTGTCGTAGGAATGTGACCGTGTCGGTGAGCGGTATACCGGGCCGTGGCCGCCCCTGCACTGCATGTCCCCCCCCCCCCTCCTCGTGGTCCAGTACCTTCTTTGGCATTGATCCGTTCCACTTGGAATGCGTAATCCAATACTTCTCGGCGATCGCTCGCTCGCCGCTCGATGGTGATGGTATTTTGTATGGAAAGTAACTATCACACAATAACAACTCCAGTCCTCGTCTGGCATTACTCTAGCTATCAACTTCTTTTTTTTATCGTTCAGTAGCGAACATGAAGCACAGTTTGCATAAAAGTAGGACAAACAAGACTGATGCTCTCGAAAATCTAAAACAAATGGCAAACAAATGCGCGAAATTCCATGACCTATGGTGACTCAACGATAGCAACGATTACAGGGCGACAGTTATGCTTCTTCCCCTTCTGCCTGGCCGATTTTTGCTAGCGTGGTTGGCGCGAGCGCGCGCGTGCGCTCGGTGGAATGATCGACAATCCGGTTTTTTGGCGTGCTGCTGTGCGTTTGCGCGATGGATGAGGTACGAACCGATCTGTCCAGCTCTCGTTCATCACACACCTGGGGCTGGCTAGAAGGGAAAAGGTGAGGTGAGCGTGCTCCTTGGCTTCGTTTTGCTTTTCGCACACAACTGCTCGTCTCGTCTCGTGGTCGCCAGTCTGCTCGTAGCGGCGGGGGGCTCTTCACAGGAAACCAGTTATCGGAACGCACGACACTCCACTCCATTTCCCGTTCTTCAGATCGTCAGACCGAGCTGACCGCAGCGGGTGGAGAGCGCTGGCTGGAATGGAGCGGCGAATGATCCCTAGGAGGAATGATCGCACCCCTTACCGCGCCGGCGCCCGTCTCCCACCGTTCCTGCCGAGAGCTGCTGCTCACGATGCGAAACGACCGAAAGCTGAAGGTCGTTTACTTGGCCTTCACATTGGCACTCGAGACCTGCCGGATGAGAGCTGCCGGTTGCCGCGGCCCCAGACGTCATCATTCGTCGAGAGTCGCCGAAGGGGAGGGGATTGGCGCGATGAATTAGGACGACGACGGCGACGACGGCGACGACGACGCCACACATGCAGAAGGTGTGGCTGGTGGTACCATTGGATGCGAAGGAAGCGTTACTTCTCTCTTGTATTCGCTCGGGAACCGGTGAAACCGGTCGCCGGTGAAGGGAAGCCGAAGCCGTGTTGGATGACCCTTTACCCAATATACTGGACTGGAAGGAAAGAGAAAGCAACGGAAGGTGATGGGTGTGAATGGTTAGTTTTGATTTAAAGAAACCCCGAAGTTAAAGTTCCGCCGGGAGTGAAGTTTTGCAAAAAAAAAACTACTTCTGAAAAGTCCTTCGCATGTTTCGGTCTCAATTGAGATCGAATATCTTGTAGAGGGCACTACCAGCTGCTGCTGCTGTTTGAAAGTTGCTACTAAGTAGCGGGCGAATAGAAACGATCAATCGCTCATTACGGGTATGTTATTAGTCAGCATAATCTTCACTCGTGCAGTGAGCAATCTTGGACATGCAAACGTACGATTAACGCCGATATAATTACCGATTGCAATGCAGGAGCATCGGATTGCAACACACATAATTTCGTACCTTCACAAGCATTTCTCCACATTTTACGTTTGCTTCATTGTAGCACGTATACTTTGGTAGTACCGTTAGAGGAGTCAACTCACCTCAATGCCGTTGCTCAACTTGAAGCTGCTTGTGAGTAGTTTAAGTGCTAGCAACGGTATCACGCCACAAATCGACATCCGAATTCCATGTCATCTCACACGGCGTTTGCAAGGTATTATCCTTCCGATTGGCCTTGGAAAAACATGCCGTTCCGGTTGGGCCCAACAATGTAACCCGGGTTCCGGGTGTTGGGAAGTGTCGGAAACAAGATTCTAGTCGTCTTACTGGCTTCTTATCTTTCTCACTTCTCTTCTGCGCCTGCCTCGTCTGTGTCCTGACAATCGCGAGAAGTAAAGGATGTGTTCTATAGCTAGACGCCAGTTGTGGTCGTCCGCATTGCTAGTGATTCATCGTTCTTCTGTCAGGTAGTTTGAAGATGCTGCTACTGCTGCTGCCGCTGTCAGGATTAATGCTTATCCGGAGGCATCGGAGCTAAGACACTAAGGGTAAGGTTGCCCACGGACCTATTGTCTGTTCGCCTTCCTCGTCTACGCCTCGCTACGCAATGAACAAGGAGGAAATCCTTTCTCTGCACGACAAAGCTTTAAGAATCGCAGCAGGCAATGAATAGAGCGATAAACCGGAGGAGAAAGATTGCATGACCCAACGTCTTGAAGGATTTCATGATCCGGAAGCCGAGGCCGAGGCCGAGGTTTTGCGTGTTTTGCGAACGAGGACCAAGATTTAGCGAACGCGAAGGAAGTGTGGTAGGGACAGAGAGAGAGAGAGAGAGAGAGAGAGAGAGAGAGCGAGAGTGAGATGAGTCCCAGAATACATCGGTAGGTTGCGTGCTCCCACACTAGTTGGAGATGTTTTGTTATCCAATCACACGCTCCGGCCACAAGAAGTATTGGGAGTGGGACGACTGAGTGATTCCCGGAAATGACTCCGGATTGTATGTTAGGTTTATGTCCTCGGTCTGTAGATCTGTACCATAAATTTCTTTTATTTCTAATCCCCGTTTCGATTCCATGGCAATATATCGATCCTGTTGTGTTGATCAAGGATTCCGGCGTTTGGGCTAGATTTGCATAAATCTTGAAATCATCTTGTGTTCGTAAGGACGGAACACAACCATTGGGGCACTGTATAAACAACTTCGGATCCGAAGGCGCGAGGTTAAGGTGAATGTAATCTTCACGATTAAAGCAGTAACCACACACATCGCATACGTGTGGTCCCGGAGGGGGGGTCATGTCATCAAAACGATAGATGGCCGTCCATTAATTGTGGGGGATAGAACGGCGAAAAGGCTCGTAGATGTGCGACCGCCTTCCATCGACGGCGGCGTTCATAGGTGTTCCTTGTCTCGTTAGTGGCTTCCACTAACGTTGTGGTTATTAAATGCCACCGGGGCTCGGTATTAGCACACTCCCGTAGGAATATCCTTTCGCTGTTCCTAATAATAGCCGCAGGCACGGGTCGTAAGGGAGCTGGCGACCCGCAAAACACGCACACCTTGGGATAAACGATTTGCAAATAAAGAGAAATGCCCCCCGAACCGGAGGAATCGGACTGACCAACGATGAAAACGTGCGTGCGTGCGTGCGTGCGTGCGTGCGTGATTCCGGCCAGCAGCACGTGAGTCTATTTATTTGTGCTGGGCTAATATGATGAGGCCCAGATGTGCAGCTCATCTCGAACCAGAACCAGAGCCAGGTTCCGGGGCAGCCAGGGAGGGAATGCATTGCTACCTGTGGCGCCCCTTGGCCACCATCCCAGTGACCATCCCCAAGCCATACAGCATTAACTCACTGTTGATTAATGGGTAGCAATAAGTGCTCTCCTCCTTTCTGTTCTTCTCTTCCTTCCGCTCCGTGCCCGTAAAACAGTGCTTCCTGGCCAGCCAGAGTAGCCGCCATCCCGCGGCTTGATTGACGTTTGTTTACGGGGAACAGAAGCGGCACACCATCCAGCACCGCCGCTGACGCCGCCGTCCGTTGATCCTCACAACCCCGGTCCTCCCGGAACGAAAACAAACAATCGGATCGAAAAGTGAGCGAACGTTTGTTGTGAACGGGCGAAGGTACACACAATGTACTTAACTGGCGGCTCCGGCGCGAAATTCGCCGATTTTCTTTCAATTAACTGTGAGAGCCGAGTGCGAACGGATTGTTAAGCAGCTGTCGAACGGGTTGATGTTACGACATGCATCCACAACAAACGGCATCGGCGGACTTGTACCGTTCTGTTCGAGAATGATTTGACTGGCTGGATGTGGCTGGCTCACTGACTTAAGTTGACTTGAGGCGCCAGGAAAGCGGCACTAGAACCAATTAATCATCTTTTGCGTTGCAGTTTTCGATTTGATAATCTTCCCTTTTCTTCTCTTGTATAATGGTGACAGAGCTGATTATGATGAATGAAAAATGGATTGTAGTTTGTAAGTGATCTATATCGCACCTGAACTTTGCCATGATCGAGCCAAGATCAGCAAACATGTCAAGTTGAAGGTCACTGTCATATCGCCAGGGTGTAATGTATCACTGTTGCTACTTATGAAATGGTCCTTACCTTTCCTTTCAATGTCTGCAATCGTCTGCAACACTATCAACTATCGAACAGAATCTGGCCACATTGTTGCATTGGACAAACAAATGACCACCAGACACAGCTGTGTCTTGTGAGTCGTGGTTGGAATGTTTGGCATCTGCCATGCCGAAAAGCGACGCAAAAGCGACGCTAATATGCGCCTTGCCTTGTTGTTGTGTTGTCCAAAGTGTGGCCCCTTCTAAGATTTGTGGCCATGGATCGCATCCAAAAACGCTGGTCGCCCTTCGAGTGTTCGGTGACTCTCGGCGGGATCCGGCACATACTGCAACCTTTCGACAGCCAATAGCCTATATTCGGATTGGGGTTATGCTAGGCGGACGTCATCCGCAATGTTTATGTTGGAGAGAGTTCAAAAACTTTGCCTCATACATTTGGCAATGAAATTTGGCCGAACCGCGAGAGAAAGAGAGACTCTTACAATCTAGAGAGGTATTACCTGATCTTGCGACAGTAACCGCGTCCGGTCAATAGCGACAGCGGGATCGAATGCATTCGGTAGAAGAGCACCAGGAAGGGGTCAATAAATTTATCCAAATCCCATTACACACATAAACCGTATTCGTTTCCTCTCGTTAGATGGGTGGGAGTAGCGGTAGTATCTTAAATTTTATTCGCTCCTGACAAACGGATGCAAATCACGCCAACGAGGGTGAGGATTAACAGGGTACAGCGGAGAGTTACTACAGGGCACGTGGTAAAGAGCAGATGATCGTGTAAACCTTCGAAGGCTATCCGGCGTCCTCCGACCCCATGATTGGTCCCGTCTCTCCGGGCAGATCGAATATCTTTTCGCATTAATCTTCCGCGAGCACGGCGACCGTTTGATGGGTGATTATGTGATTAGCATACGTTGAATTTATGCATCAGTATGTTCGCGCCGTTTAAATCTTCTTCGAATAGCCGTGGCCACACGGGGCGAAAACTCTAGCGCAAACGAAAAAATTAATGCCAAAACATTTACGCTTGCCGTTTACATGCTGTCAAACGATTATAGGTCCGTGGAGCGTAAAACCTAGAGTAAAAGCTGTTTGCAAACGGAAGGGCTCGCAATATGTTCTATTTGTGGTTTACATTGATAGATAGTGATCATTGCTAGTGTGTTCAATCCTTTTCTTCCACAAAACGATTTTAATTTCCTCAACCCGGCCACGTAAACATATCGAAGCGTAAACGATTTGGCATTAATTTGTAAATTTGCGCGCAAATTTTCGCTCCGTGTGGCCACGGCTAATGATAGATAACATCCAATCAGAGCCGTCTAGCCTCCTCCTCCCCTCCTCTTCTTAGGCATTTGGAACGATTTTTTAAATTAATGAAAATTCTTCATTTGTTTTTTGGAGATGTCTAGCGCGAATCATTCAAAGGCATATATATATTGGCGGATTTGGGGTTTTCCCTGGTTTCTGGGTCATTGGCCATTAGTGATGTCATTATCCTCGGTAAGCTACGCCATGTGATCGGAAACCTTGGAACCGATCGATCGTTCAACGGTGGCCGTTTGTCAGTCGCGACTGACAGTTGGCAGGAGATATTCCTGTGCACCGTCTGTTGACGTTGGTGGCGCATTTGCAATTGCATAACCATGATCACAGCGACCGACTGCCGTACCGTTGCACATTAGCATATGCGCGCAAATATGCATGCGAAATGTGTGCGCATCGGAGGATTGGAGGATGCACCAGCATTAATGATGCTGCTCCATCGTCCACCAGTCTTGTTTGGGGACTTCCGCAGAACGCCGTGGTTGTTGGTGTTTGTACACTAGAATAGATTATCTAATGAACAAAGAATTTACATACATGGTTTACTGTGGTCAGTGGATGATTTGCCTAGAACTTTGGCAAGTACGCAAGGATTAAATGATGGACAATATATGTTTAAACTGATGCGAGATTGATGTCGACCGATTGAGATTGGTGCGTTCTGATTTCATTGGGTAAGAAATTTAATTTGAAAACAGGGTTAAGGTACTTCATCGACAAGCATTTCAAATATACTTTATAAACTTTTTATGAACGATCCACTGCTGGTATGAGAGCAATTAATATTGTTTTTCTCTGGAGATCACCTTTCATGCATAGACTACGAACTTTTGGAGACGAGTTCGTTGAATATCGTAGTTTGTTACGGCAACGTCCTTTGGAAGTAAATAATTAACTGGAAAACGAATAATTTTATGCATAGAGCAAGCACCGGCTGCGTGTATTGGTTGGTAGAAAGATAAATATTCAACGATTCTTTTTATCATAATCAATTTCGTAAAATATGTGTTTGCAGTCTGCTTGAGTTGAGTTTAAAGTTTTGGCAAAAGCGTAGCTTAATTTGGAATCCCTTTTTCTACCGCAACCGTTGGAGGACCCACTCCAGCATAGGCCACTTCGGTCATCGGTGCTTCACCACAGCACGGAATGCAAACAAACGCTCGATCGATCCAGCGCTGCACCGTTCAATCTGCCTTGATAATGGCCGGAACCGAGAAGGAAGTAAAAAGTAAAGCAGCAGCACAATCGGGGAGGAATCATTTTCAAACTTTTTCATTACTGTGGCGACACATTGGGGGGGACCAGGTACCAGGGGCAGATACCGGGCACGTTTCTAAATGGCAAACCCATCCAGCAAACTGCTGCTCTAGGTAACGCTCTGTCGATGTTGGTTTTAATTAATTGAGAAAATTTCTTAATTTAATCAACCTCCATTTACGGACGTGCTCTCTCTCTCTCTCTCCCTCTCTCTCTCTCTCTCTCTCTCTTGCTCCCTCTCGTCAGCCCTTCTTGAAGGCGTCCTCGGGCACTGACTTCCGGTAGTAGCCATGGCATCGAATGGATGGTAGCTTCGGTCGTAAAGATATGCATATACCTACTTCAACACATCGGAACACATTTTACATAGGGACTAAGATGCTCTTTCCGCACCTTTGCCTTCAGGATGCAAGTGAACGAACGCAAATCCGGGAATTTGCGTTCGCTGCCACATATTTCTTTTGCGACGCTACCGATGTGAGCAGGATAAAACCAATCATCCGCCATGCCCGGTTTTATCCTCGCTAAGCGCCAAGATGCGCAAGCGACCGTACGCCTAGCGAAGCGTTCAAGAAGATGCCACCCGTAAGTAAATCCGTTAAGTGGACGGAGCTGCATCCTGCAGGTTGCAACAGCAACCGAACCGAAGACGCTGTCGAGTCGATGCTGTTCGAGACGGCCGGGTGGAAGGGCATTTTATTTACGAAGAGTCACTTCCGGTAGGAGGGTGGGAAGGGTGGGGTTGGTTTCGATGGAGCCCAGAAATAGAAATCATCATTTCCTGTGCCATGCCATGCGGTGCGGTGATGGTGGTGATGGTAGTGGTGGTGGTGGTGGTGGTGCAGCCAGTCAACATGGTGATGGTCGACGCCAACTAGGATCTCCGGGGGCTTTAATGTTGAAAATCGTTGCTATGGGGGCATGCTGATGAAACCTTCAAATGCAGCAGCATCAGCAGCAGCAGCAGCAGCAGCAGCAGCACCATGAACTGCATTGTCAGGTTTTGTACCGAAGCGATGCGGAGGACTTGGTGTCGCGGAGGGGCGCGGAGGGGTTAGTGGACGTTGAAAGGCTATGCTTTATGATATTTTATTTAATCATTTTCCCGGCAACAGCAGCAGCAGCAGCACCAGCTGGTGACTGGTGTTCTGTCCGGGTTCTGGTGGTTCCACGCAGAATCGTTTCGGTGGAAAGCGTTTTCCTAGGATTATAAACGAGTGTACCCATGGCATGGCAAAGTTATAACGTGGGGAACTGATGGTTCGGGTGAAAATTTCATAAAATGGTCGCTCCGAGCCTGTCAATCTCGGCTAGTATGTGTGTCTCTGTGGGAGCGTTGTCTGCACGATGCACCGTGTGCTGGCACGTTGTTTAATGTTTGTAGCGTTCTGCTGCGATCAGGTCGACCTTCCAAAGAGGGGGGAAGAGCGACGTAAGCGATTATAAAAAAAAGGTTAAATAAAAATTCTAAACTTTTACTACACAACGCTGGAAAGATCGTTACACTGATGTTAGATTGTTGAGCTCCAATATAAATACAATGTTTTAATTCCCGGCAGTTTACGAAACAAGGGATTTGGTTGACATGTTACTGTAAAAATTTGCTTTCGCTACCTTCACTACAACTACAATCACTGCCCTCGTTTGTTGCCATAATTTTTATCGACTTAAGGTGGATGAGTAAGGCGGTAAATTAAAACTGCATTAATGTGAACTGCCCTTGAAGAAGAAAAGAAATCCTCTGTGAATAATGATGGCCGTATGTTTTGCTTTCGCCGTTGCTGCCGCTACTACTGCTACTGCTGCTACTTCCGCCCCAGTTATCCACCTCACGGGCGATGCCGAGTGACAGCGCGACAGTGCGCCAACTTCACCCTCAACCCCTGAGCGTTTTCCATCCCCTCGAATCGGTCTGACACTGATGAAATCGGTATTTTATTACGCTTTACGTTATGGGGCCAATTGTGACCACTAGCTGGCTGGCTGGCAGGCTGGGTGGGTGGCCCCTTGCGCACCTAGAGAGGTCCTCCGTCACCTATTAATCTTGGTGCCCCGCAATCCTTCGTCGTGAGATAGCGCCGGGTAGCGTCTTTGCATCGGAGGAGTAACCGGCGTCAGTAAAGCGGTCTCTGCACTGCTATTAACAAGATTTACGTTTCATCTGCCACAGTTGCTGCTGTTGGTGCTGCCGGAGCGATGCGCAACATTGCGATGCGCGATCAAGCCAATCGTTATCATCGTCCATCGTGCCGAGGATAGAAATGTAAATAAAAATCTCCTCGGAATGTGCCGCCCGTCGAAATGTCCCCCTACCCGGGGCGAGGTACGTGCTTTCACTGCGCTCTGTCGATCGGATCTGATTCGATATGCCGGATGCAATAACGAACCCGTTGCGAGCGCGTTCGGTGTGTTCCCTTGTCCTCGCTGATCCGGTCCGTACATCATTCCCCGGCGGTTCGAGATGGTTACAATGATACTAGCGGGACCAAACAAAGGCGAATCCATGGTGTTTCTAGTGCAAATGGGGACAGCAACAGCAGCATCTTGCAGAAGACCATGTTTATTCCTAGTTTAACTTAATTATCGGTCGCTCTCTGGGTCGATATGGTCGACGGTTCGACGGTTTGTCGATCTCCCTTTTTTTCCACCTCCCCCAACCCGCGAGGGACATTCTTTTTACGCTTCCTCTCTCGTCTGGTTCTCTGGTTCGCTTTCAGGCGAAGCACTTTACAAGCTTGCTACGGATGGTTCCATTGGCACCCGTTTTTGCACCGGAAATGACTTTACCCCGACTTCGGTTCGGTTCATGTTGGGTGTAATCCATGGGCAGCTGGCGTGTGTGTGTGAGGTTGAACAACGTTCCACACCGAACCAACGGAAGTGGTGAGGGACACACCAAATGGATGGTGGTTCTTTTTTTGTCGTTCGACCACTTCCGGTTCGGTAGATGGTGTGCGCCCTGGCCTCTTCCGGTAGCATGCGACTTACATATATGTGACATGCCTGACAGCAGTAATTATTGTTGTTTAACCAGAACTGGACGATGAATTAATTCTTTAGGTTTTACAGTTGTAACGATTTTATGATATGGCGAAACATTAACAATTAAATAAACGGTAGTTTTCAGACTGATCTCATAACTGCAAGATAATGGCTGGATGTGAAAGGTTTGGTGCATTAAAAGTAATGAAAAATAATTACACTTTGATTGGAGAATGAAACTAAGCAATATTAAACGTTTTGAAGCATTCTTTGGGCACAAAACGACCCCAGCTTGAGAAAACTCACAGAATCGTGTCACAAAAATGGTCAAAAACATCTGGGAAAATGTCGGAGACCAAGGATTGATGTCTCCCACTCTATCAACAATGTAACAAAAAGTAGTACAAATTTACGGACAGTAATTTGATCCTAGAAGTATTTTTGTTAAAGTAAACCCCCAACTATCCAACAAAATCCCAATCGAAATAATCGCGGATTTTCAACAAGCAAAAACATATCCTTTCTTGCCCGTCGTTGCCGATTTGATTGAGTTTTCACAGTTTTCGCACTGTTACCATGGTGCCCAATCGAGCAGCCTGTGCAAATTGTAAAACAACGCAAAACCTACAGGAACGCGAGGTGACGTCACACACACACACACAGGAAAAGAAAGGAACCGAAGTAAATCGTAACCTATCGAACCGGAACAAACTGCTGGTAACAATTTAATTACGTGCAATTAAACACTAATGCCCAGTGCGCAATCCAGCGCAATCCCCCGCTCCTTCACACCCTTTGCTGCTCCTGTCGCTCCAATTATAGTGTACGCTCAAGGGGTGAGGACAATGTGGAGCTGAAGGCAACGCGTTCGCTGGCTGGCTAGCTGGCAAAAGAATCGGCCGCCGACGAGCTACCAGGCGTCTCCATGGGCGTCTCGGTACTGCTCCTGGCAACATGCTATCACTATTGGGGTGCTCTCTCTCTCTCTTTCTCTCTCTTTCTCCCGAGGCACTTGTTTCTTTTTCCTTTTTTTTCGCAGTTTTCCCTTCACCGACCATTCGCCTTCCTTCGGCCATCAAATCCCTATTCGATGCTCGATCGTCAACCCCCAGCGCACCCTCCAGCGCACCCCCGGGAAGCGCACATTGGTTCATTCGACTCGATACCAAGACACGCGGAGCCGGATTATAGCCGGTTGGTAGCAGCGGCTGAAGGAGAGCAATTAAAAACGGCACCACACACACACACACACACACACACATGCACATACACAGACACAGGAGCAGTCTCTCGGGTGGGAACTAGTGGCGGTGGGGTAGTGCGCTTCACCCTCCCTGTCCGGTCATTGACGTAATGATTGAAACGGCCAGCCGGGGAGGGGAGTTATCGACTGTGAGGCGCGACAAAGGCACAGGACACAAAGGTTACTTCAGGAATGGTCAGCGATCATCGTCATCACCAGGACGATCCGTTCACACGTAGGGTACGGTATGGTTGGTGGTGCGTGGTCAGCAGAAAGGTCGCGCGAGTGGGAAGTGAAAAATAAATAATCAAATAAAGGATAAAAAAGATGGAGGGAAAACATCCCGAAATAGACCAACCCCCACCGGGAGGGAGCCCTCCTATCCCCCCTTTGGGACCAACAGTAGCGAGCCATCGGGAGCCAAAATGGTGTCGCGACCGTCGGCGCAGGGCAGCCACTGAAAGTAGTTTGCTGGCGACCATTTCGCAATCGGTCCTTTGTTTCCAGCACTTCTAGCTCCAATGCTTCCAGTTCCGGTCCGCAGAGGGAGCCCACTGGTAGCAGCCCTCATGGTAGCAGCATTTCGCTTAAATAATATGCATAAAGCTATCATAATTATGATAACGTTTATGTGTCAGCTCTCGCGAGCGGATCGCGCGAGAAGCGCACATCAGCAAAGGGGCCATTGGCCTTTCGTACCGTTGGCCGAAAGCCCCGTGGCTCCCACTTGACGACCGCCGTGTCCAGTGGTAGTACGGGTGGGATACGGGAAGTGGGGGAGAGGCTTTTTGTTCCATTTTGTGTGTTTCTGTTGCCATAAAATACGCGAGAGACCGCTTCAACGGCAGTCAACGATGGTGTCGTGCCGGGTGCGTGTTTGTGCCCTGTTTTCGGAGCTTGGTGGCGGGGAGGTTGGGCTGTGAATGTTGATTTTGCACCGAGCAGGAGCCAAGTCCAGTCCGCCATTTACTCCCTGCCCCCCTTCCGTTTTCACCGCTTTTTTGGCGTCAGACAAATGCTTAGCGCCAGGAAATCCTTTACGCTTTCGTATCACGCGTGCCCCCAACCCCCCCGTGCCGTTGTATTTGTGAGCGGGGGTGAGCGGGGGTTTCAGCGGAACTTCCCACTGATCGTCACCCACTCCGATCTGACCTTTGCTGGGCGCTCTTCTTTTTTGTTTTGCATTTTACGCTGTCCATCCTACCCCTTGTTGCCAGTGAACTGTGTAATGCTATCGCTACAGCTTGGCGTCGGAATTTTGTTTATTAGTGTGCACGGTGCTACAGCGGCTCCGAGTACTGGTGCTGGTGGTGGTTGTGGTGGTGGTAGTGGTGGTGGGGGAACTGCGTACATTTTGACCAAAAATCGCTTCCCTTTTACCAGGGATGGACTTTCGCCGGCCTTCGACCAGCCCCGAGGACCGACAATCGACGCAGTGGTGGGTGTGAAAGTGCGAAAAGTTCGTCCACGGAAAACACAACGTTGCCAATGGCAGGAGAGAGGGAATGGAGAGAGGGCGGTATAGCAATTTTGGCCAGATGTTTATGAAGCCGTTGAAGCTGAAAGCTGTCTGCCAGTAAGCCCGCGTTAGGGAGGGCCCAGGGTGGTGAGGCGAATTGGAGTTTTATTCTTTATTTTTGGTGGACATTTGCTCGTGGACTGGCCACTGGGAACATGGAACCATGGGCTGCACCGGGCGGCAGCGTTGGTGGTTGTGGGATTTAATTTCCCAGCTTTTCATTTGCGACGTCTCGGACGTTTATTAATTGCGCACAGTCAACAATTAGGTTCCACACTTTTCTAAACCACACACAGTACTAGGGCATCCGCTTCGCCATGTTTGCTATCAAATCGCTCCGTCCTCTCATCGTCATATTGTGGTTTAATGTGATGAATTCCATCGAACGATCCTTACTTGGGATATGTCGCGTATTTTTAACCATTTTATAGATTTGATCGCATTGAATTAGGTTATGATGTGCAATCGCTATAATTACGCGAAGAGCTGCTCGAAAATTCTGGTTTCAGTCGAGGCAACTGTGATCCGATTGAATGCGCCTGAGCCTCCAAACAGCCTACCATGTCGTCCATTTTGTTTATGAATTTCCTATTGACAGCAGCGTGGCCGCGTCCTGTATGCCTCGATTTGATATTCCTGGAATTCCTTTCCACTGAGCAAACGTCGCGTGGTTGACCATTACCAATGGTATTTGATATGGCTGCAAGCCACGGCGCGGTGGTTCTGGTCTGAACGAGTGAGTGTATGTGTGTGAATGTGTGTTTCTGTGTAATGCAGCAGCAAATGCGCATATCGGTACCGGGACTCACCTGGCAAACGGGCACAAACAACAGAATACTTCTCGCTATAAAATCTGTCGCTTGCACTAGTCCGTTGGCGTCGGTCTGTTCCAAAGTTCTACCCTCTACCAACATCCTTAGTCCCCTCTTCCAAAAGTTCGGTCCAGGGCAGTACATTACAATCAAAACAGGTTCATTAACTTTCCCGGGCGAGTGGGAATGTGGGCAATAAGTGTGTGTGTGGGTGTGCGTTCAAGGCGTACACAATAAGGGACTGCAACGTGCTAGTACGTCGAAAGTTTCCATTTCGTCCGCAGGCCACCCTACAGCACGTCTGTCTGCCTGCGGCTCATCTGCACCATTGGCTGGCGGTGCATCCGATCCAGGGGATGCTTTTCGAAAGTCCGAAAGTTGTTTTCGCCGCGTGAACATCCTGATGCCTCTGAACGCGTGCAACCTACGGCAGTGGTTGGAATATGGGTCCGGAAGGCTGGCGCCGTAGCAATCGCGTTGTGTTGTGTCCCGACGCGAGTTTGGCTGATGTTTTTGCTTCACTTAACCTTCACCTTCAAGTCGCCCACGTCGTTATACACCTCCGTGGCTTGTGTTATCTGGGCGCGAGCGCACCCAACAATCATCAAACTTTGCGACCGGGATTTGTAATCTTCCCTCGGTTCTCCCAATACAATACCTCGGGGGAATGGGAAGAGTATATGCGATTTTCAGCCATCGCAGAAAACGTGTGCAAGTTGATTTCTCCAAAAAGTGCCGCTCACTGGAGCCGAGGAGTCCCGGGCCAATGGGAGTGAAAAAAGATGGAAAATCTGTTAAGCTGAGCAGGGATTTGAAGTAGAAGTTTGCACCGGACAGATAACAGTCTTCTCGACTATCAGCGAAGTGGCCCGTGCCGGCATTGTTTTGTCGGCATTGTTTTCAATCTCTCGCTGCTTCAGGTGCGTTTCCCTCCAACACGTTTAACGGGCTTCAAGTTCAACAACAGTTGTTAATGTTAATGTTCATTCTGGATAATGTAGGTCGCACATTCAGACATTTAACGAAACGGTTTGCTCCAAACGTGTTTTAGAACAAGTTCACTGTTGCACACCTTTATTGTTTTACTGTATAGAGTCAATGAAACATAGTGGATACGATATAACTTCAATGTTTTTAGATTGGGCTAGTTTATGTAAATGGAGACGTTTGGTTCAAGCCATTATTCGCAATTTGTTTAAAAAAACATTCTAGGTCCATTAGACAACAACGCTGTGACCGCTTCGAATCGAATATGAGGTTGTTTGCCAATTTGTATGCTTCTTTATGCACTGCAGATGGTGGTTCAGCTTGTTGCCGATAAAGTTGCAACCACCATCCATTGAACCATCGAATTGCTTCCTTATTTATCGCTTTCTCTACCCAAAGCCCTGCACCGCAGTATTCCTTTCTTGGTCTAAGATGCATCGCATGGACATTGTTGCGCCATTTGCGACACCACACCACACGGTGAACTTTTCTTCCCTACTTTCCTTTCGACCATCTTGCTCTACATCCACACACCATGGGTGTATGGGCATCCGGTGTGGTTGGTCGCGGCGGTCCCGGAGACAGATAAAGTTTTCCGCTGTCCCCAGCATCAGCACGACGATGGCTTGGTTTCTCTATAAGAGCGGTCTGCGGTCTAGAGGACTCACTTTCTTTCTCTCTCTCTCTCTCTCTCTCTCCCTCTCTATATATCTTGGCAAGTTAAATTCCAGCGTCCTCCAGTTTGTTTGTCACAGTTGGACCTATGTTTGAGGGTCTTCCTGGCCCATCTCGGTTGATCAGCGGTCGATGGTCGGTTGCAAAGTTGTTACAAACACATTAGATCGTTTCCCAACACTGGCGTTGGAATAGCACTTCTTCGGTAAGTTGGGTCACGTGGGGTGCGGTATGGACGAGGGGCCTTGCTTAATCTCACGGACACTCCTCTGTTTGCACTCGAAGACCGGCCTAAACAGTACTTGTGCAAAAGCATGTCGTGCCTAGATCATTTGTTCTTTGGTGGAAATGAAATGTTTTACTCGATGACATTCGTTGTGTCCTCCTATCTCATGGAATCGAAAATTTACGGAATGGCTTAAGATGGATCAATATCCAGGGAGCGCTATAGACCTGTCATCCTATCCCAGAACAATGCACTTCCATTTCAATCATCTTATCTTCTGGGCTGTGGGAAGTAGCTGTCTTCGTTTCCTGTTTCTTGTTCAGCGTGAACCGCCTTCCGGATCTCTAGCCCGGGGAAATCCGGGGTAATAAATATTTCAACACCTCTCAAGGCCACCACCTCGCCGTGGTGGGAGGAAATCATCACATTTAAATTCTCCTTCACCTCTCGAGTTTCCCGTTCCGTTCCGCTTGAGCCATATTGTCGTGCCAAAGACGACGTAGCAGCAGAGGGAGCTTGCGCAATCTCCTCCAGCTGCGGTGCACTTTCGCTTTTGCAATAATTGCCTGGATTTATGCACAATTTCCGTTCGGTTGAACGGTCGGGTCGAACGTTCGGTTGGGTTCGGTTTGGTTCTTGGTTGCTCCGGGCCGGGGTCTGTGCAGAACAGGACTCCCTTTGCGTGGCTCTTACAGGTTGCCTCGGTGCACGTTCCCGGGGGTGGTTGCCCGGGTTTCGGCGGGGTATTCTAAGAGGATTGTGTGGTTTCGCACCGATCGTCCTCCTTCCTGGGGTGCTGGCTGGCTGTCTGGTTGGGAACGGAGCAAATCGATTTCTAAATTTAATCTTTCCACCACGACTCTCGAACTATCGAGAGTGGAGAGAGACGAGGGGTCAATTTTGTGGAGGATTTTCGAGAGAGGATCTCCTGAAGGCTTTGTGGCTTTGCGGTGGTATGCGGTGGTCACCATCGATGATGAATGGATTTGGAATGGAGGGAAAAACTTTTGGGAAAACAAAAACGAACTGTATGCCCTTCGGTTCCCTTTGGATGAGGAACATTTCTCCTGGTCATATAGAGGAGGTTTGCGCCACAATTTAATAGACATCGAACCCCTCCCTCAATATGAGGCGCCAGTTGAGAAAAACTTCCATTCCATTACTTTGGATTTATTCCTTTTTTTCTCACCTCAATTGGGCGCCGCACCCTCGACGAATTTCCACAACTTCCTTCAAGTGGTCCAAGTGCTTGTTATTCGAAGCGCCAATTACTACCGCTTTCTGGTGTTCCTCCTCCATTAAGCTTCCCGATCATGAAATACAGATTGCCCTGAGAACAGCCCGCGTGTTGGTTGGATGGTTTGAAGTGTGTTGCCTGCTTATTGCTTCTTCATAGCGCATAAAATCTGCACGACCTCCTCGATAAGCGGCAGCCTGGACTGGTCTTAGTATGCCCCAAAAGTACGCTCGTACCTCCTTTGTTGTTTCGCCACCCCCTTTTTTGTTAAAATTGTTGCGCCAGGTTGATGATGTACGTCTACACCATTCCCTCCACCACGGATCAACGGTGTCCTGTCATCGAAGCCTGCCTTACACAGGCCTGTACCCCCCCTTGGCCGCTGCCTCTTGCGCAGCAGTAAGGGAAGGAGAAACTTAAAGAAGTTGTTAAAATTTAACGACACAACCGGGGCGCCTGCCAATGGTCGAAACAATGTTTGGCAGTACTTTCGACATTCGACGCCCGATGGGGGCGTACGTACATCCGTTGATGAGGCCGTAACGCGTTCTGTCTCATTTGCGCCAGGCCAGGGGTGCCCTGGCCTGGATTGAAAGCGAGCATCTTCAGGGCAATGATTTGGGACCGGGAGCTGGCTCAGATTCAGCTGCCGCGTTACGCCGAGGCTGTGCCAAGGCTGTGCGAAATGAGGCGAAAGCGAGAATAATGCTTTTAATAACTTTTCATCACGAAAATGAGCGCCCTCGCGAGTTGCTTACTGATGTTGCTTCGACTGTCCTCAGAACGGTGGCAATGGTTCACGCGTGTTCAGGAGGCAACTATACTACCCATAATGGAGTGTTGAAAATTGACTGACTTAAAGCTAATCGGCAGCTGTCAGCGTTCCCAGAACAACCACCGCCGGCCCGCTGGCTGGTTGGCTAGCTGATCTAAGCATAACGAAAGCGCCTCATCAGCTCGACGGTCGCCGTGGTGGAAAAGTGGGAAAAATGGTCCCCTTAATGGTACATTGGCGACCGGATAGCTAGCACAAGCTGATTTACCCGCTGCGTTTATGCAAAATGGTGTCGTGTCGATGGCCTGGCCATTTGAGCGTGCATTGTTTTGGAATTTAAATGCACTTGCTAGCGATGGATGCTGGTGACAGTATTGGCATCCGGCCGCCTGAACCTGATGTGCTAATGTCGCAGGCTCCGAACAGTAGTAAGTGCAGTTGTTGTTCATAATATTCAAATTTCGAACCAAGTCTCAACAAGAAGACGATGGCTTTCGTTGTTTGTTGAAAATAGTCGAATGCAACATACAACAAGTACCGGCTTTCATCAACCGATTGAAAACAGACGCTTTGGATTCAACTGCATCGAGAGGAAATGAGTTTCCTTTAAATGTTTTCACCTCACAAAAGCTGTCCAGGCTGGTGGTCAAGTCAAGCAAAGTAATTTCGAGCTGCCAGCCGCACTCGGTCCTTGCTGATGTAAAGTGAGTGCTGAGAATACTGTTACTTTATGCTATTTTCAATTAGCTGGCATAAAGACGTGAAGCATAAACCAAGCCCTATTGAATACCGATACATTCAGGAATTCCATTCCACGATGTACCTCGCAGTTGGGTGTAAAGAAGGAGTACGCAACAGAACCCGTACCTGGTAGTGGTGCTGTTCTAAATGCAACCGCATTGCATCATGAGTAAATGGCACGCAATGATGTTTGCATGCTGCTGTTTGCATGTTGCACAGTATTTCTGTTGCTGGAATTGTGCCGACACGGTGAGAAACTTCGGGAAAATGTATAAATTCAATTCAATCAACAAGCATATTGATTAAGAAGTGTTCGTTGAACCATTTTCAACAGAAAATGAAACAGCGTCAGCGACATCGAACGTTACCTCGAAGTAACGCACTGGATCGTTTTGCCGTCTACTAGTGGCCAGTAGTAATGAATGCTAATTGAATTAGAGAGAAATGGTGATGTTTGATGCGTGAAATATGGTGGCGTTGTGCGTCACTAGTGGTACCCTCCCTTCCAACACTGAGCGCATCGTTTTGTAACGATAATTTGGCTAATAATTTATTTAGCATCGCTTCA
>NC_064874.1:11484271-11554271 GCF_943734745.1 Anopheles darlingi | reverse complement strand
ACCATTCTGAAGTGCGAGAAGTGAGTAGCATCAGTCGCGCGTCCAAGTAGTGCATCGGTACCACCGTTTGCAAGTGGCGGCCAGAGTGAGAGATGATGGCGATACTGGATGGCGGTGAAGGAGCAGCGATCAGCGATACTAACGAAGCACTTCGTCGCCATCGTCGTCGTCGTCGTCGTCCGTCGTCGACATCGGCAGCTGTAAAGCATGCGCACGCCTGACGGTGTGACGCGATCGATCGGTGTCGAGCTGCTCCACATCGGTAGCCATCTGTGAGCTGTGACCGTGGCTCGGTTCGCCTTCGGGTTTTTCGGTCTTTTCGGGAAGCTCGGCTTCGTCTTGGCTGCAGCGCGCGGCTCGAATCGCGCGGCCCTTCGATATCCAGTCGCTTCCGAACGTTTGGCCGTACGGTGAGCCAGCAAGCAACCAGTACAGCTGCTGTTGCTGCTGCTGTGTACCCCTCTCTGTGTTCGGTGCTACACATGTCGCAGTGCTGCAGAGCACGAGGTTAGTGCACGGAGGTATAGTGCCCCTGCGTGCGTGCGTGCGTGCGTGCGTGTATGTGCTGGTGCCGGTTGAAATGTATGCGTACGAAGGATCTGTGCTGTATGCGATGGGAGTTCTAGAACAAACACGTAGCATCCAAGCAACCTCACCATTGAACTGGAAACCCGTTCAAAAAGGGACTCCTTTGTGAATCCGCTAGTGACGTAGTGTGACGACCTTGATATGCTCACCTGTGTTCTCTATCGCTGTCTCGTTCTCTCTCTCTCTCTCTCTCTCTCTCTCTCTCTCTCTCTCTCTCTCCCTCTCTCTTTCTCTCATTCGCCTTCTTTCTCTTTCACTCCACTCGGCTGGTTCTCATTCTTTCCTTCTGTTATCCTGGCTATCGGAAGCAAAGGTGTGCGTTTTGCGCTTTACGACAACGGAATTCCGGATGTAGGTCTTAAGCGCGGAATCTTGTGCAACATTTTCCGTAAGCTGAAAAGAGAATTGTGTTACAGCTCTCCTCGTGTCGACACCAACACACTGCATTAGCATTTTAATTATGTTTGGTCCACTGACAAAAGTGATTGTCTGGTTGCTGTTACGAACAACGATTCAGAATGGATCCGGCAGGTTCGTGGATCTTGCAAAATGTTGATTCTTCGATGATAGATGATTTTTGGATGCTTTTCCGTAAAGATCTCAATCGATAAGGGTAATCAACTGTGTTATACGCAGCACACAAGCCCACCAAGCCAAGTTGGGCTGTGTTCTGGCGTCTAGCAAGCACTCACATTCCGGTGGGGAACTAGGAATCGAGGTCAGAGTACCCCTCCTGGGGAACATCAAACGATTTTTGCTCTTCTTCTTGGCCTGGTGCTGGTAAGAATGAGTGTAGAGCAGGAGCCTGACTGTTCGTCGCCGCCTGTCCGGTGGTTTCAACCGGACCTGACGGCGCATGGGCCATGATTGATCTGATTATGACTTAAGTGGACAACAAATAAATAGTGTGCCGTTTGAACGCGGGCGCGCTCACGCGCTCTTTTCGCTCCGGAGTCCAGTGTACAAACAGGGTACAAAAAGAAGGGACAGGATGAAGTCATAAGACACAAGGAAAACATGCCACAACGCGCAACACACACAGACACACAAATGCCCGCGCTTCCGACCGCCAAGCTGACCGAGGCTTGTACGCGACACTGGCCGCAGATGAATGCTTCCGAGCATCAGCGTCATTGTGAACGAACTGCTCCTCTTCCCCTTTCCTTGGGCTGGTTGTTGTTGTTCTCTATCGAGGATGTCGGGCGTCGTAAAATTGTCAGACACTTAATTTGTCCCAATTTGGAAGGAACGTAATGAAGTAGAAGAAGAAGGCGAACACTGTGTTGGCCACTGTGCTCAGCGGGAATGCTTCCAATTGGAACTTCTGGACTTCGGTGGCGTGTCTAGGTTTATAGATTTTAGCAAAAATTGTCTACCGAATGCCTCCTAATCGCTAGTGTCAGCTGTTCCAGCGGCTCGTCTAGGGTCGGTCTAATCCAGACTTCATTAAAATCAATTTAGTGGCTGCTCAACTTCGGTTTGTTTTGCTGTGGCGTACAGCCGCCGTCGATAGAAATAGGAGAAACTGTATCCAGCCCTAGGACATTATTTCATTAAAATCACCAGAGAGTTCGTCTTTATGTTCCACTTGAGCCGAACAACGAATTGTTCCGAAGAACCGTTGGAGCATACCATTTAGCCCCAGTAGGCCTTGTTTGTTCACTTGCATTTAGCGAGAGTGTTTAGAGTGAAGTGGTGGTGTGGAACACTTCGCTATCCCCGGTGCAGGGCCTGATTGTTCCTGAAACGCTGTCCCCACCGGAATGTCCGTTGATGACTGGAAACAGCTAAGATTATGAGGATTACCTCGCTTCGATTCTCCTTTTCAGCATGTGCAGTTCTATGTAAGCGCGTTGTGCAGTGAATAAGAGAGATTGAAATCATACTTCAGAACTAGTAAATTCTCGAACACACAGCAAAGGACTGAACAAGATCAAGCTGAACCGAAAATAAGTGAAAGTCAATTGATTGGAGAAGAGAATTTGAATGACAGAAATGTGAATTGTGTTTGGCGAAGGCCATTAACGATTGTTTCTTGTGCGTGTGCAGTGCTAGTGCAAATGCAGTAGTTAAAAGGTATTCAAAGTTGGCATTACACCGATGACGATGGCGTCAAATGTACCGAAACAGCGTAGTGAGAACGTCCCATAAGCTGAAGAACGCCAGTGCTGGTGTCATTAAACCGTAGTAGAAGTTTATCGGGGTTTTCTTTTGGTGTTTTGGTTCCCTGTTTTGGTGCTCTGGTACTGGAAAGTCTTGAACAACCTTTCGCGATACCGCGTGTTTGTGTGTGTGGATGTGTGCGTGGAGTGATGATAAATTCAAGAGTAGTACAGCGTGAAGGCCAAGGATTGAAGAGAACCACATTGGCTTAGCGTGTGTTGAGTGTGTGTGGAGCGATTTGTTTGTTTTTGCTGATAGCAGAAGAAGTCGCTAAGTAGATATTCGTTGGTCGTGTTGTGTTACGAGTGCTTGTGGTGGTCGATCTGTACTGTTCGGAGTGGACCACGCACCGATTCAAACGATCTCTTCTTGTAAGTTTAACTCTGATCGATCGTTCCTGTTGCTCCACGAAGGCGTGTCTGGCGCAGGAGGACGCCCCTTGTAAAGGTAAATGATGTGCAAAGCGATAATTTCCCAGAAATCTAATCATTCTCATTCCGCATTGAGGCCAAGTCTACAAGGAGAAGTTAATTCCATTAAAGTCCGGGAACAACCTTGGCCTACAGGAAGATAGACGAAAGGCCATGCCAACCAAAGCTCTTGACTTCGGCATTTCTTCCCTGGGGTAGCATACTGTGCCATGTGCCCGGCTGCGGTTCAATTTTCAATCAACCGTGCGCGGCCAAAGCCCCACTACAACACGCCTTGCAGTCCAATAGATCGTGGCGGTTCCATTACTCATCGGGAGCGGATGGATGGAGTGGTGGTGCAGGATGGCGACGATGTCGACCGAAACCGAAGCCAATTGGCAGAGCTTATCAGCCATTTTATGGCACCCCATTGCCGCCACCAAGGGTACACACACACACAAGCGCCCGCGCGGTCGCGTATGTGTGCTGCGTGTAAGCCAAGTGCTTCCACTCCACGAGGCTCTTCGGGGACGGGAGAAAGGGAAGGGACGCCTCCAATACGGCACGAGTCGTATGCAATAGCGCGAGGGCTTTTGTTTTATTGTCTTGTCTCTATTTATCTTTCTTGCCCGGCAAGCGAAACCACGCTGCCACGGTGACCGCTTTCTTGGCTTCGTTTGCACAGGGGCGCGATCGGGGCCACCCTCATGGCCGCGCGCCCGCTCGTGTTTGCTTGCGAGGTCGAGGATGAGAAGGCGAGGGTTCGCCCCTCGCGACGTTTTTCAAGGATTTTCTATTCCGTCGAATCGAAGCGGCCGCAAACGAGCCTGAGGGAAAGTAGAGAAATTTGTCACTGGAAATTGGGATAAGAAAGGAAGCCGACTGAATCGGGGTTTGAGGAGAAGCACAGTACTGGTGCTCGCTTATGTATTGATAAAATCGTAAAGAAGACCATTTTCCATTGTTGATCGGAGTGTGTGTGTGTGTGTGTGTGTGTGTGTGTGTGTGTGTGTGTGTGTGTGTGTGTGTGTGTGTGTTCGGGTCACTTCGAGCTGGTCAATCGTCTTTAAAAGTGACGCTCCCTGTGGAAGACAGTTTATGGGGAATGGTGTTTGGAATTGTCTTGAGACGCGCTTTGTTGGACGGAGGAATGACGAAGGTAAGCTTCTGCTGGTTGTCTGTTGTGTCCGCATGGATCTATTGTGAGTTCTCCGTGAGAAGGGTCTTTATCTGCAATTCAGATGAAGTTTATGGTGTTTGCTGGTCCATCGAATAATGCTAATTTGTGTTCGATTCGAGGCGTTCGATTGTACTCCTCATGCTGAAGCCGAACGGCTTACTGGGGATGATCGAATTTCTGGAGCATATCAGTGTGAAGATATTTTAGATTTTTTCTTTCGATTCGTGTAGTCCAAAAGAGTTGAAGCAGATGACGACGCTAGAGAAACCTTGGTCAAGGCAATCTAGATTATCGGGAATATTTTAGTAATATGAAGTAAGCAGTAAGCATTGCTGTCACTCTTGCGTAGATTTTTCAATATTTTCCTTTCACCCTGCACCTGCATTTTCTGCCCGCACCAAGTGCGTGCGTCGAAAAGTACGAAGAACACTTTCATGACACACTTGTGCTGAGTGTTTTTACGAAGAGACCGGCTGGCCGCCCGTCCTGCAGAGCATTGGTGGAGGAGTCCGTCGATGCGAATAAATAAACAAACAAACATTGCGCAATTGCGACAGAAAAGTGTTCCAGATTGCAATGATGACGATCGGCGAGCGACGACGACGACGACGAAGCGGATGACGATCCCGCGGTGTCTGTACCGCTTTCCGTTTTCTATAAATTCGAACGAACCACAGCAGAGCTTTGCCTGCACCCTTGGCCAATTAGATCGAAGCGCGGAAGATCGGAAGATCACATTGCCCCGGGTACCGGTGAGGCCCGGGCGTGCGTCAGCAGCGATCGCTGCTGGGTGGCTGGCAAACCAGAACCTATCGCTAGCGGTACCGATGCAAGGCCCGGAATGTCGTCAGCGCGGTGTGTTTCTTCGGGAGGAAAATAAATGATCCCTTGTGTGCATTTGGCATCAGGAAGCACACCAGCGCTTCCCGGGAGCGAACGTGTATTCCCTGCAAATTAGGAATGTTTTGCCTGTCTCGGAAGGTATAATGCACGAGAGCATGACGCGAAATGTCGGCAAAACAAAAGATAAATGATCCGTTTCGATCCGGCACCCCTGACCGAAATCCGGACCGGGAAGCGGTCTCTTTTGGTTCCATTAGCGACGTCGATCAATGTCGACGTTTCGGTGAGGGCCAAACCCCCCCCCCCCCCCCCCCCGGGGGACCAAACCCCGTTACCGAACCGTTTAATTGCAGTTTTGCACCGGACACCATCGGACCGGCGGGTGCATGTTAGAAATTAATATCTGCCGCGGTTGGTGCGCAAGCGGCGGCCGCCGAATCCGAAGAGATCCACGAGAGATCAGTGTCCATCAGAGTGGGCAATATCCGGTTCTGTAGCGCGTAACCGTGTACACGTTGGTGCGGCCTAATGCTTCATTAAGAGCGTAATTAAATATAGCATTCGATAGCGTCTCGTTACCGGGAATTCCATTTCACATTTGGCGCTGGTGGCGCTGGCCCGATGTCAAACACATGAGTCGCACACACACACACACACACACGCGCGCGCACACGAGACGAGAGATTTGCAAATGATTTTCGGGATTCATTAACGAGCGCGATCTGTCACGACCATTGCATGTGTGTGTGAGAGAAAGAAAGAGTGGAACTTGATCAGGCTTTCAGGGGAATCTCGCCTGAAGCAATTGCTTCCTGGATGGTCAACGATAACGAACCTTCCGCCGCCCGTCCGTCCGTTCGTCCTGGCCAATATCGTGTTAGCCCAGCATTGATGCAGTCCCGGTGCCTATTCCCAGAAGTCTCCCTTCGCACAAAAGAGCTTTTGCGGGAAAATTCCTCGTGTGTATCGTTGTAAAGGCATCATCATCATCGTCATAGCCACGCCACAGCTCGGCCCGGCCGGCCAGCAAATCATGTTTTCACCTGAACGAAGCAGTTTTTCGGCGGACACAGCAGAGTGTAAGCCATTATTTTTCGGCCATTCCCTGGTTTAGCCTTCGCCTTCGTCCGTGTACACTCTCCACACACAGCCTTGTGCAAAAGGTGATGCTCGGCTGGTGGTGAATTGCTAGCAATTCGCAGAAGGAGTTGGAGGGATACCGCCGAAACAATGAGCGGCAGCACCAGCAACGAGGAGAAAATAAAACAAAACGGGTTCGTGAAGACAGTAAATCGACAGCAGGAGCGCAGCAGCACCTCGCACGTAGGCTCTTGTCCGTTTCGTCGCGTGGTCGACGCCTGCATGGAGACGCCTGGTGGTTTGTACGTTTTTTGTTACGTGAGAATTCCCTGGTGGAAACGAAAATGCTGTTCAATTTCAGCATTTTTCTTCCACCATCTTCTGCGCGACGTGTTCTAAGGCGATCGGGATCGCCCGCTGGTGCTGTTAGAATTATTGATGCCGAAGGAAACGGATCGTGTCCATTCGAACGAACCGATAAGGTCTCGGAGCGGAATGCTATCGATGCCGCTTATGACACTCGCCGCTAACAAATATGCTTTGTTGCTAAAGGTTTGTTCTGGAAAAAGCTCATAAAAATGGGTCTTAAAGTTAACGTGAAACATATATTTAAACACATTTTCTATGTACTCCGTTTTCCTTTTTAGCTGAAACGTAAGGTCACCAGATAAGACGAACGAAATTATGCAAGACTAATGACCGTAGATATGGGTGGTACCTTTTGCTGCACACCGAATCGAGGAACGAGCGATGGAAGTGTCAGCTAAAAATCAATTTTCATTCGTTTTGTAGCACCAACCGCTGGCCTGGCATGGCATGGCCGGGCATGGCTTGCCCCCGTCGTCATCGTCGAGCGTCATAAATCATTCCCATGGAGTTGTTTTTTTGCTTCTGCTTCAGTTCCCTGCTGGCAAGAAGTCCTGTACCTGCTGAAAGGAGGGAGAGGGAGAGAGAGAGCGCGGAGGTGTGCGGTGTCCGGTGCTGTAGCGGACGTTCGTGCATGTCCATGATCTGAAAGCATCATATTTCAGTCCAGTGGTTAGTGCTGCTGCTGCTGCTGCTGCTGCGAGAGAGCGTGTTCAAAATTGTTCGACAGGCCAAACTAGGTCGAGGGTCGGTCGGTCAGGGGTGGGCTACCTGGCACACCTCCCCTTATCCGTAGGTGCGAAAATCATATCTTTTTAATCTCGTATCCGCCCGCGAGAACAGCAGGACAGCGTAAGCGCGTCGGTTTTCGGGGGGAGATACTGCTCTCGTAGCTCTCGGTGAACAGAACCGGATGCCGTCGCCTAGTGCTGGTCCCGGTTCCGGAAATAAGTGAACTTATAATTGAAGTGATGCGCCCACATAAACGCGGTGACGACGGCGCCGTTCTCCGTCGTCCGTTGGCGACGTCCAGTGTCTTTAGTGACAGCTGATGTCGCCTACAAAGACATTCATTTATTCTTCCTATTTTATGTGCGTATGTGTGAGTGTGTGTGTGTGGCACACATTCACGGCATCGTAGTGACGGGGTCTGTGGCTCTCTGGCACAGAAGTTAATAAGAAACTTTCCGTCAGCGCCAGCAGGAGTGGATTTCTATTGCGAACACCAGCGGGGCCACGGGTGTCATGGTGCCACGGCCACGGAGGTTTCCCTTTTGTTTGCGTGACGACAGGAAATGCGCAAACCGAGTTCGTTTAGCGCCCGCCCGCCCGCCTGCCTGCCTGCGTGTGTCTTCCGTCTGTTCCCAATCATCGCAACCATTAATCACGGTTCCAGGGAGGTCGCACGACAACAATCCGGATCCGGGATTGGTGGTAGCTTTGGGCCGGTGGCCAGGGCCAGCGTTGGCCAGCGTTGGCCAGCGCTTGAAGGACAAAAATGGAGCACTCACGTGCGTTCGCTCGCTCGCTCGCTCGCCTTTTTTTCCTATCGCGCCGTCGGTCGGTCAGCGGTCATTTCATGGCGCATTATCTTCAACAAAAGACCATAAATCGGTGGGAGGGAGTATCAAGACCCCCAACATGGCGGAGCTTGGCGGTGGGAGCTTGATAGCAAAAGGAACTTACCGAACGACCGATCGAGTGTTTGTGGAACGAAATCACTTTCCCCGAGAAGCTCTTAAACAACAGGACACCGTACGACGCGGCATAATTGAGGTCGAGCCCATCCCCAGAGGTTCATGGTGGTGGTGGTGGTGGCACATCGCCTATTTGTCGTGGCCCCGGTAAAAGTTTAGCCCGAAAATTATTAAAATCCGGTCTGTGTAGCGAGTGTATCCTTCTGTTATCCGCTGTGGCGGAAGTACGGCGTCTTTCCGGAAGCGAATTGTTTTGTGTAGGTTTTTAGGGTAACTCTCTCCCTCACTTTCTTCTTCCCGTTTTCTTCTTCACTAAACGAACTTTGGGTAGCGAAACATTGATTTGGGTTCTAGAATCTCGAAGACAGTGTTTGGCATATCGTAATCCAAATAGGCGCTGGTTGTAATATTATGCGCGTACATTTTCAATCGTAGTAACGCCTGGTGAAGGTTCGTGATGTAAGTTCAGCTGTTACCCGAAGTCTTGAATAAAGAACAAGCATTTCTCAATACGTAACACAGTCAATGGCGGTGTTTGAAAGATTCAAAACGGAAACAGTGTCTTGGGGTAAGCAGTAACAGCAGCAGTAGCAGCAGCAGCAGCATCGCGAACACGGGGAGACGTTCGCAAACCCCGCAAAATAAGAGGAAACATTTGCCGTTCCGCCATTGGTTCCAATTTCGAGGCGGGACACTGTAACATGAAAACCACGGAACTCCGGTGTATCCGAATCGCACACATCGCGGGCACCGTGCACGTTTGTGTTTGTTGTTGTTCGTCGTCGACCGTGCCGTGCCGTGCCGCGCCGTGGCATCGATGGACCGAACGAATCTGAGCGAAGGAAAGATTCCCCAATACCTTGGTCCGCGTCCGCATCCGCGAGCACCGAACACCGCCGAAACCCATAGGTCTCGTTTGCACAAATAAACAACTCGGTTGAACAAGTTTTTATTTTGCTCCGCATGCCAGAGGCCGGAGATGTAAAAGGGTTAGCGCCCCGCTCCGGATCACCCGTGTGTGTGTGCGTGTGCGTGCGTGTGTTTGTGTGTCTGCGTTGGTCGTGCTGTGCTGCTATTTGCTTGGGTCTGTTGGGGAAACATTGTCGACGAGAGGCAGGGGGGTCTTCTGTGTAAAATTCCAGATTCTGATCCGGTCTCACCAGCGGCCGCCAACGGAAAGGAGGAAAGTTTTGTTTTTGTTTCCGCATGGAAAATTGGCCCAGCATTCCTGATCCAGGTCCAGGTCCAGGTCCAGGTCCAGGGCCGGCCGGCCGGTTCTCTCCTTTTGTTTAATGTTTCCGAATATCGATTTATGTGGCGGATCGAGAAAAAGGACAGAATCAATGGCCGGCCAAGCTAGCACGCAAGTGGACCATCCTGGCTAAGTGTGCATGTATGTGTGTGTGCTGCAGCATGATGTTGGCCCGCTATGGCATCGGTGATGCGGATGTTGAGCGCGGTCAACCAGAAATGGGTAAGACATTGTGCGCCATCGGGGGATGTTCCTCCACGTGTAGGGCAAGGGAGAGGGGAGGGGAGGCGGAGAGTGGATAAGAGAGGGGTCGTAGAGGTCGTTAGGGGCAGGGCCATCGCATGAGATGTGATGGTCATTGAATTGATTGCTCGCAAAAGAACCGTCGGGCAGAGAGAGAGAGGGAGAGAGAGCGAGAGAGAAGGAAAGGAGGTAGGAAGTAAAGTGGCCGATCAGTGCCAGTGATTCAGGACAGATCGAACGAGTGGAGTGGCCATTCCAACAATACCAGATGCGTCGTTGTTCGATTCGGTCATCCACCGTCCGGAGCAACGTGCCAGAGTGAGCTAGCTGGATGACCGGCCGCCAGTCTCGCATTAATCGCATTTTCACGTAGTCATTCCGCCCGACCGAGCGAACGTTAGCTGTGCAACGTGTAATCTGTGTACTTTTCCCGCCAGGCCACCCCCTTTCCCCTTTCGCCCGCATGTCCTACGAGCCGCAATCCGTCGAAATGCCGAATGTTGTGCCAAGAGCTCTCTTGTCAAGTCCCAGCGAGTGAAGGTTGGGTCCGGATGGAAAAAAAATCCTCCCGCCCGCGGCTACCAGGGCAACCTCCGGATAGTTTGACTAACCTCTCGTCTGGCTCTGGCTGTGTGCCTCGGTGGTCTTTCCGGTTCGGTCGCTCTCCGGTCCTGATGGGTGGTTGATTTTTTTTTTTGTTTAGTTTGTGTGGAGTCCCATCTGTTAGTTTTCCGGATTTTCTCTCGTCCGGATGGTGTGTTGGTTTGCCGGATTACACTCGCCGAGACATGCGCGGATGTGGAACCATAACTAACCGGAGAGGCCGACGCCGCGGTGCTGCCTGTCCCGTCAATTGTCAATATCATGGCTGGGTAGGGAAAGCGAAAAATCAACGAAAAATCGTGGTAAACTGTTACTCTTGCGATGTGCCTCGGGGGTTGTTCCGAGAGACCCCGATGTGGTGATCCGAACGAGGAGCAAATAGACTTTAAAATCGGGAAACACAAAGGATGATTACAAGCGGTTCTCACCGGTATCCCGGTTGATATGCTTGTGTCTAGAGGTAAGAGGATGTAAAACTGATGTAACCGGAACTGGTATTCCATTTGTTTGATTCTCTGTTAGTTTAAGAATCATTAAGACGCACTTTTTCCAGCTGTTATCTACTTTCGAATACCGAAAACTACTGAGCTGAACTTAACGTTGATAAATGCTCTTTAGATGAAGTTATTTAGATGATTTATCTCATCTAATTTGGCTCTCCATTGCGTAATCGCGTGGTACGCAAGGAATACATGAACAATTTCTCTTTAAATCATCGTCGATCGCCTCTTTTAAATAATAAAGTTAACGTTCAAGTCATGGAGGTAAGTTTGGTTTCTAGTGTCGACTAATCTCTATACTTTGCCGAGCGGATTGTCGTCGCCGGTTTGTCAGGTATCGCCTCGAGGTGGTCGAGCGGGTGGGCGGGCAGCCACAGTTTCACGCGGCTTATGCTTACCCCGTGTGGTGATGCCTCCTGCACCGCCGCAGTCACCGCATCACCATCACCATCACACTCCTATCGAGGTTTAGGGGTTCGGTGGAGGGATAATTAAATTATAAAACCCTGGCGAACCTAGCGTGTACACCACCACCTTATGGTGTTGCTGGTGTGCCAGCGGTTCTCAAACCTTCCAGCGTGGCCACCTGGTTTGGGTTGGCCTTTGGCATCATTTGACATTTATGAGCTCGTTTCTTTCTGGCGGTGGGGGTGTGTTGTGGGCAAGAAGGGAGGTCCTTTTTGAGAGAGGGAAAGGGAAGGTCTTTGCCAGGTTAGTTTTCCGGATAGTTTCCGAGTAGCTTCAGGTGGTTTAGAAGAGAGGGTTTACTAGGTAAAACGAGGGTGCGGTCTTCTTTCGACGGTTTTCATTTCTTCGATGCATATTGAAATGTTTAAATTCCAAGAAAGCCACATTTTGCCCTTTAGCCAATCGAAGCATTTAATGTATACTGCGATAAAATGGAATCTTTGATCAAATGATCGAATTGTAAACTGGAATCGCAGGTTCTAGGAAAACCCAAAGTAGGCTGGTTGATTATTGGTGGGTTTTGTTTTCGTGAACTTAATATTGAGTTATAATGTTTGATAGCGCATGACCCGATTTCAAAGAATATGTTACAAATAAATACATCCAGACCGCCAGTTAAGACGAAAAGTCGACACAAAATTGGGCATTATTTGGGGCTCATATCCTGGTGGTAGATAGAGAGGTATAGGAGACTTTTGAATCACGTGCTGGTTTCTAGCTGTTGATGAAGTTTCAATATGATATTTACAAAAGGCTAAATGTGACATGGAATATTCAAGCGTATGCGATAAAACTAACGGAAACTACTTGTTCGGCCCCTTAAATAATAATAATCGTTGTGGCTTGCGAAGAAGCGAAAACTTCTTGCAATGGTACCTCTCGCAGCTAGTCTGTGTATGTACTGGTACTAATGTCGACGATGAATGCATTTCCGGAGAGCTGGAGCAGAAGGAAACAGCAAAGCGGCATGAAATGCGACAGAAAACTTTCCTATTCCCGCCAGAACGGGGACATTTACTGTGTGATTCTCTTCCCTGCCAGTTACACGTTTTGTCAGTTACGTTAGCTTGGTTTAATCGAAAAGTTACACAGCTTGACGGGAATGGGATAGCGGCCACTATTACGAAAGCGAAAGCCGGAAAAGAGGAACGGACTCACAAAAGCATGCAGGAAAGCGTATAAACTCATTTAGCGCTGTCCAGTGCTGCATATGACGTACAATTAATTGTTTTTGCCCCCTTTGCCCCGCTTTCCAGTCGCGAAAATGGAGTCTCGACTGCTGTCTGCGTTGTGATCGGTGTGTAAAGTTTTTCTCCCCGTACAATAATTGATGTTTCCCCACCTTTTTCCGCGGTTTTCCCTGCATGCGTGCAAGCGAGTTTCGCGAATTTCGCTTTAAAATATGTAAGAGAATCCTTTGTGTGATCCTTCGGGGAAGTGGTGACGAACCGCTCGGGCCATACAGACACGGGCCTTTTGGTTCCATTATCATCCCCGAAGCGCGGAGCGGTTCGCGGTATTTTCAACACTCATTTGGTCCACGTGCGGCGGGTACCGTAGGGAGGAGCTTGAATTATTCATCGACCAGCCACCAATCAACCCTCGCAAGGGCAGATACATCGCCCTTCATGTGGCTGCGTATCCATCCATCCATCCATCCATCTATCCATCCATTTATCCGTTCATCCATCAACCAGAAGCCGGTCACCGAACAGGCACGCACGCACGCACGCACGCACGCACGCAGAAAACAAAACATTACAAATGAGGCATCCATTACCGCCGGTTTTGGAACTTGATCGTTTGCCGCCGGAAGGTGTCGCCTGACGACCGATGTTTGGCAGCTGATTAGCATGTATGTACACAGCACAGCCCAGCGGGGACGCCCAACGAGGACGCAGGCATCGGCAGGCGATGCTACACGACCCTCAATATCGGTGGACCGAAAGGGGGGGCTCCATCGACGTACTCCCCGGCAGATGGATTAGTCAGATTATTAAAACTGGCAGGTTTCCGGTTTCCGGCAGGTTATAATAATAAAAGTAAATTTACGACGCTTCAAACGACCATTGACGGCATTTGCGGTTAGGAGGTTAACGTGCCCGTAGGCAACATTCCGGTCGTGGTTGTGTTTTTTTTATGCACGAGGTGACGCTTCGGTCGCACCGGTCCAAGGGTGGACCGGAGGGGTGTCATTTCAGGCGGACCACAATCCATCCACTGCCATTCTCAGGCAAACAACCTCCAGCTCCCGAATGCCGAGGATTGTCTTTAGCTTTTCAACTGCCATACTGCCCAGCCCAACGCGAGTGTAACTTTAATGATATTTGTGTGGTGTTTGTGTCCCTTTTTTTCTCTCTCTCTCACACACAAATACCGATCCTTCTTACCGCGGGATCCTTCGCTTGCAGCCTTCTCGTTAAACCCTTCTGTAAGGTGGGCAAAGTTGTGCCAGGATATCTTTCTACGTTCTCCGTTCGTTGCAGATGATGCGCACTGTGACCGACTGACTCGCTTCAACGGTAGGCCCGATGCCCGGCACCGATTCCTTCGGTGGTAGACCTTTCCTTACGCTCGACGGTTGCGCCATGATACCCACAGGGAACGTTCAAGGAGCAGCGTCAGGGCTTTTGCCTTCTCTTATGCTTCTCCGTTGCTTCGTTCTTTAGTCAAAAAAGTTCCACGAGGCACGCAGTGTACCGAGTTTAGCTTTTGTTCGCTCTACACTCCCTTCCGGAGTGAGTTGGGCAACTGAAGCGAGACAAGTGTTGCAGGAACCTCCTCGCGGAGATGTGCTCTACTAAGCTGTCAATCATGTTGTGTGTGTTTGTTGTTTTTTTTTGTCCCGTTGCTCGTGCTGGAGCCCCGGTGCCAAAGTTTCGTCCGTCTTAACCCTGCTGAAAATGCTAGCACACCGGGGGGGGGGGGGGGGGGGGGGGGAATCAGAAAGTCATTCAAATCATGCCCGCTTGGTGTTGGCGTCTGTCTTGTGGTGCAGCAACACGGAAGCAGATCTTCTTCCAAAAATGAGGGCGTTTGGTAAATCCTATTTATAGTTGAAGCTATCTGTCATCGATCCACGAATACATTTTATGTTGATGCTGCAGCACGGGAGTATTGTTGGGTGTTTAAGGGTTTACCAGCCCAAAGCCCAAGATCCCTGAGGTGCACCAGAGGTGGGTACGCGGCACAAGAATGCCAGACAATTCTTCGAGCAAAAGTTATGACGGGTTGCGGGTTGACATAGTGTCAGTAGCAGAAACAGGCAGCTCACTACCTTCGCTGGAAAGTTGGCAAGAAATGCTCGTGAAAAGTGGCATTCGCCGGTTAAACAGGATGCCAAGGATTGCACATGGGAGTTGGAGTGTGTGTGTGTTTGTGTGCGTGTGAGCTGGTTGATCCAATCCACCGGTGAAATGTGAAGAGAAGTTTCTGGGGAATCTGCCAACAATACACGTTAATGCCAGGTTCGTTGAAATGTGTTCATCATCTTCGAGCTTTTAATTGTTATCCAAACCACCTCGAGTGCCATCATTAACCTCCTTATAGTCTTCGTCTCCGAGACGCTGGTATTCGAAAGGTGTTGTCGTGTATCGTATTGCAAGTAAATCACTATTTTCGTGGGCAAATCAAGCCACCGCTCCTAGGTCCACGAAAAACACTCTTCATCGCACGACCTGGCCTGCGCCAGGCCGCTTATTCATCCTTTTCCCATCGTATCGTCATCGTTGATCGAATCGTTTGTGTGTGATTGATTGATAGTTTCGAGAACGCTGCGAAGGTTCCTTCGCACCATCACCAACAAGCAGCGCCAGCGTGCCATGAGTCATTGATCGAAGGCTCATTGTCGGTCGATGGCACCATCACCAAACCGTGGGTAAGGGTTGCGCGCCAGCTAAGTGGTAGCAGAGTAGCGAGCATAAGAAATGTAGGTTAAATGATAATCTGTGACACACGGGGCCAGAACGAGTCATTTGAGTTTGAGTTTGGGGAGGTATCAAAGGCTGACGATGGCAGACGCTTCCGCGGATCGCCGTGAAGCCATGATTTTGAGCTTACGACCACAAGCAGCCGCGTGTTCTGTGGTATCAAATGTGTCGGAAAACATTCCACTAAATATTTGATCCTACCATACCCGGTTGTGGGATGGCGATGCTTCCTCACAGCTTTTCTGTGGGAGGCGTGGAAGAGACACAGTTTTCGTGGGGGAAATTATTTATGGAAATTCCGCTGTTCGATCGTGTTGAACAAGCCCAACTCAACTGTATGTAATTAATTGTTTCCTTACGAATGCATTATATTGATTCTGATCAATAGCAATACCATACTGTAGGGGTATAGTTTCCCTCTAATGTCTGTAATGTCGCGAGTTCACCTGGATTCTATTTACTTAACATCATTTATTGTGTGTAAGAACCGGGTTGATGTTCCCCTACAGCTTACATTAACCACCGAAGCAGCGACGAAACGAATGCCGTTCTTCTGTTGTACCCACGTTGAAGGTTCTTTTGAAATGCTCATCAAAATGACAAGCCACAGTCACAGCATTTTGCACCAATGAAATGCTTTTACCCGTGGCAAACGTAATGTCGACAGGAGCTTCCGTACGCTTCGGTGCCTGTAACTGCTCCGTGCGCGACGAGCCCACTCGGACGGAACGCAAGAAGATCTCGGCAGATGGAATGAGGGAAAAGTCTGTCAGATTTTTTATTTTTTTTTATTTTTCGTATTACATTTTCACCAGTTCCCAGTTTTTTCTCTTCTCTTGTTTCGGTTGTTGGTTTTGCTGCTGCGTCAAGTGACTTATTTCATACCTCCCGCACTTTACAAGCATCAAAGAAAGGATGTTCAGCTTCTCGTACTAATGGCTAACAAATCGGATCGTTGTTTTTATGTCACCGTCTTTTTCGAAAGCCATTCGTCATCTCGTCCTACTGTTCAGTTGGTTTGCGTTTGGAAGATTGTCGTGTTGTTGATGCGGTTTGTACATTTGACGCCAGCAGCTCTTGGTACTACCTATACCAATACTTTGTTGGTTGTACTTTGAGTCAATCTGTTCTTGAGATTTTTTTCTTTTAAAATGCTTATACTTTATGAATAAACTTGCTACAACAATATTTAGAGTGAAGTACATCGAACTCTACTTAAATAATTTGGTTCTGAAGAAAAATTATTACTAGAAAGGTTGTCCTTGGCCTCCAATTGAACGTCGCTCGTTCCTCCTCCAGGCTAGTGTAGCCCGCATCGTTCGAGTTAATTATCTTCTTGAAGCCCTTAAGAACCACCGGATACGGGGTGTGCACGGGGTACTTATCCATATCGGGATCTCATAAAGCACTCGAAAAGTACTCACTGCCTGTTCTGCCAAGTTAGTTACCAGCTCTTACCCCTCGCGGTACACGCGTTGTTGAACGCCTCGTATTGTTGAAGAGCCTAGAGGCCAGAGGCACCGCACATACTAATCACTTAACTACCATCATCATCATCATCATCAGCAGCAGATATGTGCAGGTGAGATCACGAGACACACGAGTCTCCATGCGATCTGGAAGGCCTATGCATACGATATGTGCGACTCTATGATTGCGCGATAAAAATAGCTCGAGGTAGATGAATTATTTATGGAAATTAAAAGCAAAAAAATACGCGCCACCTACCGGGTCGTACGTTCCTGGTTCGGATTGGCGTGCCCCGGTCGCCCGGACCGGGAGGTTGGATAAAGTTCCCGAGGTTTCGCTTTTCGCAGTTGTCGGTTGTCTAGCATTTCGTACAGCCTGACGCTTGACGTCACATTTTTCCCGTCAGTTGTGGAAGCGAATCACGACTTTGAGGTCAGTGAGTCAGGCGAGCGTCGATTTGATTCCGGGAATGGAGAGGAAGGCGGCCGCCATTATGCGGTTTGCTCTCTCGAGGCCGGGCGCGTTCTCATTCCGCGATGTAAAGTAAGGCAATCAACGGCCCAGTTCAGGTGCGAGGTGGAAGTTGAATGGGCGTTCGAAGGGTGAGGCTATTCCATCCGGCAATCCCCTGTGTAACTTTTGCTCCAGGATATCCAGGCCAGATAAAGACCCGAGTTGTGCCCACATTTTACTAAGAATTCCGTTTGTCGGTTTTCGTTCTGCTTCTCTGTCAGTCGTCTTGGCAGCTGCATCTCATGATCTCGATATTGAGCATCCTGATAAAACAAACCGGAGCCACGGTGTTTGTAATGTTATGTTTCCACCGTGTGTTCCGCCTTCAAACATTTGCTGAGCTTGTGGATCGAACAATTCAAACACGGCTGTGTCACCCTCGGCCCGTCGAGTGCAGTGTCGTGCAACGGCACATGTTTGCTCCCGCCAGTCGTGCCTTGTCGCACTTTGTATGTTTTTAGATGACGATCCGATTTGCGGGGCCGCGTGCGACCATTGCACAAGTTGCATCTTCGTTTTCGCCGACGAACAGAACTACAACAAGTAGCACCCGACATCCGACAACCTAATACTTGACGCGAGATCGCGAGGCTTGCGTTCGGTACTTGACGGAAGGCAGCTACTTAACAGCAGCAGCAGCAGCAGCAGCAGCAGCAGCAGCAGCAGCAGCAGCAAGTGGCCGCACTTCAATTGGTCAGTTTGTTTTCTTTGTCCAGCTCTCTGAGGACCATAGATAGATAAGAATCATCTCAGCTCCGTGGTCTTAAACACCATCAGACACCGTACCGACGGACGCGGAACGATGGAGAAATCGATTCCAAGGCGCATCCAAGGGTTGCGGGACGCAAAACATCTTCAAACAATCTGTCGTGCAATGGAATTTCCATTCCGCAAAGTTTCGCTCGCGCTGTACCAATAGTATATAAACGTGGAAAGGCCACACTGGTGAGACAGTGGTCAGCGCCGAGCGTCGCCGAGGCTGTGTCGGAAGTGTCAGTTTATTGGGACAGCTGCCAGCTGCCAGCCTCTGCTCGTTGTTTGTTTGTTTGTTTGCTTGCCAGTGCGCGACCTATAAAACCGTGCTTGGTCGAGGAATGTCACGGTACCGGAGAGGGTGGACGATTTGATTGGACCATCATCATCATCGGTGCAAAACCATGCACAGAGCCGATGATCGATGTAGAGATGTACGTGAAGCAAGTGTCGTCCGGGCGGCTGTCGTGCTGCTCCGGTTTGGTCTCGTTTTCCGCGAGAACCATTGCAAAATCCCAAAGACCTCATTTTGCATTAACGACGTGGCACACACACACGCACACCTCGTCGGTGTCCGGTTCGTGTGCGCGCGCCACGTTACATCGCACGTCGTTTCGCAAAATGGTAAACATTCAATTTCCATACACGAAGCCGGTGAACACCTTCCCCGAGACGATGTTCACGCAATCCGATATCTCGCCCCATCGATGCTCCGTGTGGTGAAATGTTTCAATTTAACGCTTCCCAGCGCTGGTTGTGGGACCAATGGGGCGCAAATAGAACGTCAGAACGTCGCGCGCACTGGCCACCGAGTTTCACCGGAGTTTCTGCCAGCAAAAGTCTGTCAGAAAGTCTTTTCTATTGAATTACGAAACTGCACATCGGGGGGTGATGCTGCATAGAAAAAAGGTAATCCAAAACTCCTTCCACGCGTCTTTCGGTCGTCTTGTGGCGTGGCGGGCGTAAGATGATAGTGTTGCTCAAAACGCGATGCTCTGGTGCTGTCGACTGTCGCGGTGAGGTTTCCTGGTGGTCCTGATGCTGATGTCGGGCATACGAGCAGCAGCCATCGACACCGGTCGGGTCAGAAAAGTCTAAACTCTTCTTACGCCCTGTTTTCGAGGCGTTACGAAACCCGTCTACGAGGTTCTGTGCACGTTTTGTGGAAGAAAAAGAGAAAATTTTCCAATGACACGCCACGCCACGAGTTGGTGACGTAGCAAATAGATTCTTCTGTTTTCAATTCGTTTAAAGAATCAAACTTTACCTTCGGCAGCCATCGTCAGTTCTTCTTTTTAGAGGTGTGTAATGTGACACGATCGTCGGTTCACGTCGAGGAACATCCTGTCAGATGCAGTCAAACCGGGAATGCAACGAAGTTTGAGGCAAAAAGTTTCAAAAGTTATTTGCTATCCATACTCCTCATCCATGGCCAACTGTATTTAACTTTCGGGACAATTTCAATGTTTAAATGAAATTGGTTGGTCTATTCTTGGATATCTATTGTGAATATCGCGAGTATATTCACGGCGACTACGTCTGCTGATTACTTGGGTGGTTTTGCGATATTTTTGTTCCCCAGAAACGGGATAAACGGACTAACATCTTAATGAATAACCTCAAAATAGGTCGGAGTAGTAATTTTGAAAAGACCAAGATTAAAATCTAGACCTCCGTCTCTGCGCATTCTGCGCCCTGACGTCACACGCGATGCGATTAGGACAACTCATTTCACTTTCATTTTGCATTTTCTTCGCCACCAAAAAAGCTTCTCAAACCATTTAGGATCTTCTCTGTTCTTGGGGCCCGCTTTTGATCCACAGCGAAGTACGGGTTACCGTGTTTTTGGCCGTGTGCCGATAGATTACTGGGAATGATTATCTGATCAACAGGGCGATACTCGCGTGTGGATGGGACTTTATCAAGCGAACCGGATGCCGTGGAGACGCGCAAAACGAGGGTTCTCCTCTGAGAGCGAGAGAAATGTGGGTCGTTTGTTGTGAAAGTTTTTCACCCGTTCGCAAGGATTTATGAGAAAACTTTACGCCACCACACCAACCGGTGTTCGCATGGTTCGGTCATCCTCACCATCTGCCGGTTACTTCTGGGACACCATCCGCAGAATCCCAGGCGAAGTAATTGAACCGGCAACCACAGTTCCACGGAAGCGGGCTGCTACGAAGAGCGATCACTAAACTTCACGATTCCCGGCGAAATGCGTTGATGGTGGTGGTGGCGCTGGTGGTGATGGTGGTAGAAGTTGAGTAGCTCCGGAATAGGTTTTGCATGTGGAAAGTTGTCTCGTTCGGTCGCGCCGAGGTCCCCAAAGAGTCCTGATTTGATTTGTGTAGGTCGCGAGTGCGACCGATCCCTATGTAATTGGTCATTGAGTTTTGCGTTCGGCAGCAACTTTCCCACTGATCAACTCAATTAGCGAAGGCGACCGCTCAGCCCGGCCTTTCAACGCAAACGTGGTGCGTTTGAATGGATGAAGAGACAAGCGGGAGGGCTGTGGGTCTTTTTTTGTGCTTTTTTGTTTTAAATGAAACTCGCAAAAGGGTTCCATCGCCGAATTCCCACCGAGACCTCTCAGTGGAAGGTCTGAATGGATTCTCGATCAATTATGCAAGACCGTTTAGTCCGATCCGAACGTCCGATAAGACTAGTAAGCGATTTTTCGTTTGCTTCATGACAATCTGCAAGCTTCTTCTGTTTTTTTTTGTCGAGGGGGAAAATCCAACTCCTGCTCCAAACTTTTAATCGACGATTAGCGATAGACACGATCATCAAAAGTTGCTTTTTATTCCTGGCTATGAAAATGCAATTGATTAGGGTATTAAAATAGCAGACACGGTATTGTGTTTTTGCTGAGTGATGCTTATCCGCATAGATATGCGGAAAAAATATAGCAGAATGTAAAAAACAACTATAAGCTACCAGGCGCCTCCATCAGCGAATAAAACGTATTTCGGTATATCACCATGCAGGATAACTTTGAGCTTTTCAGAAAATATTTTCAAATATGCTAAATATATTATCTTCTGTTTGGGATGTTAAAACCATTAAATCATTGCAAAATAATAAAAACATGTGAGTCTTTTAAAAATCAATTTTATATTTCCAAAATCTGTTTTTAATTGTAAAATATTCTGTGAACTGGCACAGTTCAGTTACAAACAAATAATTTGTTTCAAAGATCCAAATATTTTTTATTCAATAAGAAGTTTTTTTTTTAATATAGAATAATATTTACAAAAAATAGTTTTTCAATAAAATCCAGGAAAAGGCCGAAATGATCAAAGTAATCCTTGCCTCAGCATACAAACACACTGGAAAGGAACTTGAACATCACTTTCATATCGGTACCGTTTGAGCTTCCTTATGTTTCGTAAATGAAAAGAGGAACCAAAAACGAAAACAACACTAGATTTAAGGCACACACTAGTAGCGCCAAACTGCGGTGCTCAAAGGATTGAAAGTATCGCACTTATTTTACTTTCTTTCAGCTCTTTGTGATGGTATACCAACACAGGGCGCATGTACGTTTGTTTTGCATTCAAAGCAGATTTTAAGATATGTGTATCGTGCACCAGTCGTGCCGCTTGCACGTAAACCATGCTGCACTGTCGCACACTTGTGTGCAAATCTCTACCGAGCCCGCATCTGAAGAGTTGAGAAACGGCTTAAAACCATACACCGCGCACACATCCGGTGCTTGGTCCAGGTGAGCCAGGTGCTAAGCAGTTGGCCAGGCAAAGCTTGTGTCCTTGTCCCCACGTCCGGTCGCGCGCGAAACAATAATGCTGCACCGTAAGGGTGCTCTCTTTCAGTGAAGCTTTTAATTAAATTGTGTAAAATCCCCAACGCGCCCGTTTGAGCCCCGTTTTCCCATTGTTTTCCACGGTGACCCTTTTCGGTGCGGACTTTTCGGTGGGGTTAGGCAGACTGGCAAGGGTTGATAAAAAAATAAAATGGCAAATGAGTTTCCGTGCGAGAACTAACCCTCCTACCGGTCGCTAGTACATTTAATATTCGCGACGAGCTGTGGAAAAGATTTATTTCGTAATGCTTGCGCCGTCCCATGGTTTGGGAAACGGAGAGGTGATGCTGTACATGCGGCTCTCCGGGAATCGAGTTTGCTCGTTGGGCAAGGTGCACCAGACTCGTGTCCTTTTCTATTGTGTTGAAAATAAAGTTAGCTAATTGTGTATTTTCCGCATGGCTGAAGAACGCTCTAAACTTTTTTCTCGTCCAACAACGTGTACGTGTACGTTTGATTTGCATAAATTAAGTTTTTTACCGGAATGGAATTAATATTTAAAACAAATCAAAATTAAATGTTTTTGATGCGTACAATGTAGTGTAGCATCCAGTTGTATAAATCATAAAAAATATCTTCAAATAACGTTGTGGCTTATTGCAAACGTCTTTAATGATACATTTCCACCGAACGACAATGTTTTCCGCGAATACTTATTGCACATTATGTTCGTTTTGGTTCCAGCAAACACTCCATTCATCAAACGAATTGCGAGACCTGTGTGCGTGTGGGTTGTAGCAAATAAGCAAGCACAGAACTCATTGGAGCGCAGACTGTTTGTTGGGTAAAGGCTGTATGGGTACAGCAGATTGAAACGCCGCACCCCTCCAGCTGCTTTAGCCCCGGTCTCTTTGTTACATCAATTTCTTCATTTGCGTAGGGCCAGAAAACATCGAAACATAACGAAACGATTGGCATGAATGTAAACATGATTGACATTCATTGAACACAACGATTCGGTTGTAACGGAAGCATCAGGTACAATGATCTCACTGCCGTGAGTACCTTCATCCGGATGGAAAGTTGTAATCCGCATGATGAAAATCATTCAACGTGAAGCAATTATTCAATTTATTTGAATGGAACCGCCAGGCAGAAAGCATTCGATGTTGATTTCATTTGATTGCATTCGGTTCAAGAATGGCTCACTGTGGGGGGTTGTATGCGTTCATTGAGGATTCTTCAATCCGTCCGCACACTAGATTGCACATTTTCGGGCGATTGCTCAACGGTTGCTTAGCTCTGATGTTGCTGCTGCTTGCTCAAGATTATGCCACAAATTTCGTTAAGCACATAATCGAAACGAACATAATTCCCACCCTGGAAAAGTATCCTGGAGTATCCGAGTCCGGAGGACGGCCTTCCTTTGACGGGAGCCCCGTGAAGCAACACCGGATTCCGGAGATTCCGCTTCAGTCGCTGCCCTCCGCAGGGATGAATAAAATCCCTTCAAATTATGAGATCAAACACGGGTCTCTCTGCGGTCGTTCAAAAGATGGACCGTGGGTACGTGGCGGCTGAATGACCGGCCTTCCCGGGTGGGGCTTGGCAAGCACGGCTGGTTGGCGGGCGCCAGCTACTGAAATGTTAATTAAACCTCCATTTGCCGTCCTTGCCTCGCCAGCCGTGGCCAGCCCAGGCGATATTTTATTTATTGGTCGGCCAATTTTCTCTCTCTTTTTCCTTCGCGGCCGCGTTTTACATTTTTGACCAAAAAACGAAGGAGCGAAGGGCCGAAGGGGCTTGTGATTGTCCTTTTTTTTCGTGGGAATCTCAATGCACGCAGCAGCAGCAGCAGCAGCCTATTCCACCGCTGGCGTGCACCGTTTTCGTTTGATCCATGGCCTTAAATAAGGGTCTGGAATTTGGAATTCGAAAAGTTATTTCAAAATTACTTCCCTCATCCCCTCGCGTTGGTTGTTGTGCAGCTCGCGAGCATGAATCGCCTTCCGCTGCTGACCTGCTTCTGCTTCTGATGCCTTCGGCCTGGCGATGGTGATCGGCGATCGATTTTCCGCACGACGAGAGAAAGGTTTGGCGGGAGGGTCTTCGGAGAACAAGATGTCTTTAATTACCGTCGTGTGGGGCGGGCGGGCGGATGAGGCACTGGGTCCGTGTTGGTAAAGCAATTTGAATGATTTTTTCCCAGAACTCCCCTCATCGGTCGTGTAGGGTTGTACCAAGTGTTGGTCGATCACTAAGAGCCCTCACTAAGTCGCATTTTGATTGAAAGTTGGAGATTTACTACGAAGATTTGGTGCTTCAATTGGGTGTAGACCCTTGGTTCGTTTAATTATGTAAGTGATGGTATGGAGGATATTTATGAGTATCCCCGGCGGGCGCGCCGCACAAAGCATTTCATTGGGGAAATTGTTTTCCATCCAACCCCGAAGCAACAATTTATCTAACGATCAATTTGGACTGAGTTATTCGATTACAAATCGCAAACTCGCTTTGCTTCGAGTACGCATTATGCGCCTTTCCGTTAATGGCACCCGAGGGAAAGCTCCAGTAAAAGGCAATCAATGCCATTATTGAGGCTTTCCAACATTCTATTAGCTATTTTTATGCAGCGCATGTTGACGCATTTGCTCTGTTCGATGCTGGAATAACACCCTTTCAGATTTTATTCCCTGTCTCGTACACCTTGGACCAGGCGGTGAATGTCGCTATCGGGCAAACGTTCTATTGTTTGCGCAGCGTAGAACAGCGAACAACAACTAACGCTCTAGAGCATACACCGTAGTGTAAACAGGTGGGATTTGTGCAATAAAATGGTATGCCATGCCATTCGCCATCGCTCTGTTGCGGGTGCAGCCGGAGTTTCGTGATGAAAACTGCATTTATCACGGCTTCATGTCATTTGTGCTGCTGTTATGTTTTAGATGTGTTTATCAATAAGCAGTCTATAGGTGAAACTTAATTGAATAATAATAAACAAAAAGGCAGCGAGCATACGAAGCTGAGGATGTGTTATTTATTATTCATTGATTAGTTTTAATGGCACTTCAATGAAAAAAACGTTCCATCAACGTGGTGATGGAGAGTTGCAGTATCAGCACTGTAGTACATGCTGCATAATTCTGCGTTTAACTTTGTGTTGAATTGCTTTCTATGCTGGAGTGCTTCATTAGAGGAATCACAGAAAGAATGTTCGAACACTTTCTGATGTTTCTTGAATGGCCAAAGGGAATAATGTTGTGGTTTTGGTATGCCCTAAGGTGATAACCTTCGGTTCTGTCCTTGACCGCCCTGTTCAGCATTCCTTCCGGCAATATTGTGACCGCAAAATGTTTACGCCTAATGTTGAACAGGTTGAACCAGTGACCACCAGTCCCCCTAGGCCATCATCAGCGCCCCCAGGCTATTCCATTTTGTGGTTTCAGATCCTTAGCCTAGGAATGTCTTTGATTGACGCTTACGATGTGAATGTACCAGCACCTAACTATCCCAAACGGTAGGTTAGGAATCTTGGCTTCAAAGGGTTTTTATGCTTTTGTAGCTACGATAGCAGTGTGAGTGAAGCATTGATTTAGGAACGTACGTTTGACTTGTTCGTGTGGTGATGAATCCTGTTTCTGTCGCAAAAACTGGTTACTTAAAGCGGATAATCAGTTTCTCCTATAGGACTGAAACATTTCAGTTTCAAAATCAAAACATGAAAATGTGTTTGGAAGGATCATCTTTTCCAAGGAATAAGAAATCTGCAAATTTTATAATGAGAAGAGTAAAGAAAGCTTTACATTTCCCCTGCCCAAAAGACATGCAAAAGGTGACAAACCGCCCTTTTTGCCTTGCTTGCAAACAAACAAAGGAAAATCTGAAAGTAAAACCAAACTCACGATCCGCCAAATCAAAATGTCTTCGTTTGTCTAACACATTTGCAAAGTTATTTTGAAAATGTTTCACCACCCTCCTCTTCCTCTTCCTCCCGCTTTCCATCGATTGTTGGCGTTGGGAATGCGCGGTCTGGTGTGAAAATCTTCAGATTTGTACTTGCTCTAGAGATTTGTTTCCTCTCGGTGCTTCCTCCCCCGGCCAGGAATCCGGAAAAGAGCAAATGAAAGTCAAGTAAGAAAAGAAGAACAAGAAGAAGGCGACTGGTTTATCTCTTTTGACCGCAAAACCCTCTTCCTTCTTTGGTGCTGACTGGCGGTAGATGGGAGCAGTTCACGAGTTTGCTGAACTGAAACTTGATGCGTCAACATTGCCCTGGTTTCCCGGGACGTGAATAAATGTTGGCTGGAGTCAAACCCCTTGGTGAAACAGTATACCAGCTTCAATCCATGCTTATGTACCCGATCGTAGAACGCTGGGACGGTTTGTGTGACTATTCTGTGTCGATTGGTTTTGTGTTTCTCGTTCTGTTTGTAGCAGATTTTTGTAACGAAATACAAAAACAATAGTTGCTGGAGCTACCACGGGAACTGTTTCATTTACTTTATTGATCTAAAGCCTGTCTTTGTTTCGCTTTCTCGTTCCAGTTGTAACATTGAATCGCTGCAGAGCAACGTTGAGTAGCTTCGGTACGCAGAGCAAATGAACCAAAGTGGAGTAGAAAAGTAAGTAACTGATAGTATGTAAGTTAAAATATTATAAAAAAAAACTTTACTTATCAGAACATTTAATGTCTGCTAATATAATTGCTGAAATTTATAATTTAAACATTTACCATTAACTGAACTCCATCAGCACATAACATGAAGTTCATTTCATTTGTTAGATTTTCATACGCTTTTTATAAATTCATGCAACCTATGCTCGCTGCGACTTACCTGGTCGGGGCCTTCATGTTGTATGAATGATCCAGTAAGATTAGAACCGGTACAAAGTGCGGATCGGTGTGCTCCGTTGTACCATTGTGCGGTATCACTCGTTATCTTGGAAATGGATCCTTTGGAAGTAGGATCGGTGTCTCGCAAAGGCTCATCAGCTGACACACGGGACACGTGTTTGGATGTGCCGGTACACGGTTTGTGTTTTTCCGGGTTTTCCCAACCCCCCCCTTCATTTCACTGGAAACAATTTGTGTAGCTGTGGATGGCGCCGGTGGATTCGGTCGGTCTGTAACGATGGTTATTTTAAGGACCATCCCGTCACCTACCCGCACCTCGACCCCATTCAGGTGAGATCGACGTATTCTTGGAAGACGCAAGCGCAACCCGTAACTGGTTGTGCCTTTTTCCGAGCACATCTTTCTAATCTTTCAACTGAACCATACATTTCTACCCCGCCCACCCCCCCAGCGAGACAGGCGGATGACATTTTCCCGATCGATGGTCTCCGAGTCTGGCTGTTCGATTGATATTCGAAGATTAATGCCTTACCATCTGTCATCATTTTGTGACGCGACGTATCGGTTCCGTTCCTTCGGTGCCAAAGGGAGAGGAATGGAACCGCACCGGCACCGGGGTAGCTCATGGGTTTTCTTGGAAAACTCTCCCAAACAATGGAGGGAGCGGAGCATACGGAACGAAACGAATGATGCCCGGCATGGAATACGAGGAATTCCAGTTCAATCAGCTGCGATTTGGGGCTGCAGTGGCACGTTTGCAATTTGTCAAATCTCCCTGACCCCTACCCTGCCCGCCAGCCCTGCCGCACTAGTCAATTTCGTTCGTTCGAATGCGTTCTCGGCGGTGGCGGCAGAAAAATGGCGTCCACTGAACGGAACGGAAATAAAGTTCGAAGCTTGCTTGCTGTAGTGGTTGTGGTGGTGATGGTTGTGTCAATGGTGGCCTGCTCGATGACTTCCTAATCGACGACCGTCCCCGGGACATTGATAAATGTTGACCGGATGCATTTTCATCCCCTTATCCGCCTCCCTTTGCGCCCCAGCTTCTTGCTCCGTCCCAACTGGATGGCTAGCTTAAAAATGGGAATGCTTATTGCAGCATAACACATCACATCATGAGCTCAGAACTACGGCTACAGTGGAGAGTGGAGAGCGCAAGAGACGGTCCAAAGCAAAAGGCTGTCAGCACATTTTATGGTCAGCGATCGAGGAACGTGACTTTGGTCGAGCCAATCGACAAAGAATGCTCTTCAGCATCGCATCCATTATAGTGCAGCTCCAGCTGAGCTCCAGGTCGGCCGCTGGTCGCGCCAATCGCACGCCATGATGTCGAACGGGACATGATCTTTCCATTAATAATCACATCGAAGTGCTCGAACCGAAGTCATCGTGGCGTTCTCGCGCAGCATCTATCCCTTGGCATCAGCACGCTGCACGGAGTGCGCCAATGTCAGTGTGTGTGTGAATGTGTGTGTGAATGTGTGTGTGTTGGTATTGCACTCATAACCTTGACATGGTAAGCAGCACAGAAGCGTACGGTCGATTTGGTTTGCCCCCGATAAACTTACATCTTTATGCGGAAACTGGATCGAGCTGCAATTTTCTAAAAAGAGCACGACCGGTAGAGAGAAAGAGATCGAGTGAGTCCTTGTCACCGTTATTGGTGTGCAGGTTACTAGGATGAGGAAAGTGATTGGTTAAAATTTATGCAGCATAATTTTGCCCCCGGCTGTTCACCGGAAGAAAAGTAGTTCGATAAAGTTGAGACACGTTGCTAAGGCAACTGACAACGGGGCAATATTTGAAGCTAGGGATCTGCTTCCGCTTCGTTGCTTCCGCGTTAGGCGGTGTTTACAGTTGCGCGGCGATTGTTCGCGCCTCGCGACAGTTTCGCAATTTCTTATCATAATTTATTAAAACAAAAAAAGCAAAGAATAGGAAAAACTTTCCCCAAATTGAATATCCCTCCAAGGGGACTATCGTAAAAGCGACATAATTAGCATCAGGGTCGGTCGCCGGCGGGAGTGGGATGACGCCTAGAGCAAAGTGGGTGGCGTCGAGAACAAAACCGTTACTTTGCCGGCATCCCAGCCCCTCCGCGATTGTTCAGCGAAACTTGAATTCGTCGCTCGGCGAGCCTTCGCTTCGGCATGATTGATGGTGGTCGTTGGTTGAAAAGTTGTCTCCTGAACAACTCGACGGCTTCTCCTGGCGCGCATCGGACTAACGCGATGCTCCGTGGTGCTTCTTCGATGCTGTGGGTGTGTATCTGTGTGCGCGCGCCCACGATGCCATAAATCTACGGATTTGCTACGCTCGGTGCCTGGGAAAGCTTCTTTACACTCGGTTCGTTTTTGGTTTTTTTTTTATAACTCGCTTCACATCGGGGCCCCTATTGTGTGTGGTGCCCTCCATTCGCGATGTTCCCTTCCCCGCACCTGCCACCACCTAACCGTGTGGCAGTGTGGCGCTGGAGTCGCTTCAATCGCAATCTTTTATCCATGGCAAAGCTTATGATTAACTTATGGGGCTAAATCGTCCGTTTTGCTTGAATCTTTGCAGGAAGGATTTTCCGCCCGTGCCCGTTCGTTTTCTTGCCAGATTCTCCGAGTCTCAGCCGTGGTGCGGGCGCTGGGAAAAGTTTTTCTCGTCTCGTGGCAACTTGGCATGCGGGGGGAAATTACGTCGATCGTTCCCGGCTGCTCGAATGGCAATGGTTGATCGAATTCCTAGGCAAGCGGTGGGAGGGGGGAAGGGAGGAGGGGTCGCCGGAGAAAGGGGGCGCGAACGTGGGAAATACAGAAGACAGCGTGCCATACACGCTGGAACAAAGATTTAGATGTGTCGTAAAAGTGATTTATGCCTGCATTCCGGCCGCATCCCGGGCAGCATCTTTCCCGCTTTTCGTCGTCCGCTTCCAACGACGCGCCCGCGTGTTAATCGGCGGTATCAGAGCGTTCTCAGGTGGCCAAACATTTAAGGGCGGCTTTTTGGGGTGTTCCCTTTCAGCCGCGTTTGCATTAGTTATGGGAGGGAAGCATAGAAAGAAGAGGAAGAGTGTTTGATGCGTGGAACAATCGTTTGGGCTTCAATTTCAGTTGGATGTTCTAATCAAATAAACCGATCGCTGTATTCAACACCGAGACTAGTGTAAAGGTGTGCGATACACGAACGCAACTTTACTGTTAACTCCTAATGAAAGGAAAGCTTTTTTTTGTCTTTCACTAATTTATACGATTCATTCCGTTATAAGGCCAATAAGGTTATATACCCGTTAAATTTGGTCAGCCGCATTTTGTAAGCCGCAAAATGACAGTTGACACTAGGCCAATGACAGTTTCCCGAAAGTGAAAGGCTGCTATCGTGTACTAACACCTTTACAACGTTTCTTTACGGGGCACAAAATATATTAGAATCTCTTCTTCCATAAATGCATCCCTAACGAATAACCCATCGCTCTTCATCGCTCATTTCATCTACGTCGTGGATGCATTGTTGTATTTTTCATTTAAATATAAAGCTTCGGTCAGTGCAAACAAGGTATAGCACACAAACACTGGTGGGGTTTCCAACACACTGGTTAAGGTCTAGTTGCCGTGCGAAGGTTCACGGTCGAAAACATGGTTCGCTGCGTTAAGCATTGTATCGACGGTGTGCCGATGCTGCTGCTGCCAGGAAACTCCAACAGTAATCAAGTCCGGATCTTCCACGACCTGTTCCGTACCATCCATCACCTGCCGCTGCCCTCCATCGTCCTGTGCTCGCCCAGCCTCGCTAGTAGTGAAACTGCACCCATTCAGCGTCCTGTACGACGTCGGCCGGTCCTTCCGCTTCACCATCGACTGCATTGATTGCAGCCTCGGGAAAACTGTGTTCCTCCTCGTCGTACTCGAAGGCGTAGTCATGCGGCGGCGTTGCTTGTTCAGTGAATGGCCCAACACCGTAGTCCGGGTAGAGCACCGTACCGTTCGCTTGGGAAGGCTGGCTGGCTTCCTCGCCCGTTCCGCCATCACCGATCATGTCGTGAATGATGTTCACCGGGACTTCGATCAGCTGCACTAGCAGGTTAATGATGTTCTTGTAGACGCGCTCGTTCTGCTCCATCTGCCGCTCGGTGTCACGATCGAGCCAAGCGCGCGGCAATGCCTGGACTGACGCTCCCTTACTCCCTGCTGTCGGTAGCAGCTGGCGAACGTTACGATAGTTACGATCCAGCTCCCGGAATCCGAGCAACTTACGATCGACGGCAGCCCGCAACCGATTGGCTTCGCGCACCAACCCATTGCGTTCGAGGTTCGTGGCCGCCGCGTCCCGCCGTGCATCCTTCCGTTGCAGCGGCAGCGGCGGGTTTTGTCTTTTGTGCTGGAAGTTACTAACGAGACGCTCGAGCCGTACGGCGCGCCGTTGCAACGGACGCAGATCAGTTTCGGCTCGCTGAAGCCGCTCACCGACCGCCCGGTTGAAGCCGACCAATTTCGCCTTCGTATCGAACCGTGGTACCGGGGACGGTCCACCTCTCGGATGGTGTGCCGGATCACTGCCGGCCCGGGACTTCGCATCGGAAGCACCTGGAATGTGTTCCGGAAAATGGAAGTTAAGGTCAGGTGCGGGTTTGCCCAGACTCTACACTGGGAGCGAACTTACCATGGCAACCTGACGTTAATAGGCAGGCCACTAAGATGATGCCACAGCCCGCAATTAGTTTCATTTCGACGCTGGAACCCATGGATACCTTTTGCTGGAAGAGGTGCCTGCCGTTGCCGTTGCACCGCTCGGAATGAATGGACATTCGATGGAAAGCGAGTGCTTTTATGCGGTTTTACTCTTTACTCCGGGCAAGAGGGGAAAGGCGACAGACATTTGTAAAGATGATGCTGTCTGTGATGTTTGGTTAATTTTCTTTCACTCTCCCGCAATTGAATTTTCCATTCCGCAAGTAATTACCTGGCCCTGTCGTAAACTGTTTGCCATTTTATGAGAATTCCACCGTTCCAGCTTGGTTTTAGTCCTAACAGAACAGAGCAGTGCAGCGTGTTAGTATTCGTTAGCCGCTTGCAACTAGAACGGTTGGTCCGTCGAGTTGCTTTGATTAAAATATGTCATTTTCACGTTAGATATAGCGTATGCTATGTCGACTTTGTGTATCAAATCCAATTTAGTGCATGTTCTAATGAAATTTGTCATTTTATTTTTACTTTTCCGTTGTTTACTCCACTGCAAAAAATGCGCATCGTATCCAGCACTTATTGAATAGCATAGAAACACCAATCGAAAAAACATCGGCGATCGTATGACGTTGGAAAAAAATCCGATATACCGGCGTTCCAATGTACTCTACCCTGAACGACGGAGCTGCGTTTCATGCATAGCAACACCATACAGTCATTCGGTCACTATGGTGATGGCTACTGCTGCTGCCGGTCAGCGGGCAATAAGTTGGAATTTTGTAATTAAAATACACGTCGTTCGCCGTCCCTGTGGGGGGCAAACTTGCAACGGCGCATTCCGTGACAGGAACCGCGAGAACCCGGGGCAGGGGGTTAGCTGTAACGCTGTCAGTTGGATCGCTATCAGTCATTGGTGTTCCGTTCGATTTTCCAGCTCGTTAACGACACGGTATCGGTATCAGTTTCGATGTGCATGCGTGCGGCTGCGGGAATGGCGTTCTTTTTTCATGTTTTTCAACATGAAAACACCACATTAATGAGAAGGTAAAGTGAACAGGCGGACAATAATGAGCGTGTATACGATGATACGCATCATTCAATGTAGGATCAATGTTTTTTTTGTCGAACGTTTTCCATCATCGATAGCGAGGTTGTTATGTGATTGGATGTTTTTTTATTAACCTTTCGGTTGGTTACTACAACAAATTGTCCACAGCATGGGCCAGGAACTGGGGCTATTAAACAACAGTCGAGCCTGCTGGACTGGAATCACGCGAGACCGTCATTCGAATTTTCGGTTGATTTCTCCGTGGGGAGCTGGTCAGCCAGCTGGGAGGATAATTGTTTGACAGACATTTGACAGGCGCGACACGTGCGCGAGCAGCATCGACCCTTACAATGCCACAAGTCCCCTTCGCTACCGCCGCCGCCGCCGCCGCTTCCAATATGACTTGGTTGATTGATGAATAATAGAGACGCTTATCGATGGGAATCATGTCCTGTCTTTTTCGTGGTGACGACGATGGTCAGGAGAGGTCGCGCACCAACTAACCATCACCCCGCCGCCTTGCCTCTAACATCATAATTGATGGTTTTCGCTGCTCGGGATCCATCAAATATCGGGTCCAGCATCACGCAACGTTGTCTGCGTTGGCCTTTACTTTACATGACCCGGCCGGCGGGTCCAACCAGCAACACGAATGAATGGGTCGGGTTGTGATGGCAGGAAAATTTGAAATATTTTCATATCGGTCCTCGAGGGCAATTGTACGCGGTGCCGATCAATCATGAATCCTGTCTAGCTCTCTAGCTAATCAATTAGTTTGCCCTCCGACGTGGCCAATGCGGGGGCACTCTGACTCTGGACAAAACCATCACAACACTCGCGCCAGTGTTTGATCTGGGCGGTGCACTCTTGCATGACTGCGTGCTTTGTTCAGAGAGGACAGTTTTGATGATTTACGATTGGTAAACGGTATAAAAGCAAATGGAGATCTCGACCATTGTTGCAATGCAATAAGTGGAATCCGATCGATTGATGCAATTAAAAGGATTGGAATTCGTTCTAGCAACGCATACTAAGACCTTACTTCATACCATGAACTTTTGTATATGAACCATTGTCTATATCATACCAGCTTAAAGGCTATACATTCACGAATACCATGGTAGTGGAACGCAAGGAACCCTTTTGCAAAGGTGTGCTCATGCTGCCAACGGCTCAGCTTCCGTTTTCAGTCCAAAGCATAATCTATAAGCCGTACCTCTGGGTAAGCCTGCCGCACACGGGCGCGCCAATTAATGATGGAGAAACAAACAAGCGATTATGACGTTGATGCGCATGTAGTCCTTCGCAAAACAATAATCCATCATCATCACCATCATCATCATCCTTCCGTACGCATGCAGCCGGTGCCTGTTGGAAATCAAAACAAGCATCCCTTCTCCTTCTCGAGTCGATAATCAGCCACTTCGGAAGTGCTCCACGTCACGGCCCGAAGAGGGGATTGAACATGGATTTTTTTTCTCCACAACCTGATTGCAACGACTCCCATTGTGGGAGGGAAAAGTCTTATAGGAGGCCGCATCGGAAAACCAATCACGCCCGAAATGGTGCCTGAAACTTTCCCGTTCACCATGAACTCCGGCTCGAAGGTCGGTTGAACTCATTACGCAGCCGTCAGAGTTTTGAGTAGCGGAACAATTCATCTTCGCTTAAGCATTGCTTGCTTTCGGTCCAGCAGCAGGATTTGGAGCTTGAGCCCTCTCGGTGAGCTCGACGGAGATTAGACGAGCTGCGCGTTGCTGCTTCGACCACTAGCATCGGAAAGTGCATTTTCCATTCGAAGAAAGTTTGACCAGATCCCAGATTATTAGTCGACGAGCTAGCTCGGTCGTCGAGTACCGACAGTTGCTGATGAGTTCGGGGAGATGATCGTTTACGACCGAGGAACAGTTTGCGCTGCTCAATGGGACCACCAGAAGGGCATATCTGGGGAAATTTGTGCAGTCTCTGCTGTTTAAGCCGTGGGAAGACGTCTCTTGAGTTTTTAACGTATGACGCACAATACATACTGCACTTCCTAGTTATGATTCGCTGGAAAATAGCTAACGTTAATGGTTCCTGGCATTTCTAATTACCATTTCTGAGATAATCCTTAAATCCTCAGAATCTGAAGTAGTGTGAGTAAAGTTCTTGTTCGCAAAAACGTTCAACATTCTTAGGAATACTTTTGCTTACGGCGAATGCGAATCATTAGCGAGGTAATTTCACAACAACAATTGGTGAATTGTAACTGCGTTACGTAGGGGACCTATTACCACTGCAAAAAATCTCCCAAAACGAGCTGCTACAAAGTGTTCCATATATCCTCATTAGCCGCTAAGCCGTTCATCCTCGGCGACAGACATAAACATTTTTGCAACCGCGATGGCGCTCAGCATTACGCTCTTCTGCCACCTCCGGTCGATAGCTGTCTTCACGAGGACTCATCATACCATCCAGTAATGCCTGCCTTTCCCCCCCGGGGAGGTGGAGACTGCTGCTACCACCACCGGTGACACATATGACAGCACACCGTCTGTTCCGTACATTCGTGGTCCTCGCGCCAATGATCCCCAGGAATGATTCATTTTATCACTCGGTACTACCTACCGACATGGTGCACACAAAACTCGCCAAGCCTTGCTTTCTCCCTGTGTTTGTGTGTGTGTGTGTGTTTTTTTGTTGGCGCTCTTGCTGCACGGTGCTGCACACTGCCACCGGCGCAGGGGAATTAATGAAAATTTAATGTTTCCAAACACATAAAATCCGCCAACATCCAGCGACGACGATGACGACAACGACTACGATGCCCAGACCATGGGAGGGAACAGCAGCAGCCGGTTGGCGCTCATATTTCCAACCAAACGAGAGAATGCCAAACATGTGTCATGGGACGAATGAGGACACCCGGGTTTCCGGTTTGCCGGTAGCGCTGTCTCCTGCTCGCCGCCCAACACCGTGTGGTTGCGTTGATGGGGCTGGAATGCCATTGGCAAATGTGAAAAGTGTCCTGTGTGTTTTTTTTACGTTTTGCTCCTTACCGACAAGCATTTCCGTTTTTGGGTTTTGTCATTTTCCGGAGCCCGTGTTTTTTTTCTGTTTTCCGGGTCCAAGCGTTCTGACCTGTTTTGATGTTCGGTACAAAGAGACGTTTTTTAAGTGTTTTCATTTCCAACCCATTTATTTTACTTATTATATACGCTTTCTCGGCTTCGAGTAGTAGTTGCTTTTTGCTATCGGTCTGCTGCAAACCTGCTCGAATAGTTCATTTAGGAATCTTTTGAAGTCATTAAGCACGTAGATTTGCCCAAAATGAAAAACCTGCCCCAGGAAAAAAGAAACTCCCCGTACCAGCACCATCGGTATGTGTGAAAATTTCGCGATAGAAACTGTATTTTTTTCTTCATCTTCCCGCAGCAAAACGTGTTAATTAGCAGTTTAGTGGTGGTTTAATTATCTTTCTCCCACACACCGCCATTCGTCCACTTTCATTTCACGGAACGTACGGCGCCGCAGTGGAAAGAGAGCGCCCAGGCACGAACGCGAACGCAAGAATGGAGCGCATTCCCATGAGGCTGGTTTCTTAGCTTCTTAGCTTCGCCGAAGCGGAGGTGAAACCATCAGGTACCAGCGTGTGCCAGCGCACACCAACATTGCGCGCCTTTCCTTCCAAATTGAATAAAGTTCGCTCGGTGACGCAACACAGTCGCTGCCAGCAGCAGCAGCAGCAGCTAGCAGCCCGCGTTTTTGGGATCATAATTTCCGCTCCCGGGCACACCTCCGGCCACACCCCGCTGGCCACCGTTGCGCGGACCATTGGAATTCCGGCTCCGGCGCTAATTAAGAATAATATTTTCCGTTCCGTTCTCCGCTCAGCAGCATGCTGATGTACAGACGTGAGAAGGAGCAGAAGTCGTGAGGAGGAGTAGCGTAAGCGCTTTTTGGGCGCCATCTCACATCCCCGCCCTCGGTTGTACTGTCAGGTGTAGTGTGAGTGAAATCTTGTAACAGGAAAGGTTTGGAATGGAATTGCAAGTTATGCTTCAATTTGAATGACGCGCTTTGTATGCATTGTGTCGTTTGAGGGTTTTCATAATCCACGACCTAATGCCTTAAACCCAAAGCGAATGTTCCTTTGGCTCCGTCATTCGTCAGAGAAATGCTCGAGAATATTATGCCGGCAGGGGATTTTGGGGAATTCGATGCCTTGGGGCATTGAATCACCTTTGAACCTCAACGCTTCAGTTCCTTCGGTTGGTCACAGAGGGAGAGAGAGAGAGAAAAAGAGAGATTAGATGCTGACCGAATCGTTCGTTTGCTTGTGGCCAGGTCAGTTGCCGTTACCAACGATCGCCACGAGCCAAGATAATTATTTAAAAGCTTTTCTTTGTAATTCGATAATCTGGCTGTGCTGTGCGTGGCATTAGATTGTGACTTCGATATCGCAGCTCCCAGCAGCATTATGTCACCTTTCGGTAAGGCTTCGATATCTTCCACGAAGTGTTGTTGTACCGTCTATATCTGGGGCAGCAAATCTGGGTGCGAAATGGAGAAAAATCGATGTCCAGGTCCAGTGGTGGTTGAAGACGAGAAGGAACTGGAATGGAAGCTGTTCTCACGCAACCAACAATCACATTCCATTGCGTGTTCCTCTGGCTTTTCGGCTTCAAGAGTCAATGCCTTTGCATGGTGGGCTCCAAACAGCGAGAGGTTGTGAGGAGTAACGTCCTTACACGAGGAAAGGTACGCCATCAATCTCATAAGGCAGGAGTGGGCCTGCTATTCGCCACCGATATCGACGGAGAGGGGAAGGAAGTCTGTCTCCTTGAAGAATCATCATTTCCTCACAAGACGACGACGCCGATGGAAGCATCTTACGTTGTCTGGAGATGCTTCTCGTCAGGATACGACGTTCTCTGGGGACCAACGTTCGCACACACAGGCGCACATTCTTGGCTTCATTCCCTCAATGCCTCTTTTACCATAAGTGGCATCGAGGGAGTACGTCGTGTCAATTGTTTGGTGTCGCGCGACATTCGCCGCCACATGCCAGTTAGTGTGCCGCAGCGTGGAATGTGCAATGTATTGCCCGGCGAAACCAAACTCCGAACCGCGCTGATTGGCTTCGTTGAGGTTAGGATTTCGCATTGGAATTCGATAGCGATTTGGAGTTTGATTTGGATTTAATTATGCGGATAAGAGCCCGCCGTCTGACGATGGCAGAAATTGCGTTGTCTGAAAGGAAATATCAAAAGCATATCTTGCAAATAAAGATGGAGTTCTGTAAAGGAGGTCCTTGAACGTAAAATATATTGCTTGCCATTTGCGGAATGTTTGCTGCAAAACAATTGTCTGGCGATAAGCGCGAAATGTGATCGGTTTGAATTTTTCAAAGAAAGGACTGCAGATCGATGGCTGGCCCAGGAACGTGCTGGTTATAAAGAAAGGCACCTTGATCCTCACCATTTTCTGGTCCACCACCTGTGGCGAAAGGATCTGCCATTGCTTTGGGGATGAAATTAATCCCTCCTCGGCAGGGTCTGCTGATACTCGATTCCGAAGATTAAATGTTCTTAAAAGTACGTTCCCATAACAGCCGTCCCTCTAGGGAGTTGGAAATGGTGGCTTGGTTTTACGGCATCCAAGGAGGCTGGGTGTATCGCCATCCACAAAGAGGGGCTTTTCCGCCATAATCGGAAGACAAAGAAAATGCCAAAAAATAAAAATAAAAACAAAACATTGATCGAAAAATTTGCTGCCAACGGGCCTCTTGGACGGAGGTGTTCTTCCCTCCGGTGAGTTCTCTGTCGGCTTTGTTTGTTGGCCACCGCGATAGCCCTAGCGAAGCGACGCAAGGTACACGTGTCCCCTGCGTGTGTCTTTTTGGCTCGTGGCACACCACCGAAATGGCTCTCCCCTGGTGGCTTATAGACCGGGAGGTGGGAAAAGCCGGTGAAAGGGCCATTAATCTTGTCCGTCTCGGGCCCATTTTCGTGGAACGTTCCGTGGAGCAATTCGTGCAAAACGCCGTTACCGTGGATTATCGTGGACTCGGCCAGTCTGGTCCGACATACAAATTTGGAATGAAAGCGAAACCGTTTCGAACCGAGACACCATCCGAGTTTCGGTTTCCTGTTTTTCCGTTCGTTCCGTTCTTAGTTTCAACCATTTTGGTTCGATGGCATCCTCCGTGTACCGTGGCCGATGGAAAATGGAGATCCCGTCCCGATGAAGCGAAGAGACAACTTTGGTGCAAAATTGAAACCTTTTAGTGGGTACATTCGTATTGGGACCACTTTTTTCTTATTTTTATGACCGACCCTCTCGTACTTTGGCGAAGATACGGTTGAAGAAGTCTTCTTCGTCAACCACCCCAACCTTCCTTGCAGTAGTTTCTTAAGAGAACGCCGCGCATTTGCTGCTGGTGGTGACATTAAGGGTCACTAAGGATAAGGTACGCGCAACGGTGCTGTCCTTATGCGCCATTTACCTTGTGGTCTTCTTTCCTCTCCGGCATCTTTAATGTCCTGAACTCCCATCGGTGGTGTAGCGGAGACACAGGAGAGTTGGTGTGTTTTTTTGTTGGGGTTTAAGTGTTGACCAAAAATGAAATTCAATTTGTGCTATCATAAAGGGAATTGCAGAATGACTGGGCACTTTGGCGATCATCAGTTTGGATTGTTAAAAAAAAACTTTTCATTCCTCACATGAGGCTGTTGCTTACTGTACATTTTGTATGCAATACGTTTGAAAATAACAATTCGCACATAACAAAATTGGAAAGTATTTACCCATTAGTTGAATATTAGGATTGCATAGTGATGCTGATTGTCAAAAATGAAATATATTTGTATGTTTAAAACAATGTTCTGTGCATCGGTATACTTTGCGCTTTTTCATTCAATTGACATCACTGTTTTCCACTTTAACCATCGCACACATAATTTAAAAGCACTGTTAGCGTGAACCACGATAAAACAAATGAGGTGTTATCTTATCTACCATAAAGTTAGCACAAAGACCATAAAAATGCCTTGTAAAATGTCGATAAGCACAATGAATAGCGTTACGGCAATCGCCGAGCGCTAAATGGAACAAAACTTTTCTCTCGCGCGACTGTCTAGTCTCGCATTTCCAGCTACAACTCTCTGATTTCTGATCATGACCACGACACGACACACATACACACATGCGCACATACACGTTGTCATCTTCCTTTTTTCGAATGTTGTCTCCGAACCTCGGACAGAACCAAACGTCCAACTGGGAACAGGGAATGCATTTGAAAAGATGCCTCTCTTCGTCCGAATATATTTGCATAAATTTCAGAACTTTTGTGCGCCCGTTCATGTTTTCCACACGAATTCGGACTCTCTGTCCCTTCCACGGCAGGGCGAGACGAAAGCACCCTCCAAAAATCGGAATGCTTCTCACAAGCACAAGCAAGCAGCTTGTGAAGTGGGCAGCAAATGGAAAACGAATTAAAAGCGCACGAATGGTTCGAGGGCATGAAGGAAAAACAAAAACCACCAGCATCACCACCACCATCATCATCATCATCGTCGTCGTCGTCATCATCTCGTACATGTGAGACAATCTTCTCGTTCCCATAATTAGTTGCTGAGTGTTGAAACGTGCCAATTTGGAAGCAAATTATTTTGCCCCAAGTTGCCCGGGGGGGCCTCACATTACCTTCGGTAAAAATTGCCCGCATCAACAGGTACCGGTGCTGCCGAAGGCGGAGTTTAGTCACGTCCAACGTGAGGGTTGCGGGCGAGAAGATTGCAGGCGAGAAGGTTGCGGGTAAAAACCTACCAAGTAAAAGCTCGACGGAACTGGAAAGAGGCATGGCGTGGTAAATCAATTTTTACTTCGAAACCTCGCGACAAAGACACAGGCCACGGGGTTTGGTGTATCGAGCGAAGCAGGAGCGAAGCCGGGAAGCAACGTAGAAGTCTGTCCAATTGAAAGTCAAATTAATGTAAAAATCAAATTCCCAAATCAACGTGAAAGCAATTTTCTTCACTTTATTAAATCATTCCATCCCATTTGGCACTTTTGCTTTCGCGTTTTCATCATGCATCACGCACGCCCTACACATACGCAGCATCAGCAACAGCAGAAGGGATCAGTACGTGAGACGATGAACCCTCTCGATTGGTGGTTGGGCAAGGCCAGGCCGCCCTGATTTCTCATGCTTCATGTGCACGTATTACTCTGCACAAGCTCGTGTATCATTAGGGGACTAATCATGGTGGCATGAAACGAAACGAAAATGGCGATAAAAAGCGCTAATAAACATGATCCCCTTTGCCAAGCTGACACTAGACCTTGGGGCCATTTTGTACTGAAGCACGAAAAAAAAGTCAAATCAAACGCGAACGGAAGCAGCAATCTGAGATTGAGCAGCTTGATTCCCCGGGCTGGTAAAAAAAGGACAAACTCTAAGCCCCGTCTCTCAATGCTTGTCGATGCGAAACCAGAAGCATCAGAGACCAGGCACGTTCCTCGTGCTTTTCCAGGTTCGCCGAATTGAATAGAGAAGGTCACCGCCGAGAGCGGTATGGAGGTTCTTCGAATAGATTCTTAGAATCCGCGTACGTACACGAGGATGAACGTGTGTGCATGTATGTGATCTCTCGCCCCTTTTTTCTTTGCTTCGAAGGTTTTGACTTTGATGTTGCGCCTGGAAAAGCTAACGCTCCATATGTAGGACGCTTTTTTTAAGCTTTCCCTGGCGTCTTTTCAATGCGCAGGAATGTCACCGAACAAAAACATGGAGCACCACAACGGACAACGCGTCGATGGTTTGAAAAGCATGAAAAGAGAAATCCCATAATTGGTGGCCAATCTGTCGATGTATAATGGCGAGCGGGCGCCTCTGATGACGATGAGACATCACGTCACATCGTTTTTTCAGCTTCCGGCCGCTCCGGACCGAGGGGCTCTCCAGCAACTCTCCACAGTTGACGATTGGATGAAAGGTTTATTTGCGTGAAAGCCATCATCATCCACCACCACCACCGTCGGGGTGGCTGTGGTAGAATCCTTTTCGTCTTTTCACCTAGATAAAAAAAAAACTGAAAAATGGAAAATAAAGAAAAGATAACCCGCCTGTTGACGATGACAGAGCGAGCGAGCGAGCATTGGGTTGCTGAGTGAACGGTTACCAGGCAGAGCAGAAAGCAGAGCAAAAATCAAAACACATCACACGACACAGAAGATCCAGAAACGATGGCTGGCTTGGTGATCGGAGTAGACAGTGGCCGTGGAACGACGCAGTCAAGCGCGAGTTTACTCACCAAATTGGCCGTAAAATTGAGTTTTTAGCTTTTACACTGAACCGAGCGCGCGCGCATGTGTGTGTGTGTGTGTGTGCGTGTGAACGGAGCCGAGCGCAAAGAAGAGTGTGATGGGAAATCGGATGCAAACGAACGTTTTCCCGGGCGCTGAGGCGTCTAACAGGCAACGTCATGGCTCTGTCTTTGCGTCAGCTCGATGTTTCACGGTGTTTACCTTCTTCTCCGGATAGGAGTGATCGCGAGCGTACGAATACGCACACCATAAGTAGCATCATCCTATACGACGCAGCAGCCTGTCTTGGTCTGGTGGTGGTAGTTCACCAGGCTAGTTACTTACTCACTCGTCGCACAGGATCGGAGAGAAATTAAATTTACAGAATCAAGTTACAACCGGGGGAACTGGCACTGATCAAGGCCCGTATTATGGCATACATCTTGGTTTGGCTCCTCCATTTGTGAGCCGTGTGCGAAATGAATAAGCTCTTCCCGAATCGGGGGCGCCAGCTAGCTTAATGTTATTAAAATCATTGCCTCTCTGGCAATAAATCAAATCCCGTGTTTTAGTCGGATTGATAATGGTGCTACCGAGCACCGAGCAGACCGACTGAGATGTTGTGGTTTGCCTGTTTCGAAAGTCACCATTCGGTGACGCACTCTACTACGCCCTCGAAAGCTATGCTCCTTCAAATGCTGGAGCAATTGCGTGGACTGAAATCCACCAAGGAACGATCTGTGACGCGCCGAAAAACCAAGGATCATCATGAGTAATTGAATCCGGTGCCTGCGCCTCACGGGGTGTTGGTAGGTTGTGGTGAAACCGCGGCCGCTAAACTTGAGCCAACTGCCAACGGAAAACTTCATCAGCTTCAAGTACACTCTCGCACACCAGCACGGTACTCCAATCGAAAACTTTCACCCACAGAGCGCGCGGTAGTGTCTTTGTACATTCCGGGAAGCCTTCGCGATTCGGAGCTCTCTATCACCACCAGCAAGGGGCAGGTCCGCCAGTTCCGGTGGCAGCGTCTGGGTGTTTTCGGCAGTCGGGAAATTGCCCAAGTTTCATCGACATCGTTTTGCTTTCAGGCGAAAGTGCATTTCAAATGGCCGACCCTTGGTGTACGAAGTTGCGTGCGAGGTAGCACCCTGAATAGGAAAGCAACGGAAGTTAACTGTTTGCACTCTTATTTCAGGGACAGACATACAGCAAAGGCTTCAAGTGGGTATGTTACTCGAGCGGAGTGACTGTGTTGGCAAACATTCGGGAGCTATCGATCGTTCAGTTCCGAAAGAAAAACATTGCAGTCAATCGATCAGCTGCGCTATTTGTGTACAGACAAGGCTCTATACACACTTTAGGAGATAAAATCCCATTATGGAGTAATCCTGGACCTGGGAAAAGAAGAAGATCAAACACAAGCGTTTACTTGCGAATAATGTAATGTTTATTTATGAAAAGTGAAGTTCACTGCAATGTGCCGAATACATAAATCAGTAGCCCAAAGGGGCGCAGCTTTACGGTGACCTCCTCAAACAAAGAACATGGAGATCAACAAATTGCATCAAAAGCGAAAAGTGGTTTCTAATGGTCTCAAATTAAGTAGCAATTATTCACAAATTAAGCTACTACCAGCACCAGGAGTTTTTGCTTCATCTCGTTGGTGGTGGGTAAATGTTGACCCCATCAATAAAGTGAGAAAAAGTTACTCCCAAAACCATGTTTATCAATTCTCTCAGCTGTGTTTGGTTTCGTAAACGAGCGAAAGCAATGATGGAAACCAAAACCGCAACCACATCATTGAGCTTTTGTGGCAGAATTGAATGCCCGTTTTTTTCGATTCTTGTTTGCTTCCGGGCCGGCATTAGATTTTAGGCGAGCGTTTTTGTTCCTGTAACTGCGCGCCTTAATGCTGTGTGGTAGACCTACGGGTTGATTTTCCCCCCTCTGGTTGTTGCCTCACGAATCGGGGTCGTTCGTTATGAACAGAAGTTTGTAAAGGATCATTTAATTCCGTTTAATTTTATCCGCAGAGGTTTTTTCAGATCGATTTTCTTTTTTTGGCTTTGGCTACCAAGTAACGTACATTTATGAAAGAATATAACATAATGCGGCAGTACTAAATTGTCGACGAATTTTAAATGATTTTATCATGTTATTACTGCCTATAACATGCTGTAACTTCTCCAATTTTTCCAACAAACCAGTCGTGATAAAAGATGGAATGATTTTGTAACCATGCGCCTCCATTTGGAAATTAGTGATGGAGGCGCATGGTACTTTCACGGTAAATTACTTTTTTTATGACCAAAATATTGCATTGTTTATGTCTGTCTATTGTCTAAAAGATGGTTGTCTTCATTTTACTAGGTTTCTATGATTGATGCCTATAAGGCTAAGCTTCATCTTAATCGCCATCCAAACAAAACCAAAAAGGAAAGGATTTAATGGTAAGTACGATGTCTTCATTCCTGGGTAGTGAATTATTTACACAACCTTCTAGTAATTAATTGACCATTATATTCGAAACAGCATCTGTTGCTAATGAGCACAGTTCGAAAAAGGGGGCTTTTTGTTTGACGCCTTACCCGTGTATAAATGAGTCTTCAACCGTTTTCTGTTTTGTTTGCCAGCCAACGTAAGGATTCTTCTTGGAACTCATAAAAATAAAGAGCCTTGGTGCGAAAATGTACTTCCACGACCCGATAATCGCTTCTTCATTTCTTTTTAATCTCTCTGTAATTGTTAATTAATGCAACATGGGCCTTGATGTTTGTGGGGAAAAGGCGGCCATCTTTGTTGTGCGTCACAGCGTTTCTTAGAGAGAGGATGCCTTTTAGGAGAAAAGCGATAATTGGGTGTGAAAAGTGAGATTGAAAATGCTTGCAGTGTGGCAAAACATGACGTCAGTTCTTCAAATGTGTTGGAGCGGAACAAATAGAATTCCAGGCTGCTCTGAGCTTAAATCCCTATGTGACAGTAATCGTTGTCACAATTTTAATCCAGCTCGGAAACACTTCTATTCTTCAACCATTGGCATGGTTACCAGTGTACTGGTGCACTAGTGACGTGTGCTAACAACAACTACTACTCCTGAGCTCGACGCTAGATGTGGAACAACGCCGCCAACGGTCTAGTTGTAGATGCTCCCCGATGGTAATGGGTGATTGTTGTCAGGCGCGAACAGGGGTGAGTGTTTTTGTATTCGCTTTCTCTTCTCCACTGGTTGTGGTTGTAGTACATTCGAGTTGCTGACGTCAATCGGTGGGGAGGCCCAAAGGAAGCGATCTAGGACACAGCCATCAGCTGTTTCCGTTGCGCTCGCTATCGAGGTTAATCTTATGCGCTATGTGCATCTATGTTTTGTTTTCTGAAGTGGCCTCTCACGAAGCAACGGAGCACCACGGAACGAACTGTTCGAGACCACCTTCACCTTCGCGAGGAAGTGAAATGATTTTTCCAATTTCCTTCAAGAATCGCACTGGGTTGGGATTTAAGAAGTCTCCTCTGCAAAATCCAAACGAACTAATTAGACATCGTTAGGCACTTCAATAATGGAAGCGGCTGAAATAAACGCAGAAATTGACCAACCTCGAACAGCCACCAACAGGAAACAAAACCCAGCAGCAGCAGCAGCGGTGGCGGCGCTCACTCGGATGGGAAAACTTTCGACAAACACTGGCTGCTATTGCCTATTGCGGAAAAGTTTCAAAAGCATCACCGGCGCATCACATCCCTTTCTCTTTTTCTTCGCTCCCTGGTACCTCGCCGTGGCACCGACCCGCGTTAATGGCGGCGGATCGCTAGGAAATTGGTTCTTGAAAAGTACTTCAACAGTACTCAGGGCAGATCGGTGAGTGTTTTTCCCGTTCGGCGATTCGCGGGAAAACATTCCGGTTTTATTGATTTATAAGGAACAGGAATTAAAGATAGTCGTTGGTAGTGCTTACCGAGTCTGCAGCAATGAATAATTCGTGAACTGTTTCGACAGAAACCGTACCTCGGAGTGTGTGTGTGATTTTCACATTTTGTTTTTCTTTATGCTTGTGGAATGGTTTGGTAAAAAAAATGAATATTTATATTTTTATGCAAAATGCCTCTTTATCTATTCCCTATGCTTTCTTTGTTGTAAACACTTGTAGTCTACGGTAATTCGGTCATATTCCTTATCACTCACGCGTACCAAATGTTTCCTGTTCCGAAATAGCCTCATTGTCTATTGTCTGCGTTGTCACATTATCGTCCCTTCGGTTTTGTAGCCCTCCGCATCGAGACTCAGTAGTACAACGAAGAGCTCGCCTTCTTCTAGCTCAAACCGTTTATGCCCACCCTATCCGTACCAAAAGCCTCTCTCTCCCTCGCCCTCAAGCTACGGAGGATTAAATTTCAATTAAATTATGATTTATTTCTTCCGGACCCGTGGCCGGAGGGACCGGAATATCGTTTTGTGGCCGCCAGCCAGCCAGTCTCGCTCTCTCTGGCACGTTCACCACGCCGCCTGTCACTGTCAGAAGTGGTTTTGTGGCTCACGGTGTGCACCTTAACCGATGGCACTGGACCACCGGTACTACACGGAAGGAATTTCAAATTATGGTGCCGCAGCTACCAGGCCTCCTAGGTTGGCTCGGTGTTTCTTTCGTTTGTGTTCCGCATCGACGGTCTTCAGGCAAACGAAGCTCTAGGCAAAAGAAGGTCTAAGGCACGAGACTCGACCAGTGTCGAGATTTTGAAGGTAGCTTAAAGCGTTGCGCTGATCGTGGGAATGTGCTTTCAAGGACCAGCCACACCTTAAACGCCATACCTTCCTAGCATTCCTAATTGCAGACAACGGGGCGTTTTTTGTGTGTGCTGTAAGTTGTTTTAGAGGAACAGGGCAGAAGGAATCACGTTGCTGACGATGAGTTAATTTTGGTTTTACGAAAATGCTCGGCCGGATATCAATTAGTGGATGGTGTTCGTGAGGACTAAGCGTAATGGCATTCTCGTGCCGATGCATTCACTTGAAGTATTTTGTAAAAGGACATGCAAAGACTACTGAGTGTCGTTCCATTTATGCTTCACCATTCTTGCAAAGTGCTTTGGTTTCGCAGATGGCCTTTCTTCTGCTCGAACAGGAATTCTTTCGAGCGGTCGTTAGTTAAGGATGTGGCCTTTCGTGGTCTCTAGAGTCATACAGCTAGTCCACTAACGGCTAGTCCGGTGGCATAATTGGTGACTCAATTAGAAGAGTTTGCGAACCTTTTGTTCAGGTGACTTTCGAGCGCATAACTCTCGTCGCTCGTGACGCTGGTATGTCCTGCTTTCACGCTTGTCCGTGATTTTCATCGTCGCTTTTATCGTTATCGGCATAATTGGAACCGAAGGAAAGGATACAACGAGACAACGGCTGGAACTTGGAACATTGATTTCCACGTGGTGGGGAAACGAATTGAATTGTTGAATTGGAGCGCGCGCTGGACACTAAATAATTTTCTCATTCTTCTCATTCGCCATCGTGCTTCACCGAGCGCAACGGTACCGAAAAAGAGAAGGGGGAGGGAGGTACAAGTTCGAAAGAGAACTTTTCCAGTTTTCCTCGCCGTCCGTCCCGGTTCTCGATTGGGAACGGAAAAATTGAAAACTCAACATCACCACCAGCGGCCCGGTTGCAAGCATCCTCCGGGGCCCGAAAAATCTGAAAGGGCCAAAGGAAAGAAGATAAATTGCTACGTTCATTGGCTTGGCAGTGTGCTTCGGGCTTACGATGTTACGCGATGGTTCGATCATGCTGGCTTCTTCTCTGGAATATACACACACACACACATACACACAAAGCACGGGGAGCGATGCTGAGGGGGGACGCATTGTGTGTGAGAGCGGACACAATTCACGCACGCTTCGCCGCACATAATCGAATGAATTGCAGGCACGCCGAAAGTTGTCCCGATCTCAACTTTCCCGCTGCATAAGAGGATTTCCTGAGGGTGCGAGAAGTTTTTCTTCGGTTTCTTTTGTTTGTAATTTCTACCTTCTCCTCCCGGCGTACAGCAAATGGACCTGAAGCGAATTATGCATTCATGGACTTACTTTTCCTCACTTTTCCTCTGTAAAAAGTGGCAGACATTAAGAAAGTAGTCGGTTTCATTGTTCGTTTTCTCACTTTTCACTTGAGCACTTGCAATGCTTTCTCCAGGCGGAAGCTCTGCTTTTTACAGACAGCAGTTAACGCCAATCGAACATTCCTCAACTTTTTTATTCCTGGAGACAAAGTATCGCTCTCTCTCTCACACACACCTGCACAATTCCTGAAACAATGAAACGCAGGATATGAAGCAGTGAAGGCTCATGTTAAATTGTCGCTTCTGGTTCTGGTTCGCGCACCACGCCCGTCCACGCCAGCAAACATCGAAGAGGACCTTCATCCGGAACACCAGGTATGCTTGTGTGTGTGCGCGCTTTCGATCTGCGTTATCCTTCCATCTCGTATACTGTGTAACGCTGTGCTACGGTTGTGTACACACACACACACACACACACACACGCGCGCACTCTTTCTCTCCCTGCGGCTGACTCCGGTGACCTGTGACGAAACACACGCCAACAGATGTGCCCTAGGATCCTCCCGTTTTCCGATTCCTTTATCAAGACATTTCCATCCACCACACCTATGCACGCACATACACGCACACATACACTGAGAATCATACACTGCGGCTTATGGTCCACGATCCACGAACGAAATGCGGAAGATGGCGGGTTGGCTGTAAAACAGGATTTCCCTTGAGGTGCTTTCATAAAATGGCCTCATCCGTGCGTATCCGAGCAGAGAGAGAGAGAGAGAGAGAGAGGGAAAGAGAGAGCGACCATGCCGGGTCTGTTCACCTCGTTCGGTGCCCGGGGTGCATGCATCCGTTCCGTTCCATTCCGTTCCTTTCCATTCTACTGTCTCTTGTGAGGAGGATCGTGCGAGGCTTTGAAATTAATTTTCCAAAGTAACATCCCGCCTCAATTGTTGCGCATACGGCCAACCGATTCCGGTCGTGTACGTGATTGCACACCACCCCCTTCCCCCCCTCTCCGCATCCCAAGAGCGCTATCCGTTGCGGTTTGGTTGAGCCAGCAGCCAGCGACTTAGCGACAAACGAAAGTACATTGTGTATGTGTGTGTGCGTGCGCGCGTGTGTGTGGTGTGGCTTGTGGGCATGTTATGATCCCAGTTGGAAGGAGCAGATTTACCGGAGCTTTACGCCGGGCCCAAGGTCGGTGTCACTTCACACGGGACAACACAACATTGTCTTTGTGAACAGTGCAACTACCTGCCGGCGCCAGTGTGCGGAAGAGTTCGCGTTATCGATGCAAAAGGCGGAGGGGGGTCGCAGAAGGTTAAGTATACCATACGTCCGCGGAAAGTTTCCTCAGCAAACACACTCCCACCCCGCGACGAGAGTTTGAAATTTGACAAACAAAAAGTGGAAAATTTATTGTTCCAGAAGGACCACACCAAAGTACGTCAAGTCTTGCGTTGCGCCCCCTTCACGCACTACACCGTTACGTTGGGCGGTGATCCCTGTGAATGCCTCAGACCGATATGAGCTGCCTTTGGCTGCTGCTGTACTGGGAGCGCCCGTAGCTCACTTGCGCCAAGTATGCTTGGGTAAGGTTTGCAGATACGCCATTCTACTACGGCTGTCATGAAGCTGTCACTGACTCGAAAATCCCTCTTTTCAACAGTTTCTTGCTGTTGTAACCTTCCACAAACCAAATCGGCTACAACCACCTTCAGATGGAGCTTGTGATGTACTGCTGATGAGGTACTGGGGCTTTAGAAGTCAGTGTTTAGTGAAGCTCATTTGCCATCAGCAACACAAGGTGCAAACACATGTTTTCCAGGGGGCTCACAGCACTACAGTCCGTTTCATAATGATAGCCTCACCCTATTTTATCGATTTCGCGCTCAAATAAGGCGTCCCAAAAATAATTTAAATGACTGTATATTCTTCTTTTATCTCTAGAAAACGTATGCAATTTGAATTTTAAAAATATCTTAAAAATTGTGGATGAGAGAGCCAAAAAACCAAAAATGAGGTGTTTCATAATGATAGCCTCACTAGGACATAATAATTTTTACTAACGGAAAACCAAATGGTAAATTGCTCTATCAAAAGGATACATCAACTAACCAATAAACTAAAGTTTATTATTGATATTTTGTGATTATTGGACGTGCAGTACTGTTACATGAGTGCAGAATTGTGCAAAGTGGCGCATGGTATGGTACAGAAAAGTTTAACGGTATGATAACAGGCCTACAACTTATATTAACGATGGATGTCAATAACTACTTGATAGAACCTGAAGAAAACAAGATTTTGAAGCCTTGTGGAAGCCTGCAAGCATAGTTCTCAAGGAATAATAGATAAAAATTGCGGACTGTTTCAAGCTAAACATACGATTACTCGCACTTTTAGAACGATTTGTGCCTGATTTTTATCAAAAAAAAATTTCATCACACTTCTAACATTATAGAAAGACTATTGGAAACAAAACTGCTTGATCAAAATTGTAACTAAAATTGTCGGACATGCTTTACGATCACATCTGATGACGTGAAGGAATGATTGTAGCAGTTAAAGTTATGATGTTCAACATTTTCGTATGTTTTTGGTTCCTTATCAATTTAGAAGGTCTCAAGAGTGATGAAACATCATTATTCTTGATGTTTCAAGTGTTTTATTTCATTTCCGGTAAAATTTCGACTGGATTACATGATTTACCTTCAGTTGAAATTTTAACGGTTTTTTGCATGTAATATCGCAAGTATTCTGTAGCGATCCTACGATGGATTGGGTGATTCCTTCAATACTGAATAGAATACTGTAAGACATCATCCTTGATCAACAATTTGAACTGTTAATTGGAAAATTACAACGTTTTTCCGGCGATTTCTAATTAAAAAACCGCGATGGCCTACGAAAGGAATCCAAACAAGGCGTGATTTGACCGATTGTAGATCAACCCAATAACCTTCTAGGATTTCTATTTGAGCTTAATATCATATAATAAAGGTCTAAATTTGTTAATATCACTACGATTCACCAGATTGAACCATCTTGGGATCATACAGACGCTTAAAGAGTCCATAAGCTATGCACAGAGGTTTCTATCTAAGAAAAACCTGACAAAAATACCAAAAAGTGAACCGAAACTCATCTTTCTGGGATGAAACGATAACAGAAGAAGCACTGATTACTAAAACATCTTGGATTTTGGATGAGATTTGCAAAAATATGCAGATTTATATTTAAAATCCTTAGTGAGGCTATCATTATGAAGCACCTCATTTTTTGGTTTTTTGACTCTCTCATCCACAATTTTTAAGATATTTTTAAAATTCAAATTGCATACGTTTTTTAGAGATAAAAGAAGAATATACAGCCATTTAAATTATTTTTGGGACGCCTTATTTGAGCGCGAAATCGATAAAATAGGGTGAGGCTATCATTATGAAACGGAGTGTATTTCGTTAATGACTTTTCGGCTGTGAAAACGCCATCGTAGGTACCTTTGGCTAGTATTGTGGGTTTAGAAAACACACACCTTTCAGTGTAATTGCTTTCTAGATCATTACAGAGGTGCAATGCCTATCTAATGAACATGGAAGGGATCTTTTCATATTTCTGTTACCTTACATACGCTACCCTTATACGAAATATGCAGAGGTTTGTGTTAAATCTATTTTTAAATTATTTGACTGTCAATTTAACAGATTTAAGAAAATTAAAATAAATAATTGATTCCATTAAGCTGCAAGAAGGGCTTACCAGGATCGATTCGATCCGGTGGATTTGCTAATGAAGAAGCTATTGAATCCTGGATAGCCCACAACCTCGAGCGGTGCCCCGGCTGTTGTGGCAATAAATGAATTCCACACCTTCACCTTCAGACACTTGGAGGAAACGTGCTCTTGGGTCGGGTCGAGTTCGTTGCTCCGAAGGTCCGCTTCAACCGTGTGGGGTTCGTTCAGAGCGAACAAGATTAAAGCGCATATTATGTCCGTCAATTTGGAGTACAATTAGATTAGGACCACGTGTGCCAGCCGCATGTGTGTGTGCTCGTGTGTGTGTGTGTGCGTGTATGTTTGTCTGTGAATGTTGGATCGGAGTTCCAGCGCTGGTTCCAACCGCACAGCTAGTTCTAGAGCCACTGGTATCCCTGCGGGTGACAACACGCTCCCCATGTATTCGACGTGTTCCTTCCGCTTGAGCTTCCGCAGCATTCCGCTCAACGAAGCGCTCCCTCTCTTTCTCTCTCTCTCTCTCTCCGGCCTTGCGAAGTATCTTCTTACCGCGGCAGTGAGGCACTGGTCCAGGGATCAGTTGCAGCCGTTCGGTTGAAAGGACACGAGAATCTCGGAACCCAATCTAATTATCAGAATCCCTTCTGCATCGTCCAGGGGCAGAGAAGGGGAGGGAGTGGTAGCGCCAACAACAGCAGCAGCAGCAGCAACATACCGCCTGCTACGATCCTTGCTCAGATGAAAAGACATCTGTGAGCCCTGAACAATGAAGTTATTCTCGTGTGTCTCAATCGTATCGCTATTGAGGGCATCGAAGTAGGTTGAGCCTTTCTTCTCTTGTACCCTAGCGCGCGGTTTCTTGCTGTCTGGATCTGAACGGAATGGAACGGAACGGAAACGAAACGAAAGCGGCGGAACCATTGGCACGGATGCTGATTGTAGGTTTTCCTCAATCACGGTCGCATGAATAATTAATCTAATTATGCTGCTTAAAGCATAAGGTTCGCATCGAGGTTAAGATGAATTGATTACCCTAATCCATATCAATACTGAAGTGTGCGTATTGCTTATTGCTGTCCCGGCAGGTATGCGGTACGGTGACTCCTATGGTTCCATATTCTCATTAGCCGCGCTCTCACTGATTCTTGTTACGTGTGGACGGGATTGTTGTTTTTCTTCAATCAACGAACGTCATCTCCAATCGATACCAGGTTCACCTCATCTTTGACAAGCCAGTCCGGTACCACAGAATCCTTGCATCTGATACGTGGCTTACTGGAAGGCGTGCCGTTCACCTGGAGTACACGCACCAGAAACGGTTTCATCATTCCACGCAACAACAAACAACAAAACAGCAAGAAGCCAATCCATCTTCGTCGTCTGTGTACACGCGGTGCTGCTGCTGCTGCTGTTGCTGCTCATGCATTTGACGGACTGCAAATCAGACAAGCCAGCACGGCACGGCGGAACGACGGACACCACGCCACACCACGGTTACGACCATTTCCGTCGTTAGCCTCGGGGTTTTTGGTGAAATATTCATGATCCCTGTGTCGTTACAGTGTTGATGTGTTTTTCCTTCTTGTCTCCTTTGGAAAAACCGCCTTCCCTCCCCCCACCGGGGGGCCATGGTGGTCAGAGGCTCAACGGAAGATGCCCATGCATAAAGATGAGCAGCGCAAATGTGGAATGCGGCGGGAGCATGGAGCACGCCCGAACACTGAAAGTCCTTCGGAAACTTCGTGCGCGGCTGCGAGAGAGAGAGAGGGCGGAACGGAGCGAAGAAAGGACGGTCAACTCTTTCGCCCAGCCGTTCCGGTGCGCCTCGTCAAACGATTTATTGGAAACCCCGTAGCTCGACGGCGTGTTACGGACGATAGCGATAGAGCTGGTGATCAATATTCATCTCATGATTGGTGCGGACCATAAAAAATGGAAACCCGATTCTGATGAGTCGGCGGTGAGCAATTCGATTTTACGTTCTATCGGTTCGAAACCGAAGTCCATCCGATCGGTCCGGTACCACTTCTTCTTCATCATCATCATCAACATCAGGCACAGCAGCACGACGGTACGGTTTTCATGGAAGAAGTATCGCCCACAGGCATACGCGTGTTCGGAGTCGGTGCACATGTTTTGTATTAGTCAAGTTTTGCATCCTTCATTTCGTACCTCTTTTTGCGTCGTGCTGTCCTTCTTTGATTCGATGTTTTACAACTGCCGAAGGGTCGTCGTCGCGGAACATCCACAAGCCGCAGCTCCGAAAGGCAATAAGGCCCGGTCAACCGGCCGGTTCGATTATCCTATGCAAAGTACCTAATCCCTCGCATACCGCGCACTGATATGCGACGATGCCACGACGACGGCACGCCAGCCACCGCCCCCTAGGCATGGTTTTGTAATGCCAGAACAATCGCTTCGATCTGGATACAATCAAAAAGGAGATCCTTTTTACAAGTTCAAAGTGGTACAAAGCCGGAATCGTCAGAATGATGAGGATTTATGCGGTAGCTGTAGCATCATACTTCAAACCGTTGGGTGTCGCTGATCTTTAACGCCATCGAGAATCTTGCTACAAACATCAGCATTCAGAAACTTAAACAAAGTTTCAACACCTTTTCTGGATGGTTCCGGATGGTCTGGAAGTTGGATTGTTTCAACCAAATCCTTGGACAAACAAGATTAGAGACGAGGTCCTTACGTCAATCGATCATGTCAAACCCCGGTCACATGCGTTCTGTTGGAACCGCAATTTAAAGCGAGAACGGTCGTCCTCTGGTTTCTATCGCTCGAAGGAAGGATCTCTCCTTTGGTCTTTCCACATTTGAATGGAAAGAGCAGACAAGGATTCGCCACACAACGTCCGACAACGGAGATGATTTGCGTTGATTCCGCTTTAAGCCAAGTCAATCGATGCGCGTCCGACGGAGTGACGGTAGGGAAGCTGGTGTCCTAAGCAAATGTTGGATTAAGGAAAGGTACACACAGTTGGCTGGTCGGTCCACGCGTGTCAACTGTGCTGGTCGATTCCCCTACGGGAACACACACATACGGGACAAGAGCTCCGTCCGAAGCGATGATTTGAATTGGTATTCGGAGTGTGTCCATTTGGTTGGAGAGAGTCTGGTGTCCGGAGAGGAGCTCCCTACGTTCGCACCTGCGGATGCATGACACCGAGTGCAGCCATGCGTGCGGTTGGGAAGTCTTCCTTCTGCCGCTCTACTCGAGCAGACCTTAAAGTAACGTTACCAAATAGAGACACCATTTAGCACCATTTCATCACCTTTTACGTACGTTATTCTGATTAACAGCTGGCGATAGCGGTTCTGGTAAAGGAAAAAATAAACGAAAAAGCGACCCGCTGCTATCGTTTGATGTTACCTTTTCAACACTTCACCCTGGAAGCTCACAAGTCAGAAGTCCGTCTGCAGCTGACAGCGGCTGTCCTCATTGGGATCCTCGTTTCGTTACGGTTTTTTTTTACGCCCCAGGTGGATCCTCGGGTACTCATTTCCGCATTTTCGCTCACAAGTGATGATTTAACTTAGAGCTGTACTAAACGAACGGGAAAAGTCAATCGTTAGCTCGCCTTAAAAGCACCGACCCGTTGATATACCTTAACATAATTACTGGTTCGTGCAACAAACTTAAATGCAGAGCGAAGTCAAGATGTTTCTATATGTTTAAGGAATGTAACTAATGTCTATCGTAAAGCTAACTAACATTTAATTATCAAATAAGTTAGTCAGTAAGTTAATATCAAACCCTAAGTTTTAAGCTTTTTTTCACAGAACCAACAAGCCACCATTCATTAAATCAGCATAACCTCTCCGAAGCTACCAGCGAAATTAGTCGGAGATAAAATGTCTAGGATTTCAAAAAGGTTCTTTTGGAAAATATTTTTATAAAATACATACGCTCTCCTTTTAACATAACAAACTATAGTAAATTTTCAATAATGATTCAACTGACCCTCTCTGTAATCTTATGGCTCAGGGAATGATTCGAATCCATTGCATAAACAATCATATGAGTTTGTTCCACATTTACTCATAGTAGTGTGAAATAATGGGATTCCTATAACACTTTGTTATCATTGCATGACATAAGCGTGCTGTTCCTTCTTTAATCGGCGCTAACAAATTATCCAAACAGTATTGTCAAAAAAAAGCAACATTGTACCATTGTACCATTGCCTTTAATGGCGGGAGTACGAGCCGTAGAACTGCGCCACAGTAGCGCGATCGTTAAGGAAGGTCGTTCGGGTTCCAAAAAGGAAACAAAAACAAAAAATAAAACCATTCCAAAACGGCACGCTCGGTAGCTTCAATTAAAACACAACGACTCGGTTTGGTTCGCGGTTTTTACGAGCTGTACCAAACAGTCGTAAGACTAATTGACCTTTGTAGCAAAGGGGGCGAGGTGGGCGCGCCGAGCGTCACATCCGCGGAATGGGCAGCCAATCCAATCCGATCGTGTATCGGTTTTGCTCTGCGGCACTTGTCCGCACGCCGGAGACACAGGTGAACCGACGAAAATGGCCGCGCCGCGGACGGGACGTGCCCGGTGCCCATCGTAAACATTAACCGGAATCGATTTCGGGTGTGGCTGTGATTATAGTCAGCGAGATACTGTTATTGTTATTGGGAGTAGTATTTGCTTTATCCAATTAACTGTCGTCGAGAGCGGGAGGGAAGGGGCTGAAAATGGTCGGAAGTGCGTAGCAGAAGCATCGGGTGCCATGGTCGAATAGAAAGAAATTACTTTGGATCAAATTTTGGACCACCGCAAGCGCATTAAGGCCGCGAGCTGCCGCTAGCTGCCCAATTTCGTGTTCATAATTCGGCGGTCAACCACCGATTTCGGACGCGTCCGTGGGATTTATTAGATAAGCTCGCGAGCGAGCCGCCAAGCATCGTGAATCGGCGGGATGGCATAATGTCCAGTAATCGGTTCTGTCACCGGACATGGATGACGTTCGGTAGCGTACGGATGGACGCATTTTACGAGCGCAATTAGGCGGGGCGACCACCCTGCGAGGTGGTGATAAATTTTTGCACGTACATATTACTCTCATTACGGACGCGCTGCAATCATGGCGCGGCAAGGGATGGTACGCTGCAAGGTGGACGAGGTCGATGGTGAGTGGTGAGTGGTGTCAGCAATCAACCCATCTGCAGCAGCGCGTCTATGCAATGTAAATGCATGCAAGCCATTAGAACTACGGACGGTAGCAGTTACAGTCAGTGACGGAACGAAAGATTTATTCCATTTATTTGGACACTTTAGGTTTGTAAAAAGTCCATTCAACTGTAGACAGGTGTTTCGTATTTGTTATTTTCCACAAAAGTTATTTCATTTATTAATTTTCATTTAATATTACATTAAATTTGACTGAAAATACCAATCCAAGCACACCTCCAGAGCTGTCATCCACTGTACACACACACACGCACACACACCCGAAACCGGGTTGTAGAGGGCTACAGTAGGTAGTTCATTGAAATTGGATTTCAGATACCGTGCCGTATGTGTGGTTGTTGCAGATATGGTCGTACGAACTTCCTCAACTACGGCACGAGGACCAAACCGACCTACCGGGTCTTCTCGGTCGCACCATTTGTGTGCCACATGCATCGAAGACGCACCCTGACGTCCAGGACGCGCGCGCTCGGTCCGTTCGTCCGTTGACGCACAGAACAGAAACATTCCCGGTCCAGTCGGTCCAGAAGGCCCATTGTCGGTGGTTCAGTCGGACACCTAACGCCTCGTTTCGGTCAATTTGCCTCATGCTAAACAGCAGTGAAGCACCGCCGGGTGTGCCTGTAGGGTTACTTTGGTGCGCTTACGAGGCGTCGTGCACAACGCGCTCTACTCTCCATTAGACCTCAATAAGTTAGTGTTTTGGGTGGCTGTACGGGGTCGTGTCCGCTAAAAGGTACAATATGTTGCGAATGTGATGCCCTCTTCGCACAGGGTGGTCGTGTGTGTAGGTGCTAGCAAATGGTAACCGAAGATATTGCTGCAAATGATTAATGGAGGGAGCAATATGTGGTGGTGACGTTGCTTGGTGCAGCCCTGCTGCATGTCCTGTGCAGTGTCCTAACGTGTGCGAAGGATTAACATGCATAGTGTTTGCGTTTTTCGTTTACCAGTACAGTACTGACGGTGTGTATGTGTGTGCTGCAAATGGGGTGTTAATACAAGGTATGAAAGGGTTCAAACATGTCCCGTGTGTTTATACAGCGTGCTGACAAAGAAACTGCAAAAAAGGCCAGCCAACATGGCCGAATGATCGGTATTGGTGATTGAATTTTTCCAAAACCATTTCCGTCACTGAAACAGCGTGGAACGACCCGGAGAAAGATCAAACAAAATGTTCAAATTCAATTTTGAATGCGTATCGTATGTCGATCATTTTACAGCGACCCGGCTAGAGTGGATTTAATTAGAACAATGCCTATGGAACGCGTGTGTTACGTACACAGAACTCTGATAATAACGCCCATGTCCCAGAATCGTATCGATATCGAGTGAGTTCATTCGAAACAACTCATTCACTTCCAAGGTGGAAAGCTAAAAATGGAGCGACCGAAAATGCTGGTTATATTTCATTTATCAACCAACTCGGTCGGAAACTGCACAGCCGTTCCGTTTGATGGGCATATGGGTATTCGATCCTTCAGTTCGGAACCAATACGCGTCATCAGCGAAGCACATTTTGCCCATTAACCCTTCCCTTCGTCGTTTGCCAAAGCATTGTGAGCTTCACGGCACTAATACACCACACGGGATGCATTCCCGGGAATGCGCTGTGGAATGTCGGGAATATTGACGTGAAGTTCATTAGTCGCTCGTGCCATCCCGAAACATAAGCCCGCCCAACTGTAGTGGTTGCAATAATGCAGCAGGAATTTTGTTCGCAGCATACCTATTCGTCAAGGAGGGAGGAAGGGGAATGCATCTGGAACGCCACAGCACCCCATTTTGTACATCGTGCGTCAGCTATTTTGTAACTTCTCTCGAACTGCGTCAAACAATGCATTAAGCGAATCAAAAAGCCTCTTTCTGACGTTGTCATGACGATTTATCTAGTCACCGCCAAGGGTAACATTGCATTGTATCCGTTTACACTTGACGTCGAGTGTGTTTTGTAGAGAAAAAAAAATGAATATTTAACGAAGGTATCATTACACAACTACATGTGCAGGTAATGTCTCATGCATTTTGAGTTGAACATGAATATAGAGAGTGCACGTAAACGCTGGATCGAGCCTAATCGAAATGGATGCAGCATTCGTCCGCTCCGGCTGCGCGAGTTCCATTTCCCTGTCACCATTTTTTACCGTAAACTCGGTGGTAACAGCATTAATGGGGAAGCCTGTTTTAATAATGTCGTCGGCGTCGTCGGCGTCGTCGGCGTCGTCGGCGTCGTCGGCGTCATCGGCGTCGTCGGCGTCGTCGTCGGGATGGCTGCAAAATATGGTTCGCCGAGTTCCGCTCCGTATGCTTTCGCGTTGGTGAATAATTTATGATCGCAAGACCCCAAGACCGCCGACCGAGCGCCTGCAGACTGGTATCATCCTCGCGTGTCTGCGGTTCGGTGGGCTTCTGGTTTTGTTCCTTTCGCCTCCCTCCTGACAACCAGCCCACTGATCATGTGGTTTGCACTGAACTGTAATCGGCTTGCTGGTGCACCTTGGTCTGTTTCCATTTTTTTAACGACATTGCTTCATATTCCTTGGTCTTTTGTGGTCTGTGACGCTGGTGATGTTCTTTGGTTCAATAAAGCGGTCGCTATATGCAGTATATTTTGTTGAGGAACGACAGTCTGTGATGGAAACGTTCAAAAGTAGTAGTGACGCAACATCTCTTTCCGTGGAAAATGTAATAAACATTCGCTTCAATTATTGCCAAAAAAAACGGTCTGCGCCCCGTAATTTCACTGCTGCACTTACACATAATGTTCTCCCGATAAATCGATAAACGGCAGGTACTGCTGCAGTCGAGATGTGGATGCGTTTTATGCCCCGTAGCAGTGATTCCAAAAGTGGGGCTATGCCCGCGACACATTCATTAATTTTAATCACCTCATGCGTAAAAGCGGATTGCGGAACCATATGAGGATCCCCGGTGCACCCGAACCCACCTCGTTCGTGTAATCCTCTTGTATTTCCGGTGCGCTCGCGGCAGACCTTATCGATCGGACGCGAAAACGCGATTTTATTTTTCTGTCGCCTCCGTTCAGTTTTTTTTATTTGCTGCTTCGTTATCACATGCACCGTTTGGAAATTGAATTTGTATCATTCGGACGACTGAAATGATGGAAGGTGTGATTGAAATGGGCGTAAAATCAATTTCAATCCCGACGCTCGTCACCTGCCTCATTTGTCAAATGGAAATGATGCGCCGTGAAACGATTTTTAAGCTGTCATTTAAAATGATTTCCTCTGAATGTAATCAAGTGCCAGCATCGATTGGGAATTGTCGCTTTGAATATACTTTTCTACTTTCAATTTGGAGGATAAAATAAATAAAAAGAAACAAACGGTTAATTTAATTAAGTTATATGCGTTTTCAATACATTATAGGCAGCATATGCATATCTTTAGCATTGCAAAGCAAGCTTTGCTGCATCGTCAGCTTCAGCATCAAGTCAGTTCAGTGCAAATCAGCAAATCACGTCTTAGGAGCAAGGTTTGAAATCGATTAGCCCCTGGTGTAACGTGTCACTTTGTGGGATCGGAGCGACCCAACAGAGTGCACTAATCTTCGCGGGAACAGCTTGCTGGCACGGTTCCTTCCTAGCAGCCAGCCCCATCGATCATCTTTCAAACACGATGGCATAAATCGCTTGTTTGGCAGCTAGAGCTGCAGGGATGGACGGACTGCAACAAAGTTAAAAGCCACGCCGTTACCGTTTACCATGGTCCACCGGATCTGTCAGTCCTCTGAGCAGTCAAACAGAGTGTGTGAGAGAGAGAGAGAGAGAGAGAGAGAGAGAGAGAGAGAGGGAACGAGGGAAAGATACGTTAATTAGCGCTAATGGAGGTTGGTCGACCTCGAAGCCATTGCGCTGTGCGCTGATGAGGAATTGCACGTGCACGGTCCCTCAGCACTAACGTCCTGCATGGCCTTGGAAGCTAAGATCACCGTCAAAGAGAGAGAGAGAGAAAGAGCGAGAGCGCACCCAGAAGATACCATTACACAGAAATAGCAGCAACAGCAGCAACAGCCACTACCATGCGCCTCCATCGAATGTTGCCTGGATGGCCACGGGGAGTGGTATTTGTTGCGACCTTCAGGGTCCACGCAGCGCACCATCGTCCGTCGTCCAGGGCCTTTACCTTTCCCCTTTCCTAAACCTCTCTAATTCCCGTTTTGTTGCCAGATCAGACGTACTCATCGCACGCTTTAATCCCGTTTTCCGAGATAACAGATCCGGTCCGGGTGCCAGGTCCTGTGCTGTGCTGACGAGACCTCTCTACGGCCCGATACTCTACGTCCGGCACGGTACGCCCCTCGATCAGGGTCAGGGAGATCAAAAATTGAAGCGGTTCAAATTTCGTATCCATCTCCGAAGGGTTCGACGGACGGTTGTAACCAACTTTTATCCAAGAACCGAGGCTTACCGATTGGGACATCCCGATGTAACCGGTCGGTCGGTCGGTCGGTCGGAACACAGCGAGATGGGTTACACACACCCGCACGCCGCGCCCCGTCCATCCATCGTTCAATCCAATTACACTGGCACACAATCAAATTGTGGCCAGGACGATGGCGGATGTAGCGCTGGATGAAGCGGTGATGGACACACATACACAGACCTTCCTTACCCTTCTGGTTGTGTGTGTGTGATCCTGAAAGAGCCTCGGTAGGATATTCCATTTTGTGTGCGTGTGTGTTTTTGTTGGTCCTGGGGTTTTATTTTCCCTCCCTCTATGTAAGGGCCATCAACCACTCGTTGGCAGAACCTCCTTTTTACCCTTTTCCCCTCAGTACCAGGGATTCAGGTCGATCAAGTAGCAGGATGACCTCCGAGGTGAGCTCTCAGATGCTCTACCAAGGTGTGTTTATCACACTACAACCTCCCTGTTTCCTTTTTCCCTTCGGTGTGGTGTAGTTGGTGGTTCCCAAGTTTTTAATGTAATTTTTAGCGGCCATCACATATCCGGCCATCCCGAAGCGATCGAACCGAGACCGAGAATTCGCTAGAAGCGCCTCGCGGTCGACTTGACAGGGGACAAAATGGAGAAAAACAATAAAATCGAATCGGTGGCGGCAGAAGGCAGCTTGTTCCAGCAGCGTTGGTTAGCATGCCGGGTGCGCGTGTTCGACCGATCGAACGGGCGGAATAGCAATGCGACCGATGGTGGCGGTATAATGTTGCCCGATTATTTATGATGAACTTGACCTACAGGCCCTTGACCACAGGAAACTGCTCCCACGAAGGGGTTAGGTTTTTACGAAAACTCATAACAAAAAGGGTAACAATAGGGTTTGGGAGGGTAAGAGGGTTACTGGAAATGGAAAACCCATCACACATCTCTGTCACATAATCATTGTCGTCATAGTTCGTTCGCATATGCGAGTTCATCGCAACCAAGGGTCCGCGTCTCGATACTACATCGGTTGAAGCCGGTATCCCTTTCCTTTGCGCGCACACACACACACACTCACAGGGCGTCAAGATAGGGACAAAGATTCGGGCAAGATAGCACGAATGAAGTTGACAAAGTGGGAACCGTAAGCCGACGGGGAACCCATGGATATCCTTTCTTTTGCACGCCGTCCATGCGTGGTATTACCTTTTCCGTCGGTACCAGCTTTGTACGTACAGGACCTTTGGAACAAAGTATGTGGGCTTTGACCCTTTTTGCCCGGTAACCCGCTAGCCCGCTAGCACCGCCGTTTTGACACTTTCAACTGTCACAGATCAACCACTTGAGCAAGATAGTTCAAGTTTTATTTTTTCTGCTCCAGCGTGCCAAAAAACGAGAACACAACAAAATGTGTGTGTGAGAGTGAGATCTTAAATGGCAGGACAGCTGATGGAAGGATGAAGGATTCTTGAGCAACACTTAACATTCCCAATATTTTACTTTCGTACGACGACTCCATTTCAGCTGCCCTTCGTCATAACTGTCAACTGTCAGAAGCAAAGATCAACATTTCAATAATGTTGATGGTTTCGGCTGAATGAACGTTCCGCCTCTCTCTCCCTCTTTCTTAATGCAACTCTCATTGCAATACATGCGACTAAACGAGCTGAAAGGACAAGGGAATGCTTAACCCTAGCAATCCATAAATCAATTTACGGCCACTCCACCCGGCATCGGGTCCTACTCAAGCATTCATTTGTCAACAGGGATTATTACATAAATGTTGCGCCCCCTTCCAAAGTGTCCCGTGCCATACCCCAGCAGCTAATTTGAAAATTTAAACTTTTACTTCCAACTTGGGACGTTGGCTCCAAGGTGCCCCCGAAATCAACATTCGCTGTTTGACTTAACTAACCAAACTAACCTGGCCGGTGGTCTCACTAAGGCCGGACTGCGCCCGGAGAAGCCAAAAATGGAACTTTAGTTCGGGCAAAGAATAACTTTTCCTACGCCATTCGGTGTCGCCTCGTCGATGTTTTTATTTTGCACTGCGAGCACCTGGTATAAGCTGGTTTGCCAACCCATCGGACATCGTTGCCATCGTTCCCTCGAAAGGTAGCTCGAAAGTAAGCGCTTCCCAGTGACAACATCATCACGAGGGACCCGAGAAAAGAAAAGGAGGAAACGCGCAAGAAAGGCACTCTACCGAAATTAGTTGGATAATTTTATTTTCTCACCCCAGTGCTGGCTAGCGACCGGGGAAGCTGCTATAAACAAACTTTAAAAGCGCCCCTTTTGTTGTGTCCCGAACGGTGAGATGTTTTGTAAGTCAAAATTTTGTTTTGTGTTTGTATTTTTAAGTTATTTCTTCTCGGTTTCTCGCTCCTTCCGTGTCATTCATTATAGCTTCGAGTGTTTCTTGTGAGTGTAAGCGCATCGCTAAGGGCTCAAGAAGATGGAGATGAAATTGGTTCGGTTCGGTGCAAATATTATCGACTCGCCTCGCCTCGCATCGCCTCGTCTCGCGTCGCCTCGCATGGGATCGCAGGAATCAGGCGGACCCTTCAGATGGGGCGTGATGTTCATGTTGATTGAGTTTGATGGCGTTGCCCGCGCTACTTCGTTTCGAATATGTCACACAAATAGAACACAAAGTGTGTGTGTGTGTGTTTCTGAGTATGTATGTGTGCGTGTGTGTGCGAGTGTGTGGGCGTTATGGCCACATTAGGAAAATTGTGTAAAGCGGTTCGTTAATCGAAAAGGGAGTGAGTCACGTTCTCCATTTTCCAACCTCGCTCGGTGAGGCAAATACACCGGGTATCCTTCGGGATGACAGTGAGGATAGAGTTTTGACACTTTTGACACATGCCAGACCGCTGTTAACCTCTCTGGGGTGTGGGCTAGCCAATAAGGCGCGGGGAAGGCGGCATGTATGCGACCTTGTGTTTTGTTGGTGAAATGAAATGAAAAAGGGATCAAAAGTTGGATCAACAGATCCTCCCGAGGGACGCCAAACCACTCTCCCTCTATCTCTCTCTCTCTCTCTCACTTCCCTCGACTCTTCCGGTCGTTTTTCATCCCTTTTTCCATCTCTCCTCACCAAACACCCGTGCGGCGATGACTTTTGGTGGACTAGGAGGTGTGTATTCAACGTACCTTCAGCAGATGATAAGACAGCAATCTCCCAGTGGGACGTTGTTTGTAGAATTTTGAAATTACGAGTGCGAAAGCCGGCAACAACTTTGCGAACTTGCATCTGGAACGTATTTGATGAAGATTAGAGTTAGTAAAACGGACGAACCGATGCCAAAGTTGCGATATATCGTCTTAAAGGGAAATATTATGCCCGACTACTACTAAAAATCCGCTACATGCGCTTTCATCTCGATGGAAGTTGATGACAGAAGCAATATCAAACTGTAATCCACTTTGGTGTTTTTGCAACGTGTGCACAAGAGTAACATTCTGTGTTTATAATAGAAAGAAAAAGTACAATCCGCCAATTCTGATAGTACATTAGAGTAATTTTCAGTTCTCCCATCTTCTCTCCAACTCGTTACAGCTTGACACTCTGTTTGTCGTCATAGAAACCACTGGAAGCAGCTATCAGAAACGCATCCTCTTGAACGCAGCGCCAGTAGCGAAGCGAAAGTTTTAATGACTTTGATCGCATCTCGCACATCCAAGTCATCTGCGACAACGAAGTCGAGAACGCTCGAGCAACTGTCGTCCGGGCGTCGCGTGAAACTGAAACAAACAGCAACGGGCCTGGCCACATCTATTCCGCCGGTGGCGACGGACGCGTAACGGGCACTCGAATGTACCACAAGGACGGAACGGTGGATGTGAAGCTATTGGCCGATCTAGGGTACATAGCCGACCGTCTCCGGAGCTTGGAGCAGAAGTGGGATCTGACCGAACTGAAGGATCTACACCGGCGCATCGTACTCAAGTTTGACGATCCACCGGCGAACGTACTGCGGCTGCGATCGGCGCTAGCCCTTTCACCTTCGCCACCTCTAGCGGTGCCACCGGGGTCACCACAGGAGCAGGAAGCGGAACAGGACACGGCGGCGGAAGTGCTCATCGTTACGACAGCCGCCTCAGACTCATCGTCGGCACATGGCGATGAGCACGGCACGCCAGAGAGCATCGAAGAGGACACACCGATCGAAGTCGGTACCGCTGGTTGCAGTGGTCACACATCGCACAACGATGCCAACGACGAGGTCTATGAACGAGCACAAAAACTAGATGAACTCGAGAACCTAGTGATAGCATTCTATCGCAGCTGCAGGCGGAGCTCGTCAGGAAACGTCGAACCGACGGAAGCGTCACGTGGTGGTGGTGAGCTTGAACCGTGTCTTGCTTCGAAGAGCAAAACAACCAAAAAGAGAAAACAAAGAAAGAAACACAAGCCCGGAGTGCGACGAATCGAGGAAGGCACGGAACACGGTCAGCAGCGGCAGAATCTCTTCCAGTGTGTGCGTACTATGAGCGAAAGCACCGAGCAGACGGAGCAGGCTAATCCCCCGTGCGTAGCAACAAGCTCGTCCTCCGTTACTGCTGATCGTTCGCTGGCAGCCAACAGTCAGTCGGGACCAACAACAGTCCCTGCCAATCAGCAGCAGCAATCCGTGCAGCAAACGCAACCATTACGATCGATCTACGACGGTGACGACGGGGGCCCCGGTGCACAAGGTGCTGCAGAACCGCCCGCGGCACTGTCTATTGAGCTCGACGAGGACGAAGATACCGTAACGCTGACCACGGAAACAAGCAGCGAATGCTGCAGTCAGCAGACCGTGGTTGCCGCGGGCGAGGAGACGTCACTTCGTGCCGGCCCCTACAGGCAGTCCCAACGGGCCGTCGACAGCAGTGGACACGGCAGTGCAGGTGGCGACAGCGGTAACGATACGACAACCGATGAGGAGGATGAAAACGATGACGAAGACGACGAGCCCGAGGCCGATGACGTTCAATCCGTAAGCGATGATGAACGGGCTAGTGACGACGAAGGTGCGAGTGGGTCCGAAAGGAGACAAACGAAACCAACGGAAGCTGGTCTAGAGCGGCCTATCGGCGGCACCGGAGCGGAGGGAGCGGTACGCCGTGGGTCGGCTAGCTACGGGGTCGAGTACGATCCACCGGACTGTGAGCAGAGCAAGCGGTTGCGTCGGCATATCTCCGAGCTGACCAACAACTTCTGCACACCGCAGCAGTTCCAGCAGATGTATGACAACCTGGACAACATTACCGACAACGATCTGAAACTACTGGTGAAGGAGCTGAAGCGAAAGATCGAATTCGCCGAAAGGATGAACTGGCTGTGTGAGTATAATTGGAACTATATTTCGCTTTAGGTTGTTTGTATTATTTACAAGTTTTCTATTTACCTACTTCATACCATCCATACTTCTTTATAATTTTCAACTTATCTGTTTCCTTTTTTGTGTTTCTCGTTTGATGTAATGTAAAAATTACATTTCCTCCTTTGTTATTGTCTTTCACACCTTTTACTATAATCACATTTTATTAGAGTTGTTTTAAGAATATCTATGTTTCCATGTTATTTTTTATGTTGAGGTTTATGTCTACAATATACTTATTTTTTACAAAAATGAATTTCAAAAGCACTTGATCGCTTTCACAATCTGAAATGCGTCAAACATAAAAAAGACCATCGTTGAACAATGGCTCGTAAATGGTTTGGAATAAGTATAGCATACCATTGCCTTCTCCGTCGAATGTTAAAGCCATAAATTGCATTACTTGCTGTCCTCGGTGCCGCTCAGTATTGCCAGCATGATTGGTTCTTTATTTGCTACACCGTTCACCAAAGATTTGGGTCTGGTAGCCAGATGAAATAAAATTGCTTTATGAGTATTGCCATAATTCAAGAAGGGTTACCATTCATGCAACAAGGTTCAGAATCATGTACCAAGGTACCAAGCTACCAATTTGAAAAACATTAACGATCCATCCTTTTATACTGCTTGAGCAAATTTTTCTAACTCTAATAAAAAAGTTATTAAACATGTTCGATTTGTTTCCCCGTGAAAATGTGTTAGAACGAGACTTGGTTTGGCCCTGAATAGGTGTTGTATTGTCCCAAATTGTTCAAAAAACCATTGCAATGGCTTTATCGGTTATGCTAGCGTTATCGGACTCCACTGATCCTAATTGATTATGCACCGTGCGTCTTCGGAAGTACAATTCTTCGCAGAAGTTAATTCTTATTGTTCGACCGCCATCGCTGTAAGGGGCGCAGCTGGTGCAGCTGACCAGTAACCTGAGTAATCGATTGAATGGAACGAACCAAACATTTGCTACACGGATCCGATCCTTAAGAACGCACCCATATCTTCTTCCGGGGGCGCACTGTCAACGGAGTGAAAGTCAAGGCAACCTGCAGGCTCCCCCGAGAAATGGATAAACTTAAAGCCACCGATGGAGCGATAGAGAGAATGGTTGCGAGAAACGAAGGAACATTGATGCATGCCTGGTGCTCAGCCGGGTCCTTGGATCCAGACCCCGGGACCGACTCGATAACAAACCAATTCCACGTAGAATTGTAATCAATCTTTCCCCGGGTACCCGGTGTTTCCCGGAGAAACGCGGGTGAGGCCGCTGAGTGAATTGAGATAAGGCTGTGGAAAGTAAGGAAAGGACGACGGTCGCGTTACAGATGTTCCTTGTAAAAATCGACTTACGAAAGCAACGGATAGAAGATGAAGCTAAGAAGAAACGGTTGCGCGGGGCAGGGCACAAGGCATTGGCCGAGCAGCGGCAATTGCACCGGAGAGGAGCGGCACGGTATACTGTCGAAGACTTCACAACCAGATGGGGAAGCCACTTGGAACCATGGAGGATGGGTGGCGGTGGTGGTGGTGGTAATCGGGGTAAAAGGATAATTGGTAGCAAAAGCTAACGGTTACATTTCACTCCATCCATTTTTCAACGCGGGACGCGTCTTGCGGTGAGTTGGTGCTGGTGGCGGTGGTGGTGTTTTCGCTCCGAAGATTGATGGTTTGACAGTTGAAAAGGCTGATAACGGTCCGGTCCGTGAGAGGGGTTGGTAGAGAAGGTCGATCGAGGTGGTGCACCATCGACCTCGCTCGCTGAATGAAGAAACATGGTGCGCGATAAAGAAGCCAGAGGGTCGCTGTTGTGTGTGCTGTGGGCACACAGACACAGTGGATACGGTTGTGTGCCTTGGAAGGATCATCGCTATTGGGTATTGGGGACGGTGAGGTCGGTCTCGCTTGTAAATTTGGCACAGGATAAATGATGGCTTCTTGCCATGGCATAATGGGCGTTGGATGGATAATTTGCGATATGCCCTCAAATCGCACGGATCGGAGCCAGACCGGGGTCAAACCAAGTACGCAGGGACTCGTCCAACTGTGAGTCCCTCAACGGGGGAAACTCTCCTCCTACCCGGGCGACGAGGTGGATTCGGAATCAAATTGAACCTTTCAGCTAATGATCCCGTATCATAACGAAATCGGGCACGGGCATGGGCACGAGACTAACTGATTGCGTAGCTGGCGCGTTCACCTCATTAAATCTATTTGTTTTCACTGACCCCACAAAAACCGTGGCGCACCATCCTCGCAAACGGTACTAAGGTTAGGTTAAGGTTCATTAAAATACCCGAAACCATCCACCCCATCGCCAGCGATCTGACTGACGGTGGAATCAGTCATAATGTTCTCTTGTTTCTCGCTTGACTGCCACCGGGACGGTTGGTAATAGGCGACCGGTAAGGGCCGAAATTGTGCCGGCGACAAGCGGATGACATGACGTAAGGAGTGTTGCCTTAATGCTAGAGTAACTGCAATTTATTTTCGAGATGTTAAATTACTTAACTGTCTAGTGTGCTAATCTGGATTCAAGTCCAGTAACACCACAGGATTTGTTTTCAAAATAGTAACAAGATTTGTAACACGTAAAGTGGAGACATTCGCAAGGAAATCTTAAATATTGATCACTCGTTATATGTTGTAAATTCCTAATTTGCTTAAGTTAACCATTAATGTGTGTCAAAATGAACTATCACAAGAAATATCTACGTGCCTACGGCTAAACAATATGCTAGAAGCATCGGCATAACTCCAACTATGCAATATCTGAGGGTCTGTTTTTGAAAAAAAAATAAACTGTAGCTCGTGCAGACTATGGTTTTTCAGCTGTATAAAAAGAAGGAGGTCATTCGCCAGTGCTACCCGTAGAGGTACCGTCCTGCAACTGCACAGTTGCTCCATACACGATGCTTCATCGTCGCATGAACCAATTCGGACAGCTGTCGATTAGTTAATTTTTGGATACGCTTCGCATGAAACCCATTTGATACATTGGCCAAAAATTCCATACCAAAAACGGCCCTCCACTGTTTGTCTATCGAAGCACGGGAGATGCCAATATTTCTGTCCCCTCGACCATCCCCGCCAAGCACACAATCTACTATTGTCTCTCCCGTGGCCCAGAGGGATGAAATGGCGAAACAAAGGCCTAGGCCTTGCGACTGGCACATATCGGCAAGATCCCACCGATGACTGGAGGCCATTTCTGTGTTTCGCTTTCGCTTGTTTTGTTTTTGTTTCTGCTCCACTACGTATGGAATGCGATATGGATGCTGTGTGCTTGTTGTTTTTGCACCACTATCGATTCGTCCGCTATTTCGGGTCCAGCCCATGGTAGGTACACCGTGCGCACCAGCACCGACGTGGGCACGACGATACTCCGTCGAACCATCATCATTGAATTGCTTTTAGTGACCCGGTGTCCGGCGGTGCTATCATCGGGCAGTCAGGAGGTAGGGTTGGCTAGGGCAGGGCATCAATATTCAATCGCCATCCACATGGCTCCAACCTTTTGCTCCTGGAAAGCTTCATTTCGCTCACCTAACACAATCGAGAAGCTACCGAAGGATGGCCAG
>NC_064874.1:11474271-11479271 GCF_943734745.1 Anopheles darlingi | reverse complement strand
CCGAAACGATGGACTGGTCGTACGATGATGCCGCTACCTCATCATCACTAACCGCGGCACTTTCACTGTTCCCGTCAGCTTCGCCAACACACGAGTTCGTAAAGGACCCTTCAGGGGCTTCATCGGCTCCATCGGCTATCGTAGTGACTTCCACCTCAGTATCCTCGACAAGTCGCCGCAGGTACGCCAGCTCGCTCTTGGACAGTGGCCCGGCGCTAAGGCGTTGATCGAAATACGGTACCGGAAGATAAGCTACGCAGTGGGTAAGCGGGGTTGTTCGGAAGCGATTAGAGAATTTCGACAGCAGAAGAACTTCAAATACAAAAAAAACAAATGAACTAACCTGTTGATACCACCGATAGCAGAGTGGTGCCTGCCAGCAGCACCAGCGCAAGAAGCACAGTCAGTTGTTTCATTGTGCGAAGTGGTGCCGTTGCTGTTCCAAGTATCTCTGTTTCTGGAAACCCCAGTGCAGGGCACTTTTATACGTCGACACCTTACCAAAGGCCGTACACAATCAACCATTGACCGATTCGAGTTGTCCGGCGGTTGTTTACCAATTTCCTGTCCAATGACGGAAATTACTAAACATAGCAAAACGAGGCGCTAGGCAGGTTCGGTGGTGAGCTTTCCCAGAATCTCATCAAACGGTATGAATCACCTGCAATTATTGTGCCCCGATCTGATGGCTCTTGTGATGCGGTCCGAGCTAGCTATTTTGGTGTACAGGCGTGGGACGGACGGCAGCATCTCAGATCATCTATCTCCACGTAATGTTTCCTATTTCCTCTCTTCTCTTCCACCACACAGATGTACGCCATCACCTGGCACACGAACTTGGTGCAGCGTTTGGGCGAGCTGGAGGTGCTGGTCCTGCTGGTGTCCTGCATATGTCACGATCTGGATCATCCCGGGTACAACAACATCTATCAGATAAACGCTCGGACCGAGCTGGCACTAAGGTAGGTGTTGCTACGTCGTTTACGCAACTGAATGAATGGTAGCTTCCTGGTAGATCCCTGTAGAGGATATGCAGAGGAAGGAATGGAAATTAGCTCAATGGAGCAGATTAACCAATTGATGGTAGGTTCACGCCTGAATGCTTCATTAGCCATGCAACGTAGTAATAGGTGGCAGCTTCTAACAGCCAGCATATCATCCCCTTTTACCCTAAACCACATCTTGATTGACTTATATTCATGCCACTGGCCAAGGTTTGGCCCATGTCCTTCTAATGTCTTTCGTTGCTGTGTCTGCCTTTGGTCTATCTGTTTGCACAAATTGCTACCAGCTTGTCGAGTCCCTCCTCCCATCTATACTTACTAGCTACTTTTGCACGTTACACGATCCTCCTTACGGTCCAACAGATCCTTAACTAGGGGCCGCCACGTGGATCGAAACAATTTGCTACCCACCCCGTACCACCAACACCACCACATTCCACTCTCTTCCACGAAGCTGGCCTCAAAAGTTTCTTCCTCAACATTACCCATCGAGTGCGGCTTTCTGCTGTACCGCGATTTGTACCGCTACCGCTGGTTCGTGGCTGCAGGCGGTTTTTGTGTAAAACTCAACGCACAAAGTGAAAGCGAAACATTCGGTCCGAACTTTCCCCGTACCCGAGCTGACCTTCCGGGGGGGGGGGGGGGACCAGCAGTGTTAAGCTGGTTCAACACAAACACTTTGCCACGACTTAGTCAGCTCAAAACACAAGCTGCTGCTGCTGCTGCCCGTCCGTCACTGGCGTCTCAATTATCTGAAATAATTCGAAGTATTTTCTTCAGTGCAGAGTTTTTCTCACTCTACGTGTGCTTTTGCTTCGCGAACCGCCAAAGTTGGCGCCATTCTCATTAGCTAATGCGCAATATGGCGGCGGTCAGCCGGCCCGATTGCATCTCCATCTCACACCTTGCTCTAACCTCTAACGAACTAGATTCGAGTGGCGTACCTTGGACCGGGATTGAGGAATCCCTTTTTGTACCTTTTACCAGTGCACGCGCTCGTGCTATCGGTGGTTCAATTAGGGAAAGTAGATTTAACGGCTTCTACGAGCCAACGGCCACAAAACAAACAAAAAAAAATTGTCAAATTCGCCACAAGAAAATTGCGATCGCTTCAAATTATACTTCTCAACAAGCAGGGGTTGATCCACGAATCGAAATCTTGTAGGGAATGGAGGGATGAATTCTTTTTTTTCTCTTTTTCTCCCTTTCCCCCCTTCCCTTCGTCATGGGCAATTGGGATGAAAGCAGGAATGTTTGCCAATTAAAAAGTTTATGAAAAAGCCTTCCAGGAATGATGATGGTGACTTTCACTGTAGCCCTCGCCAGCTACGCAACACACTCCATTGACCAGAACCAGGCTGCAAAGGTCCTAGATTTGCTCCTGCTCTCTCATCTAGCTAAAAGTAGGATATACCCGAGACCAAGTGGCCAGTTGAGTGAGCATTTGCAGCCAGGAGCACCAATCGAACAGAGGCCAGACCACAACCCCAGTGATGGTGCATACAGAGGTGATGCATGACATACACTCCTAGCACCACTCTGTTGTGTCCAATTTGTGTTTCCGTGCGTACTGTCTAACCTCAATGCCCCCGTCCTCCCTGGCAGAGGTTGAAGTAGAGGAGAAGAAGGGCGAGAAAGAGAGAGTAGGTCTGGCTGGATCTGAATGTTGGCTGCACAAATTGATTGAACCATTTGTTTGCCCAATTGAGGGGTTTCATTTCCATTCCGGTTCGTCGGGCACCACCACCGGTCCACCGGTCTGAGCTGGTGTTGGTGGGTAAGGCTGGTGGCGTCGCGTCGGAATCGAAATCCATGGCATACCCGGTACCGAAGGGAAATGCTGTGCTTTTTCCGGGTCGTTGAGTTTTGATTTTCCATGCACTAACACTCCAAACAGTGTGTGTGTGTGTGCGTGTGTATGTGTGTTTGTGTGTGTACGTGGTGATCCCCGTCCCACCCAATCTAGCTCGGAAATACCACATATCATGTGTGACACAACAGCACAAAGCTAAACGGTTCCCGGGGCGCATTCACTGCAACTCGGAATACATCCAATATCCATTTCCAATCCACTGCTGTGGGATAAAGACAAGGATGAGGTTGTTTCTGCTGTTTTGCACATACTAAATGAAAGCTTACCCCACTCCCGGTCTTCTCATTGTCTATCTCTCTCTCTCTGTTTCCGATGTCTGTCTTTGTAGGTACAATGATATTTCGCCGCTGGAGAACCATCACTGTTCGATTGCCTTTCGATTGCTGGAGCACCCGGAATGCAACATATTTCGCAACATGAGCAAGGAGATGTTCAAGTAAGTAACACCACTTTTAGCGCGATAAGAAACTGTGTGAGTGTGTGCGCGAGTCTCGCTTGCAACGCCTGCGAAAACGATTTCAGCAAATCATTAGTGTAGATTCCCTGTCCACACTTGGCCACGATGGTGCGGATTGGTTTCTCCCTCCAACCAACCCGGCCGAACGTTGAGAGAAAATTAATTACATCCCAATTACGGGATGCCCCTGATGATGATGCATCATAGCTTACTACAACCGCTGCCACTGGCGGCGGTGTGGCTTCTTCGAATGATGCGCTCGCAGCAAGCGGGTGAAACGCTTCGATTTCAATCACTTGCTGGTACCTAGAGCGAGCGAGCGAGACGTGCGCTCCAGTTCCGGCAGTGCATCGTGCACCGCAGTGAAGACAAACGGATAATTGCTGCGACATCTAATGATGATTAATCGATGGCGTCAGGGAGTCAAACACGCAGGCCAGACACGTGTCCGTCTTAAGAAGCTCCCAGAAACCGGATCCATCCAGCGAGAGCAGAGAGCGCTCTGGCCTCTGGCAAACTGGCGGGAGTGTAATTGAAAAAGAGATTGCAAACCCCCTCTTGGCCGGTCTCTCCTCTCTCCCCGGGGTTTGATCGTGATCGCGTCGTACACGCGTCCACGAGCCGCTCATTAACACCGCCGTATTGCGCCGCGCCGCGTCAGTCAGGTGCAGTTAGGTGCTATTGTAAATCATCTCTTTCCCCGAGTGGTCACTTAATGGCGCCAATCGGCGGTGCGGTTGGACACGGTTCGACGAGAAGCTGTCCATTTTCCCTCTCGGCCTACTACTGGGCACGTGGTTTAGCCTATTCGCAGGTTCATCTACTGCAGTCTTAGTAGGCTCGCGCGTGTGTCAGTAATTAAGGTATCGCTTCTCGCTACTCACACTCATCCATGCGCTCTTTTTTCTCTTTGTCGGTTTCGTTTTTTGCAGGGACGTACGTGAAGGAATTATCCGGTGCATATTGGCCACCGATATGGCCCGACATAACGAAATCCTTACCCAGTTCCAAGAGGCTACACCGGAGTTTGATTACAGCAACAAGGTTCACACTAATCTGGTGAGTGCCAAAACGGAGCCCTGATGATGATCAATGCTAACGAGTGATGTGTTCCCTTGTGGGCACTTCCACCCTGTATTCACAGCTCTGCATGGTGCTAATCAAGGTGGCAGACATTTCCAATGAGGCTCGCCCGATGGACGTCGCGGAACCGTGGGTCGATCGATTGCTGCTCGAGTTTTTCGCCCAAAGTGCGGCCGAAAAGTCCGAGGGTCTGCCAGTAACACCGTTCATGGATCCGGACAAAGTGTCGAAACCGGGCAGCCAGGTGCGTTTCATTGGGCTGGTGTTGCTGCCACTGTTCGAAGCCCTAGGTGAGCTGTTACCCGAGCTGACCGATCTGATCATCACGCCGGTACGCGTGGCACTCGATTACTACAAGTAAGTGGATCTGCTTGATTTAGTGTTTTGGGTGGCCCAGAATGTGTTGATTCTTTACCTTTCCCGTTTGCAGACGTCTGAATGATGCCGCGAACAAGACGCGCCGATCGATTGCCGAAGCGGAAGCGGCCTCGTCCGAGAGCGGTGGCTCACCGCAGCTGCCCCGTTCCCAGTCCGGCATCAGCGTCAAATCCCGACGTAGTATCCCATCGCAAAAGTCCGCCTC
>NC_064874.1:11439271-11466771 GCF_943734745.1 Anopheles darlingi | reverse complement strand
CCCACGAGAGAACTAATTAACGATCTGGACTGGATGGAACTATTGAGAGGAAATAAAAAAAAACCTATAGATGTAACAATACAACGTGGAAAATCCGCTGCTTACACATCAATGCTAGCTAAAATATCCGAAAAAGAACCTGTGCTCTGGTTAATAATGCAAGTTCATCAAAATCTGTGCCATGAAGTAGTTACTGGATAATTCGTTCTCATTTTTATTCATTTGCTGTTCCTTTACCGTTTTGAACTCTTTGCTGCCTTACTAGAATCCTCGACATTCGACGCACAGTAACTAATCCAACAGCTTAACCTCTCCCTGCGCCATAGTGGCTGTTAGCAGCCTTCTAACTTTGATTGGCAAATTGCTGAAATGAAAAGTAATGCACCAGTTAGTTGCAAACGCGTTACGCTCCTCCAAACAAATACAGCCAATATTAGTAACTTACTCAAATATTGCCAACTGGTAAGGTTTAGCCACATCTGGGACCATGACCTTTCGCTGGTTAGTTCTAATAGCCTTCACAACGCTTTTACCCAGTATTGCCGGGTCATAGATCGGCATGCGTGTTAATCCGCTGTGAAAGAACGATGGACATTGACAAGGATTAGAGAAGATCCCGCCAAACATCAAGCCTTCGATCAAGACCACTTACGATGATCGTTTAAGCACACTAATAGCTTCCTTGCGTGTGTTGAAAGCAAACGGAAAGACGGTCGTTGTGTGGACATGCCCGGCCTGTCCTCGCAGATAAAGATCATCCTCCAGTGCGTCCATATAACCGCGAATGGCAAACTTGGTCGTCGCGTACGTCTTTGCCCATCCGGGGGCCACGTATCCGGCGATCGAACTAATTGCCACGACATGGCCCTTACGTCGCCGAATCATACTGTCCAAAAACACCTGCGTTGTCTGTATGAACGGGAAAACCATCCCAAAAGATCATCAATCGCGATGCCAGGAACAACTGCATACCAAATCCTACCCAAATGCCTGACAGTACGTTGACCTCCATGCTGCGCTTGATGTACGAGGGTAAGCTATCCTGGCTGAAGCTGGTCGGCAGGATGGCCGCATTGTTGACGAGGATATCCACTGGGCCAATGTCACGCTCGACATCACGCCCAAGCTGTCGCACTGCCTCGTAATCGGACACATCAACCTACAACAACCGAAAAAGGGGATCTATATTTGACCGATAAAAAGATGTTGAGCTTTCGCTTTCGATGTCATCTGGGATGATTGGCATCATTGAACGCTTCCTAATTGAACGACGTATGACGCCGTGCTGCTTATCTTTTGCGACCTTTGTACGGCGATTCAACAACCAACTCGTTACCTTGTACGCCACGGCAGACACATTGTACTTCCGCAACCTGGCGACCGTTTCACGGGCATTCACTTCATCCACATCTGCCACAGCCACGTTGCAGCCCTCCTTCGCTAGCTCGAGAGCGATCGCTTGACCGAGCCCGTTCGCACCGCCCGTGACTAGTGCCGTCTGACCGGAGATGGATTTCATCTTGGGAGCCGAGAAGCAGCTCGTCAGTGCTTCCCACCACAGTGGTACCGATTCCACCACGAACAGCATCATATTCAGCACCATTTCTAGTGCCTCGCGAATCCGCTGAACGGATGTTTTCAGTGGAATCGGATCGGCCCACCGGTACGCTACACTTTCGACCTCGTTTAACGCCATTATTGACGACACAAAACCAAAACCTTCGGTACTCTACGGTTCAATAAGCGCGAGTGATCAAGGGCAACTGAATCCCTTCGCCGCTGGCCAGTGCCAGTATGCGCGGGGTACCGTCGAATGGTCCACTCGCAATCTTATCCAATTGAACGCATAATCAACGCCTAGATAAGGCTCTCCGAGACGGCTCGATTGGGGCTTCTGTAGCTGATGATTTGGACAACCTGCTCCACTAAACCGGTGGGAATCAAGACCGACCGAGTTCGACGGTCGTCGATAGCGATACCGGTTGATTAGACAAATCGGTTCAGAACTAGTAGCATGCGAACAATCAGCTCCGTCAACTGTTTTGGATAGGTGAAAGAACTCTTTGCTTACTACACTCACGAAAGCATTCAAACACAGACATTTATTGAGCTTTTTATATAGTTAATTTATGCATTAACAGTAGCGGAACACACAATTGAGGAGAGCTAAGCTGAGAATAAACTGATGGCGATTGCAAGTCTCTTCCGATGTCGCTGACGATCCGACGATTGATTACGCCACCATCTTCTATAATCACTCTCGACTTCTCTCTCTCTCTCACTCTAACCGGTTCATTCGCGTGCTGCCGGGCCCATATCTAATTATCCAGCTCATAAAAGTACGTTCATATTCAGATAGCTATAAACAACACACGATGCAGTACAAAACAAAGAATATAGTACTCATTCTGAAGCGGTATACAATGTGTTCACTATTTTCCTTCCAGTATCCAGTTAAGCGCGAGCACGTCTCTTAAGCCTCATGATAGTACCGGTGCACCTCTCGCCTACGAACACGGCTGCACTGATCGACCAGCCTATGATCAGAAATATCCAAAATGGTACAAGATGCTTCATCTGGATCAGCTCTTCCGTGATGACGTAGTGTTTACGACGAGCCTCCATGAGGATGTCGAATGGACGTCTACTAATATCCATGTAACCGAACGCACGTAGCCAGTTGAGATGGAGCGAGAAGTAATCCCTGAGCGGGGATGCTCCCCGGGCAAAGATGTACTGCGCACGCAATCTATTCAATGTTTCCGGAAGGATGAACGATGGTTTCCGACCAATTATGAGATCGTTGACCATTTCATTGGTAATAATGGATGTGGCATGTTCTACCGTGTCCAGGTGAGCGCAGGAATCGCTGAACGGTGCACAAACTGTTTCCGGTACGGCGCGCTCCTGAAACCGCTCGGATAAGTTGGCGTCAATTGTGTCGAATATCTCCTTCTGCTCGTCAGGGTAGAGAATGGGTATGCCGGTCGCGAAGAACTCCTCCAACGTAGCCGGATCGCGTTGAAATCGATGAACCAGCAGATAGGAGGTCACCTGCGCTAGGTAGCTCTCGATAAGCACGAATATCAAAACCTCCGACGTGATTTGAAGGAAGGTTTTCAACGGTGGACGACCAAACGTCCTCCTCAGCTGTCTGCCTAGCCTAGTGTTGCCTTTGCCCAGATACAGTACGATCTGCGCAAGTCCTATTGCACAGGCAATCATTATCCACAGAGTGTTGCTAAAAGGACGCAGTAATAACTCGAAATGGTTTGTATGTAGCTTCCGTGGAACTACGAGACAGATGTCCATTGTTTCCGGGAGTACTATCTTTGGAAAGAACTCGTTTTCAGAGGCCCATCGTGTCAATGTGAAGTCAACGGTTCGATTCACCAAATTGTCGTAAGCCGTTTGCTGCACCATTGCTACACTCATCGTTTTACCATATAAATGTAAAATCCTTAGGTCGATTCGTGTATAATCTTGTAAAATCATAAATATATTGAAGTCAATACCAGTCATATTGTGCAAACCGTCAGAGAATGTATAGGGATACATCGCAAGAACTTGAGCGGTAACTGGCAAATAATGTAACAGAGGCACAAAGCGATGATAACTATACGCTTGGACATTAAATGGTGCAGCTACACCGACGGAACCGCTTGCAAACGACACGCTGTAAAACATCGTAGTTCCGTAACGTTCTCCCGTCACACACCAAAAGGCAATACCGAGATGTTGAAAGTACACTTCCAGCACGGACAGTATGTTCGGATGGTTCAAAGTATAATCATCGACCAGAACCAGAAGTTTAGCATTCCATTGTGGAGGGACTGTGACGAAATACATTTCGAACAGCTGGCTAATACGTTCCTGTATTAAGAAGTAAGAAAAAGGACCCTAATAATACAAGAGTGATTGTAGCGTATGTAATACATACGTAAGTTTTAAGATTCAGATACAGCACTACCATGCAGGAATTATCGAGCGACGCAATACTTTGATTACTCCCCAATATTACCTTCGGTAATGTTTGCGAAACATGAAGAAACGATTCAAACCACTCTCGCCCGTCCAGATCGACTAGATATAACGAACGGACTGTTTGCTTGAGTGCATCTTCGATAAATTGAACGGTAGAGTTGGGCAAACTGTACGAACTGACCGCTGCTGGAAACAGCCAAAGGTAAAACATCCACCAAGGATGGTACAAAATGAAGAGTTTCATCGGTTTGACACTATCCGATAGAGGGCAAATGGATAACTGGAGCAAAGTATCACACAATTCATGGACACAACGTGTCGATAGTGCTTTTATTACACACAGGAAAGCAGTTCCCTCGGGTCTTACAAGTAGACATTTTCATATTTAATTGGGATGTGAGTGATTTGAAATTCAGCAAATGTTTTAGAAAATTAATGGGTAAATAAGAAATCAATGTAGTAGAGCATTGAATGCACTGCTGCTTACACCAGGTGGCTTATCACAATCATTACAACAGTACCTTTAAAGTAGTTTAGCACTTTTAGCAGTCAGTGTTTATCGCTAGACAACCTTTCATAGAGATAAAACAAGAATCATCAGTCACGAATTGAGAAGCATTGTGTGTAAGCCATAAAGATGACTCATAAACGGACTGAAGAGGTTCAGTTTTAACCTACAATTATAAATAGGTAAGGACACATCACAGAAGGACAACATACATCATAAACCAATAAACCAATCCCGGCAGACCTTCCCAAAGCCTCCAAAGCCTCTACCAATGTACGGAATACGCGATGCATCCGAAGACAGCGCCCATTCGGAGCGAGTTGAAGATGAATCTTCTAGACTATTCAAGGTCATCGGCCCAAACCTTGATCCTGGCACGGGGAGAGAAAGATGGGCCCGCACTTATCTTCGTAAAACAATTCTCCGAACCACGAATCGTGCCTCTCTTTTCACACTCGATCCGCATACTGCCGACCGATCGCTGATCTCACTCGGTTTCAAGGGAGATGGTTTCCGCCCCGAGGGGGAGATACCGTTACCGTAGTCATCAGCGGAGGAGACCTCGAGAGTTGTTTGTTAACCGTCGACCGGTGCGGTTGCTTGGCCAGATCTTCGCACACGCTTCCATACTCCGCTGATCGATTGATCTGTTCGTTGGTTAGCCGTTTGACCATCGTACCAATACCGACGTAAGGTGAATTTTAATTAGTGTCTCACACCGGGAGGCTTCAGACTAGAGCTTCGTTCCGAATCCTTCCACCAATTCAGTCGTCTTCATTCATACCGTTGCAGTTCCCGAAGCGAAGCGGCGTTCCTGGTCCGCGATGAGGATACTACAGATCGGAGCGATCGTGCTGCTGTGTCTGGCAGTGGTGATAGGTAAGTATTCTTCAGGTATTCCAGACTGGTTGCAGTGCTAATTAGGGTGCGGACATCAGCACTGTTCCCTGCTGCGTGATGTCATCTCAATCGATGCGGTTCGCTATTCGCCAAGTCGCAAAGTGAAGGTCACATTGTGACCTGTGCTGTGCTGTGTTTCGTGTATGGCCACGGTTTAGCATCGTGATCGTGCTCGACCGATCGATTCATTCAATTGAACCCGTTTAAACTTGTATATGATGGCCACCGGGGCTGAGAGTAGCCAGCGCTGAATCGCCTGAACAACACCTCCGGCATCACAACGACGAAGGCATTCGAACGAAGGTCGACCGAACTTGAACCGGCGCCTGGTTTCTGGTGTGATAACTTTATTAATGTGAGGCTATTTCTTCTACCCCATGGAATGAGCTTCCTTTTGGCCGGTACCCTCGGCCGGCTTGCTCCCAATCGCATGACCTTCGTGACATCGGACACGAGCGAAATGGAAGCTGTATACGGTTGAGAGAGTTTCAAACATTAATTAACGCCTTGCGCAAGTGGTTTTAGCGAGACGCGACTACTAGCGAGCGATTTGGATGAACGGCTATTTCAGCTTCCAAAGAACATCAGAACTGAGTGCTTTTGTTGTGGTAATAGCACTTTCTCGCCACATTCTTATCGTGACAATCTGATCGACGTGCTTCAAGTAACACGCTTTAATTGCAACGGAACGATAATGCGCATAACATTTTGAAATCGAAGGTCGCGCCTATTAAACTGGATTGTTAATAGCGCAGTTGGCCCTTAAAATGCCATAAAAGCATTCAACGTAAGCCTTTGAGGAGATTGTACGTTTCGATCGTCTCGTTGGTGAAATGTCTCAAAGTTGCATGAGTGAAAGTAACAGCCCCAATCCACATGCCGCTGCTAATCGGTCGAAGAGCGGTTTGAACCGCCTGTAACAGCTTACCACCGCTTGCCACTGATCTGCCCCTCCCCATCCCCACCACCAGATGCACAATGGTTCGGTAGCAAGAAGAAGCCGGAAGAGGATCCGAATGTGTCGCTGCTTTCCTACGCACCGATGGATCCGAGTGTAACACACTCGACCATAACAACCTCGACCACCACCACCCCGGTACCACCGTCGACAACCACGAAGAAGGGTTTTTTCGGTAAGCTGTTCGGGGGTGGTTCAAAGAAGGAAGAGAAGTCCACTACCACCACGACGACTACAACGACTACGACTACGGTGGCCACGCCGACCACTAAAAAGCAAGGATTTTTCGGTGGACTGTTCGGAGGAAAGAAGGACAAAACCTCGACAACCACGGTGGCCCCTTCGACGACCACCTCGAAGACGGGAACGACAACGGTAAAGGCCGGTACCGTGACAACGGCAAAAGCCAGCTCGGTAGCGCCCACGGTAACAACGGCCAAATCGATCCTCCCGGCAGTACCGAGTACGACGGCCAAGAGTATCGCTACCGCCCAGTCAACTGTTTCAACGATCTCTACTACGGCCAAGGTGGCAACGACACCGAAATCGAATGAAGCCTTCCCGGCTCTACCGTCGTCTCGCAGTGGTAGCCCCACTCCCGCGCCAGTCCCTACTTCAACCGTGGCCAACGCCTGGACTCGTACTCCACCGACGGTTAAACCGGGAAGCGTTAGCTTCGTACCGACACCACCACCCGTGCCCGGAGCGAAGGTAAGCTCAACGCCCGCTTCGGCCTCCGCTACCAGTGAGGGACCGGCGACGGACGAGGAGCTAGTGGCCCTGTCCGAGCTGCTGTTCAGCAAAGACTCGAACAGTCCGAGCAAGTTCGTCACCACCAACTACCAGAAGCAAACGTCGTCTTTCGTTAACACCGATGAGGCTCCGAATGCGTAAGTATGACCTGCACCATCGAGTACACCATCATGCTTACGATACGGTTATGTTCCTTTCAGATTCCTGACGGTCGATGAAGCGAAGATCTACGCCATTCCGACGATCGAGAAGATGCACGCTCTGTTCAACAACTACGAGCTGGACACGATGACCAACGAGCACGTGACGCCGCTGGAGAAGAAGGAAGAGAACGACTTCGTCGATGCCCTACTGACGACAAACGTGATGCGCCAGGCGATGCTGTTCCTGCAGAAGAAGGGTATCGTAACAGCCGATCCGAAGACGCACCATGATCTGCTCAAGACGATCTGGTTTACGTTGTATTCGCGCGGCAATGGCAAGATCGGTAGTTCCGGTTTCGAGCACGTGTTCCTCAACGAGGTCAGCAATGGTACGATGATCGGTCTGCACAACTGGCTGTACGTGTACGATATGGAGAAGAGCGGTCGTATCGATTACAAGGGTTACATCAAGAAGATGGACCTGGGAACGGTAAGTCTGGCAGGAAGTCGGGGGAATTCAGAGGCAGACAGTAAAGCATTATCGTTTCCATTTCCACAGAAAGGAGAAATAGCCAAGGTGCGGCTAACGTTCGATAATCTGCAGAAACCCTCGAACTCGCTGTTCGTTGGAACGTCGCCCGAGCTGGAGATCGCTCTCTACACCGTTTGCTTCCAGGTGCGACCGGACAAGGAGTGTCCGTTGGCGGTGAACGGTAAGCCGTTCACGGTGAAAACCTTCACGTTCCGTTACCGTGGCAAAAATCTGATCGGTGGTGCTTGGCCAAACATTTAAAAACAGTCCCCTACGGTAGCAGACAGCTACACTACTCCACTGCAGCACCTGCACAACGATATTACCATTGCATTTTTACCTCATCTTTTTTTATTCAAATAAACGAATATTTGCGTGAAAACATAAAAAGTTCAACAGAACAAAACCGTTTTTTTGCAACGGTCACTTTTTGTATCATCCAAAGCCAGCTCGGTCACAACATAACTCTTTTTCATAGTGCAGATAAAGGGCTGAAAGATAGTTTTCGGATGGTTATTTTGCGCCAATAATTCCTGTTGAATTTGTGTCAAGTACTCAAGCGCGCTTCTGGTTGAACTCAGCTTCAACGCCGCTCTCTTGTTTGACATACAGTGGTGGCCAACAGAAGTTAAGCATTTTGTGCAAAATAAAGTTAAAAAATCAAAACTCGCAGCGCATAGTGGGCTACAACCCTGGAAAGCTGTTTTACTCGCAGCGTGCGTGCGTTGCTCTCCGATTTTTCCTCGATTTTTCCGCGAACACACACGTTAGGGCTCGTTCCGCGAGTGTTTTAGTGCTAGGAACTAGAGTAGTGCACGACTCTTTCAAGGTTCGTTCGTTTTAAATCACGGTACCACTGTGAAAAGGCAGAAAACAGTGGTGGAGCAAGAACCTTTTTACCACCCGGGGATAAAAGCCCAGCATCTCTGCATTTCCACCCTACGACGTCACGGCGCCCGCGCCCTCGGACTCAAAAGCCTGGAGAGCGCACCACCCCCCGCCGCTAGCGTGTTATTCCGGAGTAGTGCCGCAGAAGAAGTGAACGTGAAGTGATTCCACAGCACGACCAGGAGCCGCGGTGCTGGTTGAGTCACGAGACGGCGCGGCTTTCCTTTTGGGTTTAGGTCCCGGAAAAGTGGCCCTTGATTTTCCCCTGTGTGTGTGTGTGTGCAACCCTTCTTGCGGTTGGTGGTAGGCCAATCGGTGTGAAAAGTCACGCATTTAGGATGGGTGGTGGTGTGTCCCCGAAGTACCACCCTCTCTCGTCCTGAGGCTCGGGGAGGTGGCGAAGAGTTTCCGCTGGATTTAGCTACCATTGGATTATCCGCCCCCGGTGGATTACCTTGATTACGTAGCCAGATATCCGTAAGGCGTGACTTGGAACGGTGGTGTTTGTGCAATGCGGCGTCGTTATCCTGTTTGACTCGAGGACACTTTTCCGGTTCGTTGGTTTCTTCCTCTCCTTCGCTGCAGCCTAGTTGGCGGCGGTTTATTGGTTTACGACACCTTACAAGACACAACATTTGGCCATCCGCGTTTATCCAGAAGAAGAGCGTATCTCTTCAATATCCAGCACGTTATAAATGATTTCATTTCTTCCCGTGCAGCCCCAGAAGTGATGCTTTTGGCCAGCGTTTAATGAAACGACGGAAAGGAGGAGTGCCTCTCGATTTCGATCTCGGTGTTATGGTGCAGCATTTCCACAGGATGTACGAAACAGTGCCGGAAGTAAGTGAGTGAGTGAGCGCAAACGAAGAGGTGTCCTTTTCGGAAGGGCCCAGGCAGTTAATTCCGAAGAAAAAGGTATCAGCAAAGGGCTAGTAGCAGTGGCTAGTGAATGCAGTGCAGGCAGAGCGCAGGCGAGGAGGAGGCATTCGCTGGTGTGAAGAAGAAGAAGAATAAGGTGTGGTGACGACGCGAAGAAGGGAGTGCAGAGTGATGTGATTGCGAATGCCACCATCCAGCGATCCAGCGGCCAAGTGTTGTATCTCAAGCGCACACCAGCTGTGAAGAAGGTTGCAAGAGAATCGAGTTATTGTCGCGATTAATCCAGCAACGACCAGTATTCGCTGGTCGCGAGTGCCGCGTGTGTGTGTGTGTGGTGTAAAGTGAACCAGCCGCCGTTGAAGAACAAGCGAATCCTGTGCGACCACTGATTGCCGTCCGGATTTCCTGCTCCCTGCAACGATGCAGTACGGAAACGTGATCATGGAGCAACATCAGCCTGCACCGTCCTTTCTGGTGCAGCTGCTACACTCGGTGCCGCACATCAACATCACGCTGCACCGGGTCAACGATACCTTCAATCCGAATAGCACCATCTACATCGAGGTACGTTCCCTACACGCTATAGTCGGGAGTCGTTAATCTGATTACCGCATTCCAGTTGTAACCTGTTTTGCTAGAGGGTGATACTGGTATCCCAACGGGAGGGGTCAGTCTATTTACAGACAGGGAAACTTGCACTACGCATTAATCCGAGTAGAGAGCAACGCAACTGTTGTGTGTACCACACTGTTCCCTTTTTTTTGGGGGGTAACCATAGGAATCGTTTGCATTTCTGGTAATTCGCCCAAGAGTTGTAATCTGGGAAGAGTAGATGAAAAGTTACGCGACCGATTTGGCAACACTGCTATACACTCGCACAGCATCATCGCAGTTGCTGTGGAAAAAAGGGACGAAAAGGTGAAAAACCGATTTTCATCCTCGTGTGCCATGCTGGTGTGTTCACACCCACACAGACCGAAAACCGGCGGCGGCGGCGGCGGCGGCAACGAGAGTCGTCGACGCGGAAAATACTCGATGTCTATTCGTTACTAGCAAGCAGAAAAGGTAATGGAACTCATCAGAAAGGATTATTGAAAGTCCTTTAGAGTAGCATGAAATTGCTGCTTTTGCATATCCTTTTCGAATGTTGCAAAACCCTGCTGTACGCACACTAGCGCAAAGCATCGGCCACGCACACCAGCATCCGCATTTCCACAAAAGGATATTGTGCAGTTTGTTTTGTACGACGAAAAACCAGCATCTTGGTGTGCGTCATCGCATCCTGGTGTTGTTTGCTTCCTGACGAAACGTCATTCGGTTGCCGCATCGTCACAGCCTCTTTTCCAGGACGAAGGAAATTGTTTGTGGTACCATAAATCCATGTATTAGTTGGGCTTGTTTTTAATCATTTTCTGTTGGAAAATGTGTTTTTCCATGGCGTGTCTGAATGGGATCCTTAAAATGCGTAATATTAGAGACGCCCGTATGTGTGTGAGTTATATTGACTGACTGACTGTGTGCGTGACTTCGGAGCCATCTCTGCGCGCATCCCACTATTAACTCTTGTAGGTGGATCGCCCTTCACGTCACAGCATCCTTCCTTCATCGGTCCTTTAGTGCTTTCCACAAACCGACCCATATGTGTATTGCCCTCGTGTACACCAACGTTTGACATTTTGTCGAATTTCCTTGTTGAGTCATCGAGGAAATGAACGTGACGCAGGAATCGAGAGAGCGAAAGAGAGAGATACATCTACAGATACACTAGACACTAGAATGTCCTGGAGAGTCCCTGTAGAAGTAGGTGGTGGTGCCCCGTCAAATGGCTCGAGAGTGATGAATGATTGACTAATCAAATTCATCAACGGACGGCGCTATGACGTAACTCATCTTTCAAGGAGCTGCGAACCACGAGGCAACTGAACCCTGGGCTCTCTGAAAATCCAGCCCTACGAGACTCTCTGGTAGATTAGGTGTGGGCCAATCACTCTCCGGTTCGGATTCTGGTGCGACTTTTGATGTTCCACAGCAAGGTGTGTTTTGTTGGTGCCACCGGTGGGTCGGTCGAGAGGGAAAATGTGAAAGGATTCGTCTCGACATTTGGGACGAGAATAACGAATGGGGGGGCCCACCGACGACGACAGTGATTGAATTTATTTCGCGTGACTGTAATTAGTTGATTGCATCGCTATTCCAATCGTTTCGGGCTTCCGGGGAATCTGGAGGGAATCGTTGCTCTGGTGGCAATGAATCAATCGGGAAATCTACGACAAAAATAATGGTAGATTAGCTTTCTTTTATTCGAATATATTCTTCGTTTATCGATTTGCGGGCAGTACAATAACGGTCTGATCAGTGGGATTGGTACGTGTGCTTGGTGCCGTAAATTGTAGGATTTCGGAATCGGAATGAATTGTACAAATTAACTAAACGATATGAATAAATTCAAGAGGTTGCGTTCATACGTTGTTCAATTATTATACAATTTATCGATTCCACCTTTACAGTTGTTTAGTTTAATTTGTCATTTTTCTTTCCTTTAAGAAACGAAATGAACCAAGAATGGTTCATTTTTGGGGATATTTTGTGACAATTTATTTTTCATAATCGCTTCGCTGAACTTTTTTTTCCAGTATTGGTCTAGTAGTTTCTGAACCAGTTTTCTTGACAGTTATGCTCGGAATTTATCCAATTTTTTACACCATCCATACATAGTCCTTCCTTAATTGGATTATAGAGCATACAGTAAGCATTAACCTTCTTCAACTAGAAGACATGTTGTCTCTAATCTTCCTAACTCAAGCCATAAAACAAACGAAACGTTTCGTATCGTAACGGCATTTATGCGATGCTGTTTGCTCTTGGAGGACGTGTCTTTCTGACGTCGCCAGAGACCTCCGAAGGCACTGCAAAGGATAGCCAGATTAAACAACTGTCCAACCCCTCCTGTCCGTCCCTGTCCCCAAGCCTAGAGGGATAAAAATTTCGTCACCCAAAAATGTGCGAGACCTTCGGGGTGGGTGGGTCTTAGGTTTATGGTCACGCATGTTTGTATTTATGCTTCAGCGAAACATTGGCTGCACGCGCGCGCGCAAATACCCGTGTTTGCCACATATCCGGCACCCGCAACTAAGCTGCGTTTAGTTAGCACCGAAGCCTGGCGCATGACGGTCCCTGTTGCGCGAGCGACAGTGACAGATCACCGGTAGATCCTAATGTCTAAGCTCTGGCGATTGAAAGTGAAACAAATAAATGTGAACCAATTTTAGAGAGCATTTATGCTGCTGCTGCTGCTGCTGCTATGGTGTTTCGTTAATTCTATCCTCGTCCATCTCGCTGTGGTGCGTCGTGGAAGAACCCGCAGCGTGCTCACGGAATTAATCATTCCCTTCACATACATGCATTCCGGTCGTGGGTTTAAATAAATGCTCCCGCGAAGAAGGTGCACGAATACGAAACTAGATCAACACATCCCCACCACTCCGGGTTGGCCGTAAAATTGCGGTTGGAATTCGAATCTTTATCGATACTCCTCGGCATCGTTTAACGACAAAAACCACCACAAACCGTATGCACAACGGGTACGGAAGAAGGTCGTACGTGATTTCTGAATAATCCTTTCGTTGCCCATGCGGCCGGCTATCGCAGCAGGCCCGGAAGTCGCTGACAACGCGGGCGCTCGCTCTCCTGACAACCGACCCATTGCGCGCGCTCTGTGGCTCAGCTGTCGTTGCAGCTGCTCGTGCGAAGGGCACGGTGTTTGCACAAGAGTTTGAAGTATGCAGCTTGCACACTTCTGCCATTGCTGCTGCTGCTGCTGTTGCAACGGACCCTCAGGAAGAAGAGTGTTGGAATAGATAAAAAAAGGGACCGAGTGGGGGTCGCGCACCCATCGCGTTGGCAATGCTCGGTGATAAAACTTTGGGTCAGCTATCGACCGCGGCGATGGTGAAGCTGAAGAGAGTGTCCAACATAGACAAACATCACCACGCCATGCCGGATGGCTTGCCATTGTTTGCCAAAAGGGGTCAAACGAAGGGAGACTGCGACTCCCTTCTCCTTCTCCGTTATGATGGCCACACCGAAGGGTTTAGCAGAGCGCTCTACGAAACTTATCTGCTGCCTGCGCCACTGTTCACTGCTTGATTGGAGAATCTGCCTCGGCGCTGATTTCCTGGTTGCGCTGCGGTTTGATAATGAGTTTGCGCGGACATATTTTTCCGCAAAGCATCGCATCTCCCTTCCCTCCCATCCGCGTCATATGTTGCTGATTCAGGCTCATGCGAGCCATAAGTAAACACTGGGGGTCAAAAAAGGGGAACCGTGCGAGAACACGGGAGGATATTTATCCGAAAGCCACGTTATCTGGTTCTGGACACAGGTCACAGAACACACTTTGCATTTGCCAAGAAATCTGTCTAATCCCCCGGATCTACCGTCACATCGAGCACACCACAACACGAGCTGATTAAAAGGTACGATTCCCTCAGAAGGCGGCCTCCGTTTTAGTATGCAAACCAAGCCGCACATCATTGGACATCGCTTCGGTAGTCAAAACGGTAATCGTTACGAGCAACAGTTTATAAACCCATGGAATGGGTTTTTATGCGCCCTCTGTCCGTTCATTACCGTCGTTTATGACTCTTTTTAGAAAGAAAAAAACGATCGATTGTTTCTTTGCCCATTTCACACTTCTTTGCCGAAAGTGTGGCCCCTGCCTCAGAAAAAAGGTTTCCATGGGGAAAATGAATGTGAGAATGTGACTAGCACGAGGGGTGGTGGTGGGTGTGCAGCTTATGCAAATGTGTTGTACGGATCGGGGGAGGGAGAGGGCTGCAGCACGAAGCTCACTGGCGTGCGCACGCTTTACGTTCCGTTCTATGCTAGCGACTCCAACAGCACTCGCGGACGGTCTCTCGGGCACATAATTACCACCATATGTTTGTTAAAATACTCCCTCGAAACATATGATCCAGTGTCGAGGCACTGGAGGGTGTGCCTCGCCTCGTTTTATGGTCGTTAATCGCCAAATGTAAAGTGTAATAAAGAGAGAGAGAGAAAGAGCGTTTTTTTTGGGCGTAAAACAGCAAAACATAATGCCACCCCTGGACCGTCTATAATGTTTTCAATGTCACAAAAAAGAGCATTTCATCTGGATGCCAAAATGCGCCCCCATGTGGTTGGAGCATTGCGCTGAGGTTCGCGTTTCCTGCGGTTTACAAAGAACACGGTGCGTTGTTGTGTTGCGCGAAGCATGAATCATGCAAACCGAGCACCGAAGGGAGCGAATGTAGTGGAGAATGTATGTGGAGAGCGGGAGTAAAATGGAGTAAACACAACACCCCCATCACCATCACCATCACCATCTTTTGCACTTTGTTGTCGCCGGATGGATCCGTTCGTTGTTGCGACTTGTTCATTAGCCTCGCCAAACGGAGAGCGGAATAGAAAGAACGGAGCAGCAAATGAAGCCTCAGTCCACAGTCAATGCATTGCGCTGCACCCAAATATGGTGATGATGATGATGATGATGATGGTGGTGGTTCTTCTTGTACAATTCGTGGGGCAAAATGGGCTTCAAATATGGCTCCGGCGGTTCCAAGCGTCGTCGAGGACGTTGCATTCAACTTTTGGAGCAGCAGCAGCAGCAGACGACGACGACAACGCAACGACTCCCCTGCCGTTGTTGGTGTTTGTTTATGCTGCGGTGCTATGCTCTATCCCTCAAATGCTTCAAAGACGCTCGAACCAACACGTGCGCATGCCGATCCTCCGCCCCTGTTTTTGTCTCGGTCGACGCATTTGCATTCGGTCGTCCGCTAGGTCGCCCGCTTATGCTGCCATCCAGATGTTTGGCTACAGTTCATTACGCTTCTTGAGATGCTAGTTTTGTAGTTTTCTTCGTTCTGTTCGTTCTCCGTTCGGTTCGGTTGGCGGAAGAAACGGGAAAACCGATGCCGATGGAGTCGTTCTCCGTTGAAGGCACCATCGAGATGATGTTTACTCTTTGGGTTCTGTTGTCGGCTGACGATCACACACCAGCGCTCCATCATCATTGCCATCAGATCAAAAGTGAGATGTCGAATGGGTTGCACCGATTAGCGGAACGGGGGGGATGGGATGGTTTTTCGTTTGAATTTATTGATCAAAATATTTCCACCTTTCTCCGTTCGTCCACCAAAGCGATCTATGCACGAGGTGTTGCTGGTGAGATGTTGAGTAGCTCCAGGGAACCATTTTCAACACCCCCTTCCACAGAACCAAAACTCACGTGTTGCTGCACCGTGGATCGTGGACCGTCGATTGGTTTTCGTTTTTTTTTTCGCCCCTGTTATTGAACCAACATCTCGAATGCTCGTCGTCGCGCAATATTGCCAGTTAACCTTACCGCGACTCACCTTCTCGTCACCTCTCGTGGCGTGGCGTAGTAGCGCGCACGTTATCGATTGCTTCGCGATTGTGCGCCCGTTGTAGGGAACTGGGTGGGAATGGCAGCAACGTGCCCGTTCGCGGAAGGTCAAAGGTGCTTTCGATCACTGAATAATGTAGCACCGAGGCGTAATGGTGTAGCAGTAGGTAGTAGAGATAGTAGTAGTAGATAGTTCCATCTACGTTATTATAGCCTTGATATCAATGAGCCAGTTTCGGTAAAATGGTTCTTTAGGCCCTGATTAAATTGGCATATTTGATGACATATAAAAGAATTCGAACATAAATTTGACTAAAACACATAAATTGATCGCTTTTTTGTATTGTAGCACGATCGATGATCACATGCTGTTTGAGTGAGCATCAAAGGTAGCATAAGATCCGAGGTGCTCGTAGGATCAGGAAGACATTCCTCGTGGCTCCACATGATGTGGCGCCCTCTTCCTCACACCACTTATACCAGAAACAGACGCCCGTTTTAGATGCATTGCAACAACACTTTCACTTCCATTAGCGATGCTGCGAAGCGAGCGCGCAGAGCAGAGACAGAGGAAAAGCTCATCAAAGGCGAGTGTGTGCGCGCGCGCGCGGGCCCGGGCACGAGTCAGCGCCATTTCTTCCATCTGCCTATCTTTCGGGCATTTGTGTCGACACTGATTGACGCGGCCAAGAGAAAGGGCTCGCCTAGGAGTGTGTGCCGATTAATTTTCATTTCCTTTTGACGTCCTCGCTTGATCGGCGGCGGCTCGTTGTTTGCGATTAAAAGCTTTAGCCTAAGCCCCCTTCGCTGCTGCTTTTGGACGGTAGGGAGGCTATTGTTTTTTGGAGGGAGGGAGTCCAAATGTGTTAAGCCCACATTTTACACGCATCATCTGCAACAATTCACCTCAAACAAATATACGCGTAGACGCCGGCGTCGGCGCCACCAACAACCACGCGATCATTAGAGTTCCCGGTAACAAAAAGGCATAAATTTGGAGAGAGCATAATCAGCGGGGTGGCGGTGCGTTATCTTCCCCTTTCGGCACGTTTCTCACACATACATGCTCTTATCGAATGAAAGCCAGAGGGCGCGTATTTTTTTTATTCAGGGGCCAGGAAAAACGGGGCCATATTTTTAGAATTTAATCCACACCTTGCAGAGGCCCCTTCCCAAAACGTGTGTCTGTGATTATCATCCCGGCGTGAGGGTTAACCGCTCAAGCGTGAGATTGTTATTTCAGGGCCGAAATGTCCAAGGGAGTATCCTCTTCGAGGGATTTCGTGTTGTAAAGATTTTGCTTTAGCGATCCCCCGCCCCGGTATTTATAGTCTCGCGATCGCGGACACCATAAATCGATCCCATGGGACACGTGGGCCGGGAAATTATCCCGCGCTTTTCATCCTCATTGCGTAACGGCTAGTGACCAACTTTGTCGACCCCAAAAATAATTTGTATCATTATTCTTCTTCCTTCTGCCGCGAGTTCGCGGCCATCGATCGCAACGCAACCGATCTGGAAATCCTTTTGCTCCATATATCCTCCGTCCGTAATTTTCGGTGTCACTGGCCCCCCGCGAGCGAGTCAATTGGCGAGACGCAGCGAGAATAATTTCGTTCTTATAAATATTAATTTCCGCAAAAACTTGAAGTTACACTAGCGAGCGTGCGCTGCAGGAGAGCGCACCATCTGGTGAAACTACGGCAAAGGCGCGGACCTCAAAAGCCAAAGAATAACAACTGCGAACGAAGAACGTCACGAAATGCGTCGAACCTCCTCGCCGTGTCGGTCCAGAGAACCGGAAGTGGATCGTCAGCATGAGTGAGCCCGAATGGGGGAGAGAGACAGAAAGAGCAATACCTCCCTCCGAGACCTCCGTTTGATCGGTCAAATTGGAGCAAACACATCATGGAACCCTCACTCCCCCGGGGAGAGGAGGGGCCACTGATTATCTTTTCCAGGGTTTTCGAGGTTAGAATGGGCAGCAGGTCGGTCTAACGGAACGTGTCGATGACCGACGACCAGGGCGGGGGGTGCTGTGTAGCTAACGGTAATTAATCCGAAAAATGTTAATGCCTTCCGAACCACGAGCATAGTATGTTGTGTGCCCCGTGTGCGCGCGTGAGTTTTAGCATAAATACCGCTGCCGGACGAGAGCGAGAGATTGTTGTCCGCAAAAGGAGTCCGCTCCGCTTGATCGCTGGCGCGGTGGCCCGTTTTCGGTAGAGGATCCGTTAGAAGCCAGCAACGGTTCTAGGTTCAAGTCCGCTGTAGTGTAGTCGTCGTCGTCGTCGGTGTTCTCTTCGTTAGTTGGAACCTAATTGACTGTTTCCGGTTTAGATGACTTCTTCTGGAGCTCTTCTTCGTTTCTGCTCTTGGTTCCGCCACTCCTCTGGATGCTGCAGTATTATTCTCGGATGAAAAGGGTTTGCCAATGTTGACATAGCACGTCCGGAAGTGTTTGGGGTATAGACTGGCAATATACCTTAGGTTCTATCTGCGTCATCCAGAAAGACTTTCCCGCTGATGGCAGACATTGGATGCACCGTTCCTGTGAGTGATCTCTCTCTCTCTCTCTCTCTCTCTCTCTCTCTCTCTCTCTCTCTCTCTCTCTCTCAGACTCCCTCTCTTTGGTGTAAAAGAGAAGCAGTACATCAAATATTTATGCACATATTTCGCCCGTTTGTTTGCTTATAGGTGTTCTTCCTTCGATTGAGTTCCGTAATGCCGGTGGCAAGAATGATGTGTGTGTGTGTCTCTGCTCTGCAACTAGTCAGACATCTGGCGCGCGCGCGCGCGTGTTCGTCGTCAGTAGAAAAGAAAGCTTAAAACACACGACGTATTAACTTATCCCCCGACACTCACGGTCGGGAGAAGCACTAGACAGACAACACTTTAGACAAGCGCGCCGGTGTTCGGTGTAAAATAAACTCTGTATACCAGAAGGAGGTTTAGATTGCAAAAGACACCGTGACTGTGACGGTCACCAGAAGCCCGTGCACTCACTTTGAAGCCATGTTTCAGGCGCTGGAGCAGCGTGCCTTCATTGCTCCAGTAAATCCGTCCAGCTTAATCCACGTACAAGCCCGGTGTTCCTTCTTCGTCACATTGAGGTCACCAACGTTTGGCCGCCGCCATCTCGCCACTGTGCTTTCAAGCGCTGGCCGGTGTTTGCGTTAGACCATCTGCAGCGGTAGATTGCCGTCGTCTGCTGGCTGTTGGTCCAGTATAAGAATGACGCACTGGCTGCACCACGATAAAACGCCTTCCCCCGGGGCGGGGGGGAGATAACGAGTGAGGAGATCAAGTAGATCTGCGGTCCAATTTTGCACTTCGAATCGCTGCTTCCAAGGTTGGAACAATTCTTCGGAGCGACAATTCTTGAATTGGAAAATTGCGGGAAAAACGGTTTGTCGTTGGCCTCACATATGTTCTGTGGTAGCTGCACTGCTGAAATGTGCGTGTGCACATTATAGTCTGGGCCACAACTCGTCGCTTTGGTCGGGGACGACCGCTAGTGGTATCTCGTTTCGTCTGGTTCAGGTTTTGAGGTGAATGCTAATTTGCTCGAGATAAGGTGCTGATTGTAACGCTAACGCACAAATCTCGCCTGGATGGAATGCGGTGATAATTGGTTATTGTGGTCTTAGTAGCGCCTAAGCCTCTTCGCATTTTAGGATAGGAAGTTAATATCACGCGAAGCTGCACCACTACCCCAAAAAGGAACATGTTTTATGGTGCTCGCGCGCTCTACATTACAGAGTAGAGCCTCTTGGGAGTTTCTATGGGAGGTAACGGTTTCCAAAATCCCCTCCTCTCGCTCCTAGAGACACACACACACACTCGCGCACGACTGCAATGGCCCATCCCTATTCCATGTAGTCTAACCGGTCGCTTGGCAATCGCCAGAACTCATCTGAAAACTTGGCCCAGGCCTCGTGTGTGGTGTTCCAGCGCAATCCGCCGTCCGCGGTGAAGGGTGTGCTCGTGTACCCAACAGCGAAAGACCTCATGGGGTCGACCCACTGGCTGGCTTGCTGGCTGGCTCATGCTCCGTTGAGCAAACCCTGGACTATAGGGACGGCTTTGGACGGAGTGACAACCGTGGCGAACCGAAAATTGTCGGCATTCTGTCGGGGGCTCATGTCGTAGGGCCTACAGTATTGGTTTAGGCTCGCCATTCCGTTCTGTCCCCATTCTCCGTTGGTCCCTTGCTCGACGTCGCTATCTCGTATCGAATTTCTTGAGTTTACAGTGTGACAATGTGTATGTGTGTGTCTGCCTTCCTGAATAGCTTAGCGAGGGCTTCGTAGCTACCACGGGAGACCCTTCTTCTGCGTCATTTTGTAAGGCCGATGGTGTTCTATTTACTTGAAGCGTCAAATGCTGCCTTTTCGCTTTCCAAGTCCGAATGAAACTCGACTGAAATGTTTGCCATAAAGTATAGCTTCTGTCCGTGGTGTTCGGATCAATCCACGGGAATCGTTTATAATACCTAAAACTCCTCTGCCCTGCTCTCCCTTTATCCAATTATCTTAATGACATCCACTCGATGGTTCCGGGTTTCGTTAATTTTGACTTTTCTTAAATCTGCTCCCACAAACGATCCGTAGACCGCGCGTGGTCCATTGTGCGGCATTTCTCACGGATCACGGATCACGGCGGTATCTAAGGCCATTCCAGAAGACTCTTCTAAGGGCGCGCCTACACCACCAATACCGAGCCGAGGGGACAGCCGGACGGTTGACTGATTGATACTAATGATCTGTTGGGCGGTCTCCCCAAACCCCAAACCAATTCAATCACACACCGTTGCTACAGTCCACGTGGGAGTGCCGGGGGAGTGCTTTTCCACGTTCCGTGTCCGCGTCTACCACCACCACCCTCCCTCCAATCAGTTTGTTCAGAACATCTGCGGTTCGGTTCTGATGAGCGCAGCTGCTGTGCCCCGATGGTGTCTTCACCATTCACCAGGCCGCGTGCGTGTGTGTATCGCGTTTCCAGTTTATAATCGTCTCCACCGCAGTCTTGTGTTGCCCTTTCTCGAATGCACTGTGTAGGGGGGCTGACAGAGGGGTCCGGTTTTCCGATAAGAATGTGGGCGACTAGCGAATGCATCACCAGCAACACCAGCAGCAGCAGCAGCTTAGGAGAAAGTTTATTGAACCGAAAACACCGAAAACGAAACGGAGCATCACATCATGTGCATTGGTGCGTTGGCCCCCCGGTGGCTTCTGGGCCTCGCTTGATTCAGTTCCAGCTGGTGGTCAACCCCTTCGCTTCGCCTCGTTCGGCTCTGAAGTGTGGACTGCTTGGAGCAGCAGCTTGTGTGGGATTAATAACTCCCCAGACCAGGCCAGCCCTGGCCGGGAGCCGGTTTATGAAGTTTCACTTGGGCAGTAGGCGAGACCATCACCACCAAGCATTGCACTCTGGGGATGAGCCTCCTTCGTCTTCGCCTTCCTTGTGGGCACTCTATTCAAGTGGTTTTTTGCATCCAAATGGCTGGCATTCCCTTCGCCGGATCGCATCTTATCAACCTTGGGGTCATCTCTTGAATGCAAATCAATAGCTCGTCGCGATTTCCCATCGAGCGGTGCTTGGCCAAACGGGCTCTAAAGTGTTTTCTTAAATGTGAAGAGGCCTAGCTGTGCGCTGTGAAGCGCTGAGTCTGGAGTATGCTTCTTAAAATATTTGTCTAATCTGCAGCGTGTGCCCGGTCTCTTATGCGCTCTCTCTCTCTCACTCTCTCCAGCTGAAGTGCATTCATTCTGTTCAGAAATAGAATCAATAGCGGGTAGTAGTTTGGCAGAGCGAACGGTGTAATGTTGCCGCCAGGCCAGGCCAGACCATCCTTGGAAACAAACACAGACCGTGGTGCACACGGCCATTCATGAGACAGGAAAAATGGACTGCACTGAGACTTGCAATTTATGGACTCGAAGATAAATCTGCTGCGAAGGCCAACCGGCGGCGGAAACACACGAGCAAAAAAAAAAGTGATGTTCCGGGTTCTTTTATCTTCTCCAGTGTGTCTTGCTTGCCATTGCTTGCTGTCTGGGTGCAGTAAGTGTTGTACGTACGAGCGTGTGCTCGATATGTGATCGCCGCACTCTACGAAGTGAGAGGTGATCCGGACCCGGAGCAAAAGAACGACCGAAACGCTCCTTCTCTGCTTGGTTCTTCCTGTTTTGCTCACCGAAAAAAAAAAAACGAGTAAAAACCCTTGAATGAAGTGTAATGGGCGATGTGCTTCCCAATGTGAGAATGTGTTTTGTAAAGGGAATATTCTTTAATGTCGGTTCTTCTTTAAGAATGACCCAGAAAGCATGCGAGACACTAGGGACGAAGCGACGAATAAGTGACAAGCGTTACCGTGACGTCAAGTACCTCCTGCTGCGATCGAGCAATTACAAGACAAGCCCCGTTCTAGGCCCGCATGATCACCAGGATTGCCCTAGAAGCTAGAAACACACACACACACACACACACGCGCGCGGGTATACCACCAACGGAGCGACGGAAACTCCTAGAGCACCATGACATCCCAAGGGAAGAACCTCCTGCTGCTGATGAAGGTTGTGTTTTTCTTTTGGGTAATTTTTGTCGCTCGGGGCAACACCAATTTGTAGCACTTGAGCTGTGTAATGGTTCTGCTGTTTTTCCACTTCATGAGCTGCCACTGGGGGAGAGAGAGAGAGAGAGAGAGAGAGAGAACACGCCCCCCTGGCTGGAGGTGACCTAGATCTAGAACCAAAACTCACGAATCACCACCCGGGTCTTCATCTCGCTTTCTCCCACAAGGGAATTATCGCCACGGCATCGCAATTGCTCCCCTGCCTAATGTTGCTGTCAGCTTCCGTGTGACGTAGTTCGCGGTTGCCATGACGTCAGAGCATGGATTGCTGTTGTCGCCGTTCGTACCTACACACATACGGGTATCGAATCGGTTGGAGACGATCGATCGCTCGATGTGCAGCCTCAATATTGGCGATGAAGTGCAACTGTCAGTATCGGTCCGTGTGACTCGCGTTCCGTTCTGCTGGCCTTCCCGGGGGTCTGGCTGGCTGGTTGCTGCCCTTTGCCGTCGGATTCGAACCCATCAGGCGGTCCAGGGTGACGAATGGCGGTCTGCACTTCAAACAAAGCGTGATTGCACATAAATTAGAAGAAATTGAGTTAGTGCGCTGTGTCGTCGTCGTCGTCGTCGTCGTTGTCGACGTTGTTGCTGTCGTTGGCCGTGGCCGCCATCATCATGCTGTGCTTGTGCGATGCAAGCGCTCGAAATGTTGACGCCGGTATGGCGCTGTGTGTGTGTGGTGTGTGGTAGGGCCAATTCGCCCGTACTGTTATCCCTCCCGGTGGTGCACGAGAGGGACCTCAGGACCGACCCGTGATCATTCACTTGTGTCCACCTCCACCACCACCATCAGAACACCATCCCCCCGGGGGGCCTATAGGGTTTATGGGGTGTCCAGGGCGTGTTAAGTTAAATTTATGATTTCATTCGATTTGTGCGCCTGCCACGGTCTCGTTCTATGCGCCTATGGTGGCGTTTCATTTACCGGAATGGAACACGACGCAACTCCCCTGAACGATATGCCACCCCCTTGGGGAGGGAAGTTGGAACAACCCACGGGATTAGCTGTGCAGCGCGAGAATGCCTCGATGCTTACGCATTATGTTGAAGAATAGACCAGCGACGGGGAGGGGATGCCTGATGAAGATATTGATCGCGACGATTACTTTGCGGTCGTGTGCGGTTCGACCGTTCCGCGACCTCTGTCCTGAACCTTTGCCAAAACTATTTGCCACTCTTTTTCCCCCCGGTTGCCGATCGATTCGCTTTCTGGTTCTCTGGTGGTTGCTGGTGGCATTGTTGTCTTCCGGGTGTTCGAGAGGGCAACGTGCCATCCGTCCGGCGCGTCCCTCTTGCTTTCGCGCATGATTTATGTGCGACACACTCGTACGGATAAAGAAATGTCAATCTTCATAAAGCGACACTAACTCTTTTCAATCGTACGACGATGACGACGGGGACGAGGGCGAGGACGGGGAGTCGTCTGCGATGTTCATCCATATTTAATGCAGCTATGATTTATTCCACTTTCAATATTATGCTCCCTGCCGCTCTGCTGCCAACAGCTATCGAGAAGTGGAACACGATGGAGATGTAGACGTTTGTCCAATATTGAAATAAAATTGGTCCTCATTTCTTTGATTGTCTCTCTCCTTTCTTGTTGCGGGGTTTGGTTGGAAGGTTGGGAGAGTCGCATCGTATTAAGGCGCTGCTTATATAATGGCCAGCTATCTCCCGCGCTTCTGGTTTGATGTTCATTTCGAGAACTTCTTCATTTTGTTCGATACCCCTTCCCAAAATGTTAGATAGTGAGAAATGGTTGCTCTTTATTCGAGTTCTGATTAAAAACAAACTTACATAAAATTTTACTCGCGTTACTGAGATTGAAATGTGCCTAACAACCATTGCAAACTAGAGATGTGGTTTTATTTAAACCGAAATGTATAAACGGTTGCCACGATTCCGTTTCTTGCGTTTCATAAACCAAAGCCTACGGCGTTTGCTTATTGCTTTCAAGTGCCGTATAATCTTTCATTTTCCACCGGTTCAGTCGCTCTCCACAACCGGAAACGGTACATCATCGATCGGTCGAGATATACGAAGGGAAGATCTGAGAGCGAAAGAAAATGAAACCCAACCACATGTAAAATCGTAGCACATCCGCCCCGGCCGTCCGCCCGCCGGTCGACCCTTTTATTTCGTTCCGCGTGTCGTCGGACGGGCCGAAAGAAGGGTTCTCTCGAGCAAAGCGAGCATTAAAACCGGACAAACCGTCGGAGTCGTTCGTGCGGCGGTGGTACGCCAAGCACGTGAATCGTGACACCAGGCGACAGCGAGACGTGGTTCGGGATCTCCTCTTGCTGCTGCTGCTGCTGCTGCTGTGTTTAGCCGCCATTGATGCGTATAGCTACATACACACACCGAGTAGGTGTGCGAGCGAGAAAGAGTGGTACAGAGAGAGAAGGTAATTGTTAATCTCCAAGAAAGATAAAGTAAAAAAAGTTCTTCCCTGGAATAAGCATATCAGAGAGAGACAAACACACACAGAGAGACCGAGAAAAGAGTGATGGACGAAGCAGAATCAGTGTCGCCTAGAACGCGACACGGAAAGCTGTCTCTGTGTGTGCCGTACCGGTTGCGTTCACACGGCGGCCTGGCCAGACCGGGCCGAACCGGGCCGCTAACATAACCGGCAGCATAAATATTCATAAATTTCATTTCCTCCTTCAATAATGCATGGTATATACACCGGTAGGGAGGTAGTAGCTGCTGCTGCTGCTGCTGCTGCTGCTGCTCTCCCTCTCTCACACACACTTTGGGTCTCTGCACTACGCAGCATAAAGTCAGCAACCCGCACAGATAATCGTCGCAGCCAAAGCGTCGGCTAGCTGCCCGGTTCAGCGCTGGAGAGCGAGAGAAAAAGCCAGTGTAAAAGTGAGAGTGAGAGGCGTCATAGTGTCATAAATTGAGGGGTGGGGGTGGGGAGAACTGGGGGAGCCTTGCGCATAAATCAGGTTTCGTCCACCCGGCATATGCTGCTGCATGCGACGACCGACCGTCGACCGCCCCATTCGGATCGTCACAGACAGAGAGAAGGCGATTAGAGAAATGTTGCTCCAGCTCCATTGCTCCACGAGCATGAATCACGAGCACAGCTCCGTGGGGCGTGTTTTTATGTGTGTGTGGGAGTTTCCCCGGGACCCGAGAACCATTTCGAAGTGTTTTGTTGCTAAATGTTTTTGGGGGCCGCACTCTCGACGTGTGGTTGTATGTTTTTGTTGGACATTCGGTGCCACAATCCCAAAAAAAGGGGGAAACGAGAGGAGAAATTATTAATCAGAGTCAAAATCAGAGTTTTCGGGATGACATCCGGACATTGGAACATGAGCTGTGAGTCTGTGATGCTCTCGGTTTCCAAAGCTCGATAAATGAGCTGGAAAATATTCGTTCCCCGATACCAGGCGTGCGGTACAGGTAATGATAGCGTTGATAACGAGCCTGAGCCCATGCTACTAGGACCACTGTACGGTTGTTGGCTTCGTAATCGATTACGGAACGCTTGGTTAGTGCATTGAAACGAGTAGCATATCAATTTACCCGTTAATGATGTACATTAGGGCTGGATCCATCGCTCAAAGGTACTCAAGAGAATCGTGATCATTTGCCCCGAACTTGTCCTCCTCCCCCGACTCTGATGCCTGCCGGAAATGGCCTAATCCTTTCATATTTCACCGCGTTTCATTAATGCGTAATGATAGTGCCGCCTGCCAGTGAGCTCTCTAGTGCTAGCAGCAGCAGCAGCAGCAGCTTCATCAGTAATCAATAATTCAAAATTTGCAGAAGGTACACGCCATGCCAGAGTGACACATTAATCATGGAAGCAAAGGTATACTACTATTCCTTCTTCTGGGCATCAAATTTGCTTTCGCTTTTCGTTTCAACTCGTCGCCTAATCTGCATTTTGAGTAACGATTTCCATACCCTTCCGCGTACCTATTTCGGAAGAAGATTGTGTAATGGAAAAGAATGGCAGGAAGGAAGTGGACAATTATTACCGACCTCCCAGTGCCAGCTAATGACCTGAAAGTGTTGATTGTTTAATGAGGAATATTCACTGAACACTCACATCACTTAAAGGCAGTAACAAAAAGTAAGGACAAGAGCGCGGGACCGGTAAAGGAAAGGTGATCGCCACTGGAATTTCCCACGCAATGTGTGTCCGCTGCTGCGTGCGTGCTATGCGGAGGAAGTGTGATGCCCATATTTCGCTTTATGTGACGACATATGACGAGACACCTTCGCGCGCACCATAGGTCGTGTGTATGCGCGAACGTTCATAAACTGTCCACCTCGGCATCGCACCATTAGGAACCATCGATGAGCCGTTCGGTGCGGCGTTCAATGACGTCGTTGGGAGTAATAAAAGCAATACGCGTTGGCCTCGGCCATGGGGCTGAGATTGTAAAAGTTTGTCAAACGACAACCGTCGACATGGCTCCGTTCTTTCAACTCAAACTCGGGTGGTAGGCTGGTGACAGAACTTTCGCTGCTCGGTTCAGATTTAGTGTTTACTGTTTACCATCTAGTCCATAAACCTTTCAGCCTTACTTTCGATGCACATAACTCATATTTATGGCTGACCATTTTCTCTCCTTTTTTCATCCATTTTCCAGGTAAGTTTGATGGTAAGGGCGACGACGACGACGACAAACGGCATTAAGAATAACAGAGATGGTTATCTGCGCGCTGGAAACAAAGTCATCGATCTCAGGCAAAGTGCTGCCCTGGTGTTAGTGATAAGTAGAGAAAACAAATAGAGACTTACTGTTACCCTACGCCGGCGGTCGTGATTTATGAGACACGCGCACCACACGCGAAACATACCATCGCCGTGAGTAATATAGATATCGACTTGGATGTGCCAATGTCGCCAACATGGTGCTCTCGAACCGGCCACGTGCAAGTA
>NC_064874.1:11429271-11434271 GCF_943734745.1 Anopheles darlingi | reverse complement strand
CGTTGGTGGTGCAGGGCACGATGGTGTATTTAAAGTTACCCAAATTGTATCCAAATTCCAACGATTGACGTTTGGATGGAAAAATCAATTCCATCAAACCTATCTACCGAATGTGCGAGCACGCGGGCCAAATCCGCATGAATTCTACGGGATTCCTTTTACCAGCCCGTTCGTTAGATACAGGCGCGCCGTATCCCAACGTAGCAGGCGAAGGCTTCCACATGTTGCTTCAGGGCTGTCAAGCTAGAAACTGCACGCTTAGAACATGCTGATGGATGCACGCGGAGGAGTGGGTTGCACGTGCTATCGACCGCACCGAGTTCTAATGAAAAAAGTTTTTCTCGATCCATCAAAAGTACAGCAGACAACAAGAGCTGCCCGCAACCACCAAACTTCGCGCTTTTTTTTGGGTGGCGAACGTTGCGAATGCAGCGCTATCCGATGGTTGCTGACGGGTGTGCGAATTGCTTTGGATCATTATCACACTAGCGTTCTATCGGTGCTGAGTGATGCTTGTGCAATGGTAAATATGCGGTATGCAAACGTCCGCTGGTGGTCTAAAGGTGAACCACAAGGGTCATGAAACTGCCAGCCGTCGTTTCCTTTTTATTCGATTCGGTTTTATTTTAAGATTCTTCGATTTTTGTTTTGATTCTGTAGCTTCGACCGACGGCACGAGATGAATGAGCCACGAGATACCGTCATAACATCGCCATTATGCACATCCGATGAAAACACATCACGGAACGTGTCAAGCTATTTCCATCCATCCTCCCCGTGTTTCTGGTGCTTCCGTGCGGATGGTTCACGTAAATCGTCACAAAGCGCGTCCTTCTCCTTCCGCACACCGATCACACCACGCGCTTGCTGCCATGTTGATGTGCAGAATTGGGACCTAATTATAAATGCAAATATGTTTCACTCTTCCTTCTTCTCTTCCTCGCACTCTCTGCCTGTGAACCAAAGAGTGTTCGCTAGCGGTGCGTATGCTGTGGCCCGCTGAAGTCAGCACGACAACAACGACGACGCATCGCTCGTCTCGGTTCATTCGTCCATCTTTTTTATGAATTAAGGTTCTTGTGATGTTTGTCTCTTCTTCATTTGCTTTGTTTTACTTTTGTTTTTAAGTGTCTCCTACTCCCAACCATGTGACGTGCGCGATTTGCTACGCAAACGTTCGCGTTTTTGGTTGCGCGGTTTTCCACTGCTCTTTCACTGCAAACAATCTGATGCCAGCGTTCTGCGTAAACTGTCACTAATTGGCGGACAGAAACGGAAGCAAGGGAATGACGGACATTTCGAAATCGTGCTTGAAACTCGTTGATTGCGTACCAAATGGTCTTTGGAGTGATTTTTTGCTCATTTTTTGATGAAACGAAAAACTCTTGATTCTATGTTCATCTACAGTACCGTTCTACGATGCAGAACAAACCAATTGCTATAGCAGCTTTCCACCAGCGACGAACCAGTAGCGAGGTCAATCAAATGTAGTGTGATACAATGAGTCACATTGATTAGTGTTTCTACTCATTGTATTATCGCAACCCACCGTTTTATGGCTTTTATTTTTGTGTTCAACCACTTCCACCGCTCCTTATGGTCACGGTACCTAATAGTGAGTGGTATGGCTGGTTCAACTGTAATCAGCTTCTCGTTTGGACGCGTTGACGACATTGTTTTGACGAGAGTGTTTCGGCTTAGAATTGCTAAATTTATTTGATCCAACACGCATCTACCAGAGAAACGAATACTGTTTGCGACGACCTTTCGTCAACAGCCAGACTCAAATGCCGCAAACGTGGCCACACTAAGGCCACTACCATACGTATAACCCACAGCATAGCTCCTGTCTACCGTCTCGGCCGGCGGTACGTTCGTCTGAGCCCCAATGAACATGAATGACAGCAAAAATTGATTCTGAGAACAGCTGACGTTTGGGCTGTAGGCGAAGCTGAGGGAATGTTGGAGGGTAACGGACGCGAGTGAGTCTGTGAATCATGCCGTGCGAAATCGGTACGAATGTGGGGGGAAGGACGCATTGTCACAAACTGTTCACCGTCGTGTGTTGCTTACTTGCAACCATCGGAAGAATGTGTTACTTGGTGGAACTCTTTGCATATGTCTGCATCTAAAACAAGCGTTCGCGTGTCGTCGTCGTCAAGGTTTGAGAAATGTGTTTACAATTGTCTCGTATGGTTCACCGACTTATCGGTTAGTTTTATCGTACTCAGAGACCTTAGTTACTCGTCATCGTCGATTGATATTACAATTTTACAACAAGGAACTCTTCTCATTAGCCATTAGCCCATCCCTTCAATAATAATCACTTTAACATTCGCTTACCATTGCATCCTCTACAAGAAACAATCAATTATTGGGTTGCATAAAGTATTCTGCAACGATGCACGCTCCATACTCTTCAACAAGAGAGGTCAATAGCCCAGGAAGATGGGTTATTATGTTCTCTAAACAGAAAGGGCCATCCTGGCGTTCACCAGAGTTGTAAACAATCACGAACCGGCTATAAATAGCCAGCGCAATTTCCATCTCCTAGCTTTTATCATAGCGGCCACCGTCCACAAAGGATTGTCGCAATGTGCCTGAAGCTACAGCTTCCTGGAGCAATCCAGTGTTACTTCCGCCGCCGCCACATCATACACGGACATTCATAGAACATTCTCCTGTGCGCTCTCGTTGAAGGCCATGGCAAATCGGTGGAAATGGAGTTTGCATTTCTATTGCTTCTTCGGTGAATGGTTTGTCCTTCCGGGGGAAGGTGGGGAGCATACGTACACGTGTTTCGCTTCAATGCTGGCTGGTAGTCGTTTTAATTAATCTTTTGCCTCGAGCTTGCTGAGTACTCGCTGCAGGGCACTTTTATTAATTTATCAATTAAATTTTTCTCTTCTTTCCCGCTTCTCATCAACATAACCTGCTCTATTGTCGATTCATATGAGCAAACACTTGATGCTGAAGGATTTATACGGTCCCAGAGCATACCCGGAAGCGTAAAGAGATCTGCAAAAGGATTTCCGAGCGAGCAATGTAAAGCGTGTCTTCCATGTTTTCAATGTAGGTTCCGGTAGGAATCCTTTTTCCTGCATATGGGCTGTTCTCGATGCCAAACGGATGTCGATCGAACCGGCGACATGTAGGAAATCCCATATCCGTTATCATTACGTTTTTGCTTGAATGGGCAATTATTTTCTCTCATTGGTGTACCCTTTCTCTCTCTCTCTCTCTTTTCTTTTTGCTGGCTCTTGCTGATTTGCTTCTAATGAATTATGCCGGCAGCATAAATAGAAAAAATAACGAGCCGAAAGCAGAAAAAAAAGGAATGACAATCGCCTGAGCACACTAGACGAGCACTGGAACAGAACTGGTCGCTCTCTAGCTCGCGAGTCGGAGGAGATGCCGCATTATTCTTGGCCGATAATTAATTTTCTGCCACTCAGCTTCTCCCAATCCGTGCGTTCTGTGGTCTAATGTGAGCATTTCATTATCCCCTTCCCCTTTCACCTGACGTGATTTCCGTTGGCGTTCACTGCTGCTGCACACAACGAGTGCTGACAACGCGCGATTCCGAATCATCTCTTTCCACCCCTTCCGGAGTTCCGAAGTCGGTTACCGTATGGTTGCCGAGAATACTGTGCAATTATGCCGCTTTATTATGATGACTAGCGACCGGGAAAGAACGAGCGACCGACGACGGCTACCCTGGATGGTATTCGGTTCAGAATTGGTCCACCCCAAATCTGGGACCCACGTCGTCCGTTCCGTTCCTGTACCCCATGGTTGATGGTTTTAGCCAAAGAATGTTGGCATCGGGCCACCGCCCCACCACCAACCACCCTGCGGAATGCGCAACCACAGCGCCCACGGACTGCAATCGTCGTCAACGGTGCTTTAGCGGTGATCCATAAAGCCGAAGCTGATTAGGTCATCAGAAACGTAACGTTCCGTTGGCGCACAGCGTGCGCAAAGAAAGGGCGGTAAATGAGTTCCAACGAAAGCAACGACGGGCCAACAGGTTTTCCACAAGTTTCCACAAAGCGAAATTAGCTCAGCCGAACGTTAATGTTGGTTAGGTTGGTGATGTTAATGACGAGGAATTCTGTATCTATGTATAGCTAATAGCATCAACTCAACGTTATAAGCTCATTTAAGCATATCGGACTTCCTGAATATAAGAATTTGTAAAACAACAATGCTCTACAAATACACATCAACACGCCAACAACTGGAACATGCATGCAGCAGCAACAGCAGCAGCAGCAGCAGCTCTTCCGCAACAACCAGCAGATCTTTTGGTTTCGCGCGAGAAATTGTGACATTTTTGCACGTATGCCGCGCCAGTGCGTCCTCCCTCTCTCGCTACCGCGCGCCAAAGGGAAGGCAGACCACCATCTGCATAAATTAAAGCACACACACGAAACTCATCGCGTGCAGCTTCACTCCGCTTAAAGCATAATTAAAACCACATCCTTCGCTTCTCCTTCAGACTTTGTGTACTGTATGAATGCTTGTTAAGTGAAAACGACGGTAGCGCACGCGGGAGCAAGACGCTAGGCCCGGGGTTTGGGCTTTTCTTTTTGGGTTTGTTGTTTCGGTTTCGTCCGTAGTCGCTCAAGGGTGGAGCGGGGTGCGTGCGTGTTCGGCGAGAAAGAAGTTTATGAAAAACTACTCCCCCCCTCCTGGCATTCTACTCCCACTCTCACGGTACCCTGCACACACACACACACACTGCTGCTGCTGTCACACTACTGCTACAAAACACTACAATTAAGAAAGCCAAGGATTAAGTTTCGCCTTATGGCAGCCGCTGCCACCGTCGGTTTGTGGGGGCCCGTGTGAGGAGCCCGAGCGAAAGAAGCCGAGTTTTGCCATCCGGTTCCACCAACGGTGTTTCGCTCCTAGTTTTTTTTTGTTGTTTTTGTTTCTAAATTTGCGTCATACACACCACCGCCACCGGAGTAGTGGGGTGCAACGAAAAAGGAAGC
>NC_064874.1:11419271-11424271 GCF_943734745.1 Anopheles darlingi | reverse complement strand
CTTCATTTCATCTCACTCACCTCCTCACTCACATCTCTTTCTATTCCATCTCTTCTCACTCTAGACTTACGAATTTTACGAAGAACTTCGGTGGCCGATTACCCTCGGTTTCCTGACCTTCCTGTTGCTGCTGTGCATCATATTGATGATCGGTGCGACGAGAAGCTCGCGCTGTGCCCTCATCTTCTTCAGCGTCTGCGGGCTGCTGGCCGTCACCGTGTGTTGGCTACTGTCCGGCATATACCTGGCCAGTGCGGTCGCGCTGGGTGACTTCTGCATGAAACCGAACGATTTTATCTGCAGCCACGTAAGTTGAATTCTTTATTTTTGGTTTGTTTAATTATTATTACAATTATTAAATCGTACGAACAGAAGGAAAAGAGAAATGCCTCGTGTCATTGTGTGCTTTAAATATATCTTTTGTCAAGGGACATTTATTACAAAGGTAGAAAAAAGGATTATTTATTCCTATTTTCCATTTCCCAAGCTAAACAGTAAAGTGAATTTTTATTCGAATAAAATCCCCAATTATGTAGCTTGACGGTGTTGCCCAAGACATTGGTCGCACGATAAGGAAACTGTTCCTTCATTCCCATTTTCGGTCGTTTTGTCTTCTTTGATATCCGGTTTCCTAACACACCGTACCAACAATACACAATCTTTAGTTTCCTCATCACACCTATTGCTGTCTCATGTGAAAGGATATCGAAAGGAACAAACGAAACACTATCTCTTGCACGTTGTAGAATTTCGTCGACCGAGCTCTGGTGTCATAAGGGATGTGTTTTTTGTCGACAAAAAAAAACAAATTGTAATCACACCTCCTATCGCTCCGATACCGACGAACATTGCTGCTTCTGTATGTTTAGGGCGCCATCGTGCTGCGACATCGGCCTAGACTGCTGCAGAAGTAAGCAGAAATAACCTCACGGAAGATGAGCTCTCTCCAATGAGTCTTTCGAAATGAATAAAAGGCACAGACATACAAACACGGCTTCCGCAACGACGTGTGTGTATTTGCAGCAAGGTGACCGTACGGTACCTAATGGTACACGCATATTTTTCCCCTATCCAAGTATAGTACTTTTTCCATTCCTTTGGAGGCGAATACTCCTCCCAGGCGTCGAAACGTGTCGTTGACGTTGACGTTGACGTGTATAGTAGCGCTTTTCTTGTGTCATACCGTCGACACGAGTCAACGGCGGACGAATGTAAATGGGACGAAGGAAAAAATACTGTAGATTTTCCACTGCTTCACATCTACTTCCTTTGGCGGGAGTATCCACGTCCTGACTCATCCTCTGTGCTGCTTTCAAGTGTGCTGAAAGCAAGCCGAGGCGAACTATTTCTTCCTCTGTCACGATTTCGTCATTTTTCATCCACTCATCATCTCATCGTCGATGTGATGGCGATCACACTCACGAGACGAGCTTCACTCGTTCTGAATGGTATACTTTCTCCTGGCTTCCTTTCCGTATCCATCGGGTGGCAAGAGCAAGGCTCAGATTTCAACACACAACTTGATGACTTGGTTAAGGGTGTAGTATGGCTACAATCCAGTACAATTCTCTGCGAGCGCAATTTTATTCTGACGCTTCACGAAGGGCCAGCAGCAACAACACGGTCGTCGGTCTTGTTCTTCTTCCTTGTAATGCGCTCCCTGAAGTATTGCAATTATAATGCACTTCGAATGCAATGAGCGAGCGTTGCACTAGAACTTTGTCGACACTGCACTCGTGTTATTTCATCATCTGGTAGGGCTTTTCGCTCAACTTTAGTTTTCATTACTGGCTTACAATGCTGCAATATGAAATTCCTACATTTTCTCGGAAATGTTAATTCCGTGATAACTTTTAGAGCACAACGAAATAATGCCCGGTTGGTCCAGTTATTATGAACGTACTCCAGTTATTATGAACGTACTGTTTTTATGTTTGTAGAACTATTCGCTGTTTTTTCGAGAAAAGGCGCTTCGGAAATTCGGAAAGTTGACAATTCGTAGCAAAAGTTGACCAAACCATTAGCCGTGGCCACACGGGGCGAAAATTTGCGCGCAAATTTGCACATTAATGCCAAAATGTTTTCGCTTCGTGTGGCAGGGGTAAAACCCCGAAAATTTATGCCGAAATGTCAAACGTATTGTTTTCATCTATGTTTTGGCCGCTGAAGTTGATTTCCGAATAAATGTTGCAGTTTTTAACGATTTTGTTGCTGTTGCTGTTATATTTATATTAAAAATGCAAAAACAATACGAAAAGAACCTACATTTTCGTAAATAAAGCGTTCGATAGCGTCAAGGGTTCAGCGAAAAAGTCCGCGGACGTATAAAAGTTTGACAGCGTGTAAGGGTTACGCGAAACCGTTTTGACATTAATTTTTTCGTTTGCGCTAGGGTTTTCGCCCCGTGTGGCCACGGCTATTAAAGTATCCTGGCCGAAATGAACAGCCAACTGTTTCCCTTCTTTCCTCCAAAAAGTTTTTCGGTGAAATGAAACAGCGGAGAAGAATGAATGATTTCCATTTTATCATATCTTAGCAGCGTTAATTGGACAATAAACTTAAAACTTGAACTGCTCGCAAAAGCTAACTTCTTCGTATAATGCACTTCGGCGAACTTGCCTTGAAGCACTTGACCCAAGGGATGGTAAGACGAAACCTTGGTGTTTCTTTTCCCAACAAACACGGCACGTATTGCTGACAACTAAAAGTGTACTCGCTTCTCTTATTATAAGTAGACCAAATCGTATATAATAAATGTTTTACTCGTTAACTAGTCACTAGTCAGTCAACAACCGAATGCGAATCGTGAAAAATTCTTTTACCATAGTTTCTTTGAATTGCTTATAACGTACAAAAGTAAAAGTTATCGCTCTTTTCTGAGATGATGATCAGGATCCACATGACATTACCTTACAAAAAACTTAGATTCATACAAGTAACCCGATTTTTTCGAAAGCAATACCAGCTCAGATTACAGGGAGCAGCACATGACTCATTTTCAATAAGACGCATTTATTACCTCACAATCCTCGGCTATGAAGGCGAACTGTGAGATGAATCATTCGCTCTGAGGCTCGATGATGACCCTCGTTTGATGTCATCCTAAATAACCGATGGATTTTGTTTTGTGTTGTGTTGTGCATTGAAGATGAAGCGAAATCCTTATATGAAACGGTCAAACCAACCGTCGTCGTGCCCGTACGAAAATGGTTCCACTCCGCCGGGTTGATTCAACGGATTGTGATAATGTTACGAAGCCCGCGATTGTGTTAGTTCATGAAATAGACAAATTTATTGTGTGGTGGCAGTCGTCAAACGTGTTTTATTATGCTGCTGAATGGCTTATACTCTTACGGCTGTACGTTAGATCAGGGCGAAAAAACGTTAAAGTTAAGAACCTCGTTAAGAATCGAAATGACAGACATCTTACTATAATAATCCTACGATTTCATCTTTTTTTCTATTTTGAACAGCCTAAGCTGAAAGATGTCCAGTATACATATTGCAGTACCGTAGGCACTAACCGTTACGTACTTCGGCTAAACGAGTCAAAGGTGCATGTGGATCGTGCAAAGGAATCACTTGAAACGGTCAACGGTATCGGCATGGATCTGTACCCTGGTATACAGATCAGTTCGAAGGTGAACAAAATCAACGGAGAGCTAGACGACAGTAAACGGCAATTGACCGCTCTCTCGGTGATGCTGGACCGTCGCACCGTCGCCGAGCACTACGCGGACGCTACGCGCAGCCTGTGTGAAGGAGGTTTACTGGGTCTAACACTAATGCTGCTGGCCAGCTTAGTGTCAGCGGCCATACTAAGCTTGCTGGTATGCGTCGATTCGCATACTTGGATTTATCTCACGAAGAAGTAAGCCTTAACCCTACTCGAGACTGTCTTGTGTACAGAAATTCCTAACTGAAACTTTTTTTTCTTTCACTAGACGACCCGGGTACGAAGACAAAGCGGAAACGACTCCGCTGTTCCCGGCCGGTACGAATGCATCGCCTTCCGCACCGATCATCGCTTCTGGCACGATGACGGTTAATCGAACTTTGCTGCATGCGCAAACGGCTACCACGAATGGTGCGACGAGTGGAGGTGCTGTTGGCGCGGGAGGCATTGGCGCTACCGGCACACTCATCCCGAGCAGTGGCCGCAATGGAACCACACACGGAATGCGCGGGTTTGCAACCTATAGTGGCGATGAGTCACCGCCACCAGATTATAACGTTGTGGTGCATGATAACAGGCATGGCTTCTTGGTTCTTATTTTTTACCTAAGTTACCTTAATTACCATTTTACATTGTTGCTGTGCGTTTGCACGGGAAGGAAGTGCACAGGAGAAGGTGGGTGTGTTCCATCTCAAGCGACTGTACATGTACATCAAATAATGGATACGATCGGACCAAGCAAATATTTATAGATCATTGGCTCATTGTAATTTATCCATTCATCCCTTGTTGCTCTCTGTGTAGACTTGTCTCGTTTTATGCTACGAGTGTAATGGTTTGTTTCATTACTGTGCAATCAAACCTTTCCTTTCCATTGAATCCCATTTTGTGTTTATTATTGCACCGCAAATTGTTTTGAGGATCTTCAATGAGCAACTGTATCCTCAACGCACTGTTTGTTGAATTTCTTGTCCTTTTACAATGTGTATCATCCCACAAGTATTCAATGTTCAATAGAGCACCGTTAGATGGGTCGGTATGGTATAACTGCGGGCTAACAGTTTCCCTTTTCTTCTATCTCAACAACGCAGAGCTTCCGGTCATCATACGCTGGGACGGCTACCATCACAGCATGCGCCCATCATGGGTCCAAACAATGGCAAATACGCCACACTGAGTAAACAGTGCAAAACACTAGAATCGAATGATTTCTACTGAGAATCGCCTGCCTGCAATGTGTCTGCAGGCAGCAATAAGCTAGGTAAGAGGCTCTCAGCCGTCATCAAGATCTTAGATTAGCATTAATAATGCAATCATTGCTTCT
>NC_064874.1:11406771-11409271 GCF_943734745.1 Anopheles darlingi | reverse complement strand
GCAGTTACGTTACTGTTTCGTCAACCATTCACGGTCAGTGATGTTTTCAGATTATATTCTTTATATTTATTTCGTCTCCTACTCGTCGTGCATAACGCCATCGCTGAGAGGAATCACTGGACGATTTATATTTAGTTTAACGTGAACAACACACACACAAATGTGAAACCGAATAAATAAACGAATCAAAATAATTGATCTACAACTGCTCTAAAAACTCTTCTGCCGAACTGAAAAGCCATAGATATGGCTTTTTATGGTCACTTTTTTTTGTTGGTGCCTACTTTAACGAGTATTTTGAATCCCGCAATTTCCGTACAGGGTGCCTCCGCGACGTGGGTTTGACTTGGATTCTGACAGCCGCAAGAGACACGCGGTTTTTGTTTTGATCTGGGCGGATTTTTCGTCTCCGTTCCGGCGTTCCGTAAATCCGTAATTGGCCGCTAAAAAGATGGGAAAATCGAAAGCGCATCGTATCAAGAGCATCTCGGGGCCGAAAGGATCCCTAGGTGACCAAATCAATGAGGGACGAGTGTCGAAAAAGGCCAAGCAGCCGAAGGTGCGGATGCGTGCAGAGGAACAGGAGTTTGTGGACTCGAAGATTTCGAAGAAAATTCTCAGGGAAGCTCGGAAACAGCAGGCCGAGCTGAACCTGTTCGGTGAATCCTTCGGTCCATCGCTGACGGACTCAATGGCCGTTAAAAAGCGGCATCGGTTGGATGGTGAGTTTCCCGATCTTGTGCTCGTGGTGCGATCATAACAAACACCCTCTGTTCGCAGATAGAGGATCCTCCGATGAATCTGATTCCGAGGGAGGAGATGCGGCTGATATCGACGGAGATGATCTGTTTGATGATATGAAGATAACGGAAGAGGATGAGCGGGCACTGGCCATGTTCCAGAACAAGTAAGTAAATTGCACGCCTGAGAAAACATTTCCATCAGCGTTGATGCTCATCGATTGTTTTGCAGAGATGGAACGAGAACACGCACATTGGCCGATTTAATCATGGATAAAATAACGGAGAAGCAGACGGAAATACAGACGCAATTCTCCGATAACGGTTCACTGAAGATGGAAGAAATCGATCCACGCGTTCGAGAGATGTACGAAGGCGTACGGGATGTGTTGAAACGGTATCGCAGTGGCAAGATACCGAAAGCGTTCAAGATTATACCGAAGCTACGCAACTGGGAACAGTTCCTATATCTAACGGAGCCACACAATTGGAGCGCGGCGGCAATGTTCCAGGCGACTCGTGCCTTCTCGTCCGGTCTTACGCAGTACATGGCGCAGCGGTTCTACAATCTAGTGCTATTGCCCCGTGTTCGCGATGATCTTGCGGAATACAATCGACTGAACTTCTACCTGTACCGAGCGCTCAAGAAAGCCCTATTCAAACCGGCAGCCTTCATGAAGGGTATCGTTCTACCGCTCCTGGAAGCAGGCGACTGCACACTGCGAGAAGCCATCATCTTTGGCAGCATCATAAGCACAACCCGTATCCCGGTGCTGCACACGTCCGCCTGTTTGTTGAAAATCTGTGAAATGGAATACTCGGGAGCCTGTTCGGTGTTCATTCGCATCATACTGGATAAACGGTACGCGCTACCCTACCGGGTGGTGGATGCCACGGTGTTCCATTTCCTCAAGTTCGAGAACGACAAGCGCGAGCTGCCTTCTCTTTGGCACAAGGCACTGCTAACGTTTGCACAGCGCTACAAAAACGATATCTCTACCGAACAGCGTGAAGCATTGCTGCTTTTGTTGAAGTAAGTTTCTTGCTAGTGATCGGAGGTGCATCAATTCGATAACGTTACCTTTGTAATTACAGGAAAAAGTCGCATCCCAAAATAACGCCGGAAATCAGAAGAGAACTCATGGCTGGCCACTGTCGTGATGTGGAGACGGGCCAAAGTCTGGCCCACGAGAACGATATCGAGTTCCAGGAGGATAACGATTACACACCGATGGACGACGATGCGGAAGAACACGGTTCTCGAAGTACGACAGGAAAGAGCAAGGAGCTGCAGGATCAAGAAATGGAAAGTGATGAGGAAGATGCTGACGAGGACAGCGATGATGAGGAGGAAGATGATTTGTAAAACTCCGTCCAGACGAGCAACAAAGTTATCGCGATAACTTTTGCTCAATTTGAGCAAAAGTTATCGCGATAACTTTCTCGCCCTACTGTTTACATACGATTTGACAGCTCCAAAAGAAGTTCTCGCTGGTTCTCCCTTGCTCGCTTGCTAGACGTGCATTGCAGTTATCGCGATAACTTCTCGCCGGATTTGTATGGGATGACGTTTGTTTGCGAAGTTCTCGTCGAGAAATTCTCCAACATTCGTCATCGTTTGGACACGGTTTAAGAGCTAGTTACAATTGAATGTGCGATTGGAGCGATTGGTGACATGTAACCCAATAAACCATACATACAGTTTATTTGTAACAAGCATTTAATGTATATTCATTTGCATAAATTATGGATTTCCTTTT
>NC_064874.1:11394271-11404271 GCF_943734745.1 Anopheles darlingi | reverse complement strand
CGACGGTACTGATGTTGAATTCCGTCCCTTACGATCTGTTTCCTATTCCCATTCAGGTATCGCCCGGCGTACAAAGCGTTCAAGACGGACTCGAGCTTCAACTTCATGGTCTTCTTCTTCATCTTCTCCTTCCAAGCGCTAGTGACCGCAATCCAAACGATTGGTTTCCCCGGCTCTGGAACGTGTGGCGTGATCATGGCCATTAAACAGTTCAGCTCCGGCTGGGGTATCGTCGTTGGTCTGTTTCTGATGGGCATAGCGATCGGTTATGGTTTGTGTGCCGCCGGTAACATCTTCATGCTGACCAAGGTAACCTAGCAAGGCTTATCAAACGATTCCCGCCCTCAAAGCTTAACGTAATTTTTTTTTTCATCTCATACCCTTTCAGATTCATCAAATCTATCGCTCTGGTGACAATATGTCCATGAACAAGGCACGTGAAGAATTCCAGACCCAGTTCTTCGGCAATCAGATTGTTCGGGATGCGGCCGCCGGTGCAGCTCGTGCCTCCGTACAGAGCACCCTCAACAGGTACTAAGAAACTAGCGCGGCCGACCGCTTTCTCCATCAGAACCATCGTATTCTCCTCCGGCGGCGCACATTTCTTTGACTCTTCTTCTTTACCTCTAATTCCACTAATTCTGCAACCCACGTTACTGCTAACTTAAACCCGCATCATCTGCGTCATAATCACATATCTCCTCACTGTCCTATTGACCCCCTCTCTATCCGAGCGTTGACCGTTGAACGTCGAGCCTGTACGAACAAGCTGTTATTATGGATTTGTCAAGTGCTATCTTTCGGCGGTCTCGTACAATCTACTACATAGCTGTCCCCAACGTTCGTTTCTAGTGTGATGCAGTTTGCTCAAAGTTTTTTACGACCGGTTTGATATGATACTTTCCCCCCTTTCTCCTATATCTAGTGCCTTTCCGTTTTGTATTGACAGAGGAATATAGGGTAGCATTGCAAATGCAAACACCGGAAACAATATCCTTTTTAGTTTGGTTTCTAAAATGCTCGATATTATGTTCAATATTGTTTCTTATTACGATTCGTATTCTTATTACCTTACTACACGAAGGAGACTCCCAATCCTTTTGCACGTTTACTAAAACTCTCATGCGATCTTACTTCTTTTTTCATTCTTCCTTATCTTTTGGTAATGGATAAGATTATGAGCGATTTATGCTACGCTCATTGTTGAACTGAAAATATAGTTTCGTATGAAATAGCGAAGGAATGAAGGAGTAGTAATGCTAAAATCCATAAACCATAATCAAACCAATTAACCGATAAAGTGACCTTTTCAAAGAGTTGCGTCTCCAAACGGTGCTTTCAAGGCAAAGACCCGTTTGCACAGTGCTGCTAAGCAACCAACAACCGGCACATCAATGATGGGTTTGAGTTCAAACCAAGTTTGCCTCCCACAGTCCGTCACTTAAGTGAAAAGCGATGTTTGGTGCGTGAAGACCATGGCCATCCGTTGTTTGATTGCTGTGAGCGTAATTCTGATGTATGTTCCGCCCAAAAGTAACTGAAATTCCGATGAATCCTACTATCGTGACCGCATACGCGAGGACACGCGTGTAATTTTGCTTGTTTCAGGCCACGGCCAAGCATTCACATTACGCACGGAGTGGACGATTTATGTAGCGCTGCAGATAGGTGTGCAACAAATGCATTAATTTAAAATTAACTCTGTAAAATGAAGACAATTCTTCTGTTTTGGAGAATAACATCTTTTCGGCGTTGAGAGGTTCGCGAATTTTGCGAATCCGTATGTTCGAGATCGAGTGCGGAATTTAATCACCTTCTAAGCGAAGTGATACAGCTAAGCGCAGTATCTTAATGGAGTCTACATGAAACTGAAAAAGGAACGTAAATTTACTTTATGGTTTATATTTATCTTAGGCTTACTACAAAGTGACAAAGCAACTACTACACTATTAAACACACGAATAAAAAATACAAAGCAACGTAGTTTATGGGAGTTTATTTTTTGTTTCGTAGGTATTACATTTCTTTTGTATGGCTCATGTTCGAAAGGTGCAAACTTCACTTTCGTTAGTATTCTTTATTCGTTTGTTCCCAAACGCTTTAAACCAACACGCTTTACTTACCTTATTCGATAGCCACATTTGATAGCGTTCTCGCTTAGTTTTATGCTTGCTTTTAACAAATCCTTTGCTGCTGCATGTCCTTTTGGTCCCCTTTCCCTGGTCCTTGATGCCGGAAACGATAGCTCGCCCAGCTCTCTGACCTCCTCTCACGGTCTCGAATGGTAGACTTTTTTTTCGGAATGCCAACCGCCAACCAATCACCCCTAGACTCCTACCGATTGTGCGATGTACTAAAGTCTCCCTTCCATTCTTGTGCTGTGTACAATTCTAGCCCGTACTAAACTGAAAATTGTCGGTTGCATAAATAGAGCCGGTGTAGCGCAAGTACGTGTCTCTATCCCGCCATCAAAACGCTGCAATCCTTCAAGTTTCACGCAATCCGATGAAAACACAGTCGACTGTACCTGCTCGGAAAGGGGCCTGAGCAAATTCCGGCTTTTCGATGCGGAATCCTTACCGGAAGAGGATCGGTGTTTTGCAGCAAATAGGAAACCGCCAGTGAAACGCATGAATCCATTTTCTAATCTCTCTGTTTCTCCTTTCGTTTGTCCTCCAACCCACCCCAAATCCGGATCATCTACTCCAAGTTCAACTTCCCACCGACATCATCTTTGCAACACACACTGTCGGTATCCTTCGGTAGCTTTGTGTCGTATCCGGTTTGTGTGTTTCCGGTGTTCCCCACTCTTTCAACCGCCGTTGTTTCCGATTCCTCTCCCTATTCCGCTATCTGCCTCTTGGCCAGCATTTGCCTTTTAAGTTTCTTCCTCTTGGTTTGCTGCAATAGTTAGAAGCAACCGAAAACGTTACGGAAGTGAAGCTGAACCGACCCCGCCTAACCGCCCTCTCTCACATGATTGTCTTGTAGCTGTATCATACTCTCTACACCTTATCCTAACTCGATAGATAACCAGTCTTTTTGGACTTAGCATTGTCGCGGGAAAGCAACAGAAAGCCAATGATTGTATTATGAAACTCCGTTTTAACTACACATTCAAAATTAATCCAAAGAAATCAGCTATCTATTTTTCACCCGGTGTACAAACAGCGAGTTTTGCGCCCATTTTAGTAAGAGGGCATCATCTCATAAATGTTCGTCACTAATACGCCCCGCAGTCTCATTGGGCCAGCCAACAGAATAAAAAATACAGGAAAGTGCGAGACGATGATGAGAAAACTATGGTTACCGACCTCCGGCAGACTTGATGCAAAGGTACAATGAAACTGTTAGCTTGATGTAAAGGAAGAAGCTGCCCTCCGCAATACAAATGTGACACAGAAAACGTTAATAAATGGGGAATACTATTCTATCATCAGTACATTCTAGTATAGGCTGCTTGCTTTAAACAAGATCCGACTATTTAAAGGAACACGCGATTTTTTCGGTTTTGTTTTGGGTGCTTTTTATTCCTTAAGAATGTTTCAATCCTTACACAAAGATACGCATCCCGAAAGAAGATAAAACAACAGCGAAAGTCGGCACTGGACTTGGCCGATCCGGAAGATGGATAATCCCGGCTTGTTAAGCTTCATTTCGGGGACACAGCAACTCACCGCCAACCAACCGGGTGGTGTTGATGGTTGGATGGTTAGATGGAGTGGCATTTTACTTGTGAGCGGCCTTACGCATATGGGCCAGAATGTTGGACAGCTCCTCACGCTTCCTCTTGGCGCGGATGTGCGTGCCGAGGCGTCGCTTCAGGAACTTGAGCGCACGCTTATCCTTCGACACCTTCAGCAACTCCATACCGCGCTTCTCGTACGGGGCATGGCCGACCACCTCACGCACAAGATCGCGCACGAATTTGGTGTGCTTGGTTTGGATCTAGAAGAACGGACAAAGAACGGCCATTAGCATTCACACTCTTTTCTACGAGCAATGCAAGACAGACAAGGGGATTATAGAACAAGCGTCAGAACCAAATTTTAACCAGATTGTACGATCTCGCGAACCATGCCAACGAAGCCGTTCCAATAAAACATTGGGCAGCCAGCAGCAGGTAAGTAGATGCGTACGGTCTGTGAATGGATTAAGGAGGTTTCATCATTCTCGGGAGGAAAACGAAAGCTACACGAGACGACGACATCGAACGCCGCGCAGGGCGAGGAGGATATCATCTCAATCGTCCACATGGGATCCAGTTGATTAATACTTACACCCTTCGTGCGGGATGGGCGAATTCCCTTGACCTTGCGGTCTCCGCGGTACTGCAGCTGCTTTATCTTGGTGGTTTTGTGGCCACGGTTGAGGCCAACGCACAGTTCATATCGCGGAGCCATGATACTCTGCTTCCATCCGACACGCAGCCGCCACACAACACAGAGGAAAACGGAACGAAAACATTACGTTAATTCCGACTTATTCGGCTACGAACCGCAGTGGCGCCACTTCCAGCGATCCAGCCGAAGACGATGGAAACTGTTCAACGCCATTCCAACGATCCGGAGCCGGGCCAACGGAGCGAATTCGCGATATATTCGGCAGGAGCCGCAGAATTTACTTACCTTCTCGTCGATGACAGCCGGAAAAGAAAGAGGCCAGTCGCGCCGGAAGTGGCTCACGTTTGACAGGTGACAGTAGGCTCGGTCGGCATATGAGTACGTTCGATGCCGTCAATGTCGACTTGGATTGTCGATTTTCTCGGCAGGGTTGTGTTCAATCGAAGTCCTCTTGTTTTGGATTCGTTTTCCGCCTTTTTCGTTTACAGATTTTTCTCGGGTTGCAAGTAGGAGCTGCGTGAAAATGGGAAAACCGAACCAGAAGCGAAAACAGCGAAATCGAAGCGTGAATGAGCAGAACGACGAAAAGAAGATCAAAACGGCGGAAGATGACGAACGGGAGGAAATTATTTCCGACGATCCTGTGAGGGAGGAAGACTCGCAGGATGAAGTTCACTCGAACGTGCAAATCTGGGTGCAGGAGCAACAACCGTACCTGGAGACTGGTTACGATGAGATCGAAAACGATATTACGGAGGAAAACGAAGCTTCATCACAGGTGCTCCCCGAAGATACAGAGGTATGAACCATTTGGTAGCTTCCAATTTGCGTTTCAATCCGCTGAAGTGGAAACTCTTTCCAAATTTTAGATTTTGCTGCGAGAAAGACTTAAAAATTATAGCGAGGAAGAAAAATGCCAGAGCGTCAAGTACGAGTGCGAATGGAACAAGTGCCAGTATCTGTCCGGGCACGATAGGAAATACTTTCTGCACGTCGAACAGCACGCCTCGGACTCGAACGCAAACGATGAGGGTTGTTACGATTGTGCCTGGGATTTGTGTGACTTTGTCGCTAAGAGCAAGGACGATTTAATGGGACACGTGCACTACCATGGTTACCACACGAAGCTGAAAGTGCATGGTGCAAGCTTAACGTTCCTGCTGAAAATTCCCGCCTGCAGCTATGATAGTCGCACGCGAAACACGATCTCAACGCGCCCGACAAGCTTCAGCTGTGAGTGGGATGGTTGCGGACAACTGTTCAACAAGGCGATGCATTACTTTCACCACGTCGATACACACATCTTCGATCTCTTTGCTCCCGGCGTGAAAAGCGCCAAAGAGCCGCAGCGCTGTCTTTGGCCGGTGTGCAACGAGAGCTTCCGGGAACGATGGAAGGCAGTTAGGCACATCAATGCGCACACCGGCCGCAGGGCACTGGCTTGCTATAACTGCGGGGAAATGTTCAGAGAGCGCTGCAAGTATCTGGATCACTGCCATCGGCAGATCGAGCTAGCGGGTATGTAGAGGGGATGGGAGTGTACTTCCATTGGAGACGGATCGCATGTGTTTTATACGTTATTCCGCTTTTTTCTAGATCGTAAATACCAGTGCCCAGAATGTGACCGGTTTTATGCTACACAACGATTGTTGAAGGCTCATCTGGCAAAGCATACCAAAAATGCCCAGTGTACATTGTGTCCGCTCAGTTTTCCCTCAATGGCGACCCTTTCGCGACACATTCTCACTCGTCATATAAAGGATCGTCCTTTTGCGTGCAACCAGTGTAGCTACCGTTCGGTCACCAAATACGAGCTGGAGAAACACCATCAAACCCACAGCACGAAAAACGTTTACCGGTGTTCGGAGTTTGGGTGCAATGTGGTATATAAGAGTGAATCGTCCATCAAAAGGGTAAATAAGCTGTTTGTCTCGACATTAGTACAATGTTCTACATGAGCACCGTTCTTTCCGCAGCACATCAGCATGCACTACAACCGGCCCGTCCACTACGAGTGCCATATCTGCTCCAAAAGCTACAAGATCGGTTGGTCGCTTTCGAAACACTTGGCCACTGTACATGAGGTAGAGCGATTGTATGGTCACACCCGGTTTCGGTATAAAATTGACACGGATGGTGTGTTTCGGTTAGCGAGTTATATAGATGAACGCGATAAAAAGAGTGGCATGGCGAACGTTCCGCAAGAAGGTAGTTCTACATCGCCGCCCGACTGCACCGTGGAGGAAATGTCGCAGGAGACACTGCGTGAGAAAGATCCGCTTGCCGATGGTTCCATCAAGCTGGTTAATGTAAAGCCTACGATCAGCACCATCACACCGAAGGGTAATACATTCATAGTGGAGCTGTCGCTGGAACCGGATAACCAAGCATCGAACGCTAAGAAAAGCGATTCCGTGCAAGTGAATGAAGACGTCGTTGAAACGTTACCGGAGGAAGCAAAGGACCAGGCGACATCGTCGTACGAACAGACTGAGAGGATCAAACAAGAAGACGGCAGTCAAACCTCCGAGGTGAAGCTGGTACAAGATTTTACAGTTATGAGACGTTATTTGAAGTTCAGCAAAATGCCTAAAATAAACGGTAAATCCGGAGATTAACCGAAACAGGAAGCAGGAATGGGTTTAAATTGTGGCGGTTTTCTACCGTTATTTTTCGGAAGGCCTTCATCAATTCGTTCCCGAAGGGTTTGGCGGACTGTCAAACTTGTATGTTTTGCTTTTGGATTTTGTTTTCGTTTTTGCGGTTCGTTAAAATGGGAAAATCTGGTAAAAAACGGCGTGTTAATGGCGAGATAAGAACTGAGTCTGTCGCAGAACAACAAGCAGTCGATGATGCCGCTTCTGGTTCTGGAAAAACGATATCGAAACCAACGATGGAAGAGTTTCTGCACAAGCAATTAACTGAAGATGATCTGAAGACCCTTCTAGCAGGGGGCGTTGAAGAAGCTCCGAACAAAGCTCTTCCTATCCACATGGAGGTAAGCAAATCGGCTGGAAGGTATTTTGCCCAATTGGATATTAAATTCGTTCTTTGCGTTTCATTGCAGTTGGGTGTGGTAGATGCGCTGAACAAGTTTTCGATGGAGGAACGACGTCATAGCTCCAAGTCAAGGTGCCAGTGGGGTGAATGTAAATATCGCACCAGAAATGATCCCGAGTATATCTCGCACGTAGAGGGTCACGCCGAGACAAGCGAGAGATCCCAGTACGGCAACTTTGCCTGCGAGTGGGAGGATTGCGATTATTTGACGTCAAAGAGCGAGCAGTTCTTCTCGCATCTCCATTTTCACGGTTACCATGGACAACTGAAGGCACACGCGAGAAGTGTGCACAAGCTGATTGATATTCCCGTGTGCAACCGCGATACGGACAACCGGAACATGATTTCCAATCATCCGACTAGCTTCGAGTGTGAATGGCGCGATTGCGAGAGTAGGTTCATCAGAATATTGGACTTTTTCCGGCACGTCATAAATCACGCGAATGAAGAGTTCATGAAGAATCGTGAGGAAAATTCTGCCTGGTGCCGTTGGAAGCACTGTGATTACAAGTTCACAGATAGAACTCACAGATATCGTAATCACGTAGCGACGCATACCAATCAAAAGGATATTGCATGCGACGTTTGTGGTGCTATGTTCATTAATCCAAGAAAATACCTACTGCACGTCTGCCGACGATTGGACCTTTCGCGTAAGTCGCGCCCAGAGCATCCAGAAGAATGCGAAAAGTTGCAAGTATGAAACCTTGATTAATTGATTGTTTCTTCTTCAGTCCGCAAACACCAATGCCTAAAGTGTGGCAGGTATTATTCAACCAAAAAGCTGCTCGAGAATCATAATTACGAAACACATAGACCTCCCAGGCATCTTTGTCCGCATTGCCCCCAAAAATTTCGGTCCCCACGCGATGTGGCACAGCACATTACGCGAATTCATAGAAAGGATTTCCCTTTCGTCTGCGACAAATGCGAGTATAGAGCTCAAACTCAGCGTGCTCTTGCAGCTCATGTGGACCGCCATAAGGACGTGCTTCGATGCACGGAAGCTGGGTGCAACTTGGCCTTCAATTCAAAGCAATCGCTAAGAACGGTAGGGGGGCATGGAGGGCTAATTGATCTGTTCTACATTTCGAATTCGCTTTAACCGACTCTTTTCTCATTCTTCTTAATAGCACCGTCTACAGCACTACGATATCCGACCGAAATTGTTCGAATGCCATCTATGCCGGCAGCAGTACCGGTTTGGGGCACAATTGTCTAAACATATGTTCTTCACCCATAAAGGGAAGCGCGAAACGAACGCTATCCCACTGCGATTCAAACCGGATACCGATGGAATATTTCGACTGCGCTCCTACGTGGACAGCAAAATCGATTGTTTGAGCTGAGTGCTGGTTCTGGTGGTCAATTTTCCTTCACACATTTCTTCACTTGTTTGTGAATAAATAATAAAAATAAAATAATGTTGTAATTCTTTTCTTCCCTGTATGTTTCTGAAGGGTGTCAAGGTTTCTCGATACGGTTTGTTTACGTTTCACGTCGTTGCCGTTTTCATTTTAATTTCGGTGGTGCAGCAGTCTGAATCCTCATGGCCACGATCATGATTTCACCAAAGAAAGAAGTAATCGTAGTAACAGAAAGTGTAATGTCAAGCACAACCACAACCACTCAGCCGGAAACCCGTAAGTCCGCGGTCGAAGAGTTGCGGGCTAAGGTTAGTCAGTTTTTGGAACGAGAACGACTCATCATAGAAGGCAAAGTGCCGCCACTAGGCTCTGATGCCGAGGACAGCGACGATGGGGAACTACTTGACCCATCGGCCCATAGAAACCAAAAGGTAACCAGCTGCGGCAACTCTTCAAAGCGTCACAATTCTAAAGCAAAGCGGATATTTTTTAGGGGGCCTCCAAAAGTATCCAGCAGGATTGCTGTGAAGACTCGACGTTCTATCAGTCCGACAAATACCAGTGTGAATGGATTGGTTGCCAGTTTCAGACTGGGAAGCATCGGAAGTTTATGGTGCACAGCGAACGGCACGCTGCGAAAGTGGACAGAGATGACGATGGCTTCAAATGTAACTGGCAACTGTGTGATTTCAGTGCGAAGAGCAAGGACGATTTCGTGGGCCATGTGCACCACCACGCTTATCATACGAAGCTGAAGATGTCCGGGGCAAGATTGGTAGCAAGCTTAAATATTCCCGTGTGCGTCTATAGAAGCGACAATCGGAACAACATTCCAAACAACACGAACTATAAGTGTGCGTGGAGAGACTGTCGGATGCGGTTCAACAAGATAATGGACTTTGGCTTTCATGTAGATTCCCACTATTCCGATCTATATGCAATCAGTACAAATGCTAGGAAAAAGCCCCCTAAATGCCAGTGGTCAGGATGCAAATGCAAATCTATCCGCAAATTATGCCAGGCTAAGATACACGCTCAGAAACACACGGGTCCGAGGTTTATTGCATGCCACAATTGCGGTCACACCTTCATCCGTCGTGATTTGCTAATCCAGCACTGCATGCGCCGGCTGGCCCTGTGTAACTCGAGTAAATCAAACTACAAATGCCACGAGATCGGCTGCAGTATGGAATTTATCAGAAAATCCACATTGGAAAGGGTATGTATTAA
>NC_064874.1:11324271-11389271 GCF_943734745.1 Anopheles darlingi | reverse complement strand
AGTAGGTTTTTGTTTTAAATTTATTATTAGCATTAGTAGGAATTTCTTCTCAATTTATTATCTCTCTTTTTTTTTTTGTATGTTATCAGTGTAAGTCAAATCTTAGCTTTGCTTTGCTTGCTCGAAACAATCTTTGGTTGTTAATTGTTTAATTTTTTTGCTATTTTCTTCATTTTTATTTTGTTAAAAAAGGAATAAAGCTTTAGTAGGTGTCCATGCAAGTGAATGATTCGGCACCCATTTCTCCCAGTTCCAAACCGAACCGCCTCTCCGATCTCGACAGTGTCTTTCACACTCCAATACTTTCCGGTTATTTTCTGGCATAAGTAGATCTGGTAAATCGATTTAAAATTGTACAACTAGTTTGGTTTGCTTGGTTTTAGCTGTATGTGACTATTAATCCTTCCCTCGATCAAACTGTTCCGCTTGTTTTCTAATTATTAAGGGGTTGGCTGCCCGTGTTCTTTGGGCTCTGCGGATCCCTTCCGCCAGTTCATCAGCCAATGACGATTGCATGGACTAACGGCGCATCTTGGCCGCGGGGCCTCACCGCACAATGCGCTCGATATGGATGTACCATGTTCTTGCAAGTCTTCTAGGAACGTATGTTGTTAATTCTACTCGGTTCGGACTAGTCGAAGGAATGGTTGCCGTGGTAGCATACCATACTCTAGAATTTGTAAAGTAATCAACGAGACTGATAGAAGTATGAATGGAAATGGAGCTAGAGAAAAAACGTAACGACTATTTTACAATGGATAGGTTCATACTTTGAAAGGTTGGATTTTTTTTCTCTCACAATTCGCTTTGAACTTTCAATGTCTATTGAAATTGGTAACTTTCCTAGTGCCGCAGTGCCCCATTGCATTGTAATTCTAACTAAGCGCATATCTACTTGAGGAGCTTCTATTTGCCACCCCCGGATTGCTATCAGTTGATTCCTTCACACCATCCCATTAACAGCCAGCAGCTCCACTAAGGGAGTGTGATAGAGAAAGAGACACGAACTTCCTTTTTGAGCCAAGGGAAGAAAGAGGTAAAGATTCTAACGGAGCGAGCGAGTGATACAGTTTAGAAGAAGAAACGCTTGCTTGCTTGCACCCTGCGCTCTGCGATCAGCATTAGGCCCTAGCGGAACAGATTCTTGGTTGATTTATTTGATGATTAGAATTTCTACCTTTCAGCAGCACAAAGGTGTACGCAGCTAGTACTGCGATACCCCCCTGGCGAACTGCCCACAAGCACTCCGTGGAGTGGAGCGCATTAACAGCTTGCGTAGCGTATCACTTTTGGAAGGAGTTCTAGCTTAACGATGCCATGTATGCAATGGCCTGACTGTGTGGTCTGCACCCTCACAGTGCTATATAATATGTTTTAATATCTAAAAGGGAAGGGAAACGAAGGGTTTTGTGTTTTTTTTTACTTCCTAAAAAGATATGCCAAATTCGTTACTTAACAACGTTCTCGCTACTACTCTGCCTCAGCTGAAGCCGTCGGCCGGGCACAGCAGGAGATAAAGCCTTTCCAAATCCGTGGGGTTTGGGGATCCTTAAACTCAACGTCTAGGTCTGGGGAGAGGCGTAACTAATGTCTAACTACACGTCCCACTTTATAGTACCCAAGGTACTGAATGCTACTGAATTGCAGGATATGCTACGAACGAACGGATTCGGTTGGCGAGCGAGCAGAGGATGCATGTTGATAAGAGGGCATTGGGGGGAACACATGTGCATTCAACAGGGTTACGCGCAGCGTGGAACGGAGATTGCGTTTGCAGGACGTATTTTGTCACTTTTTTGTTATCCTTTTCGTTTTCCCCTTTGGGAGTTTTTTTTTTGCTTTTTGGCGAAAGATGACATGGCGGCATAACAAGCTTCGGTAGCAAACAAGGCACTGTTGTGGATTTTTCCGTTGTTTTGTTTGTTCGTTTTTTTTTGTCGGTTTTCTGTTGTTCTTATCCCATTTTCTACATTTTCCCATTTTTCGCCGTTTATGCACACCATCTGTTTCCAGCATTCTCCGCCACCAAACACACTCGCCTGTTAATATCGTGAAGCCGTCGGTGTAGCCTCTTTGTTGTTATTTTTATTCTTACAGTCGTTCGTCCTTACCCCCTACTCCCTAGCCAGTACCGCGTTTTTCCATTCTTTATTCGGTTCAGCCTTTCTACTGCTACGTTCTACTTTTTTCTTGCTTTCTTCTAGCGCTTCACCAACAGCGACACTAGGTCGCGGTGTCGCGGATACTTACAGTCTTTCATTCCTCACACCGTGTTTCCGTGTTATGCTTTTCGCTGACTTCTTCTTTACTAAACACATTCACTCCCTTACCACCTTCTCTACCGGAAACAGTTTGCTTAAACGATGTTTATTTTTTGGCAAAGCGCGAGATTCGTGCTTCCGCTTTCTAGCACGCTGACTTTGTGGACGCTACAAGTCTGGGCCCCGTTATCAACCAAGCTTCTCGGCGGTTGGTTCGGCACGGTTCACTCCCGTTGCTCCCGAGACACCGTCACCGTCCACTGCCTAATCCTACGCCATTCCGCGTACTCATCGAGGCCATTATAATTATCATGGCTGACGCAGCTGGCTGATAAAGTCTTGGGTGTGTTGTTTTTGGTTGTGTGGTTTTAATATGTGACGACACATCGGAACGGAGCAAGAAGAAGCGTAAGAAGTACGGTAGATTCACAAGAGGAACTAGGACTAGAGTACCGTGAGTCATTGATTTTTCCTCATTCATCTTCTGCTCAGAAGTTCATCAGTGGCCTGAACGCAGGAAGATGATGTGGGTGCTGCGCTGATTGCTGTGCTGGGGCACCCTTGCGTGACGCCATGTCTAGATTGGTGCTACTTTTATGAAGGATACCGATACCGAGAGCAAACAGATCCGCTGCTTGCTGCTCGTAGCCGCGAAACGGTGAAGGGATTTCCCTGTTTGAAGAAACCGAGTACGGACGGTGCAACCTAATGCTGCTCTCATTTTGCTGCTCGCCTTTGGAATTTTGTAATTACTTATTCGGTTCTCTGTTTTCATTCTGTTTCGCCGCTACAATGGTCCTGTTTCGGGGCGGTTTGATCATCGCCTTTGCTTATTCTTGCTTCTTCCGAGTCTGGGTCCGGTCAGTGAAACGGTAATGATGCTGTGGCAATCTAACTCTTGCTTTAGCCTCGGCCAGAAAGTATTTCAATATTCTTTCGAAAAAGGTTTGCATTTGAGTTAAGCGAGCGCGCGAGCGCGAAGACAGCGAGTGTGATGTTGATATGATGGATAGATCGTTTGTGGAGACAAATAAGAACTCACCGTACCTTCTACACTGTCAAGCTTGTAAAGCTAGACCCCCCCTCCGACACGTGTTTGCGTGGTAATTTTCAAAGAAAAATAAAGTCCCCCTCTCCGCCTTTGTGTGGGTGGTGGGTCCTCGCGCGTGTCTGCTTTCTTTGGACGAGATTGGCATGATTTGATCAAACCACTCCTCCCGTTTGCGCTATCAGGGATCATGCGAAGTGTCGGGTGGTCGGGAGAGGTGGGCAAAACTCAATTTTCCATCAAAATCCAAAACCCCTGCAGTCCATTTCCTCCACGTGGTGGCGTCCAATAGCGGCTGCACACCGCCCGACGAAAGAACGCTCCGGAACGAAGTTTGGCCGGATGTGCTTCATTTAGTGAAGTTACCGCAGAGTTGTTTCGCTAGCTAATGGTTTCGAACGAAGCAATTAAGTTGAAGTGCGACGATGGGAACCAGCTAATAGACCGCGGTCCAAAAGCGTTCTCGAGCGAGCTCTGGCCGATGTTACGGATGAAGCCGTGTGGTATATTGTTATACAATTTTTGCGAAATTATAACCTTCAATGACAGACTCCGTTGTAAGATCCATACCTTCAGATGAACCAGCAAATTGGTGTGCCTGTAAGTGCTCTGTGGCTCTCGTGTTTACACTTGGCTAACGGTATAAACTACGTTACAGCGAACGTTACTAACTTCCATTTTGGGGTTTTAATGATTTGCTTAAGGTGCCTCTCTCGTATCACTCGATTGCACTAACAGGAGCAGATTCTTCAGGCGAGTTCTTTCGACGCTTTCGACACACCAACTAGCGCCACGATGACGAGGCGTCGGAAGATGAATCGTTCTCTAGGTAGAGAACTTTTGCCGCCAACAACTTTAGTTAAGGTACTCTGTTTGGTTTTTGCTCTTTGTTGGCTTCCACTTTCAAACCATCCTTCCGCAATAAGGACTCTGGCGAGAAGAGTTATGTTTATGCAATCCAACGTTTTCTCTTTTCCTTTAGTGGTTTTAAATTTTTTTCCCTCTATTCTACGCGATTCGCGAAGGTGAGGTGCAGAAAGGAACTGTATTATAAATCTGCGACCCAGACTCCGAAGCCTTCAGCTAACGGCGGAGAGGATTGTTGCGTGCCGAACGGAATGCAAGATGATGGAAGTATTAGTACCTAGCTCGTGACACCATCGGCGTCCGAAGCCAGAATCCCTTCGGAGGTAATTTAACGTAGTTACTTTTGAATAAACAATTAAACGAAAAGAAACCCTTAGCTTTCTGGCATCGCTCGGGTGGGTGGCGGTGGGGGAATGCAAAACAGGGAACAAACTTGAAGTTACTTCGCCAAGTTCCTGAGACTGAGTAGGAGTTTCTACTTTTTTGTTGTTGTAATTTTCTGTTGCATCCGGTTCCAATTTAGACTTCATAATCATGCACAAGCGCTTCGACAGCATCGCCTTCGTGGGTATGAAGAGTTAGTGAAGAACAAAGTTTGGTCGCACAATCTCTTCTGCTTGCTAAAACTGTGCGTCACTTTTTGGTTAGAATCTTTTCTTATGGTGCAGAATGATTAAAACTTGAACTTATCGTTTTGCGTGAAACCTATTCCTATCCAGGAGGACTCTCGAGCCAGTTTGACTCGTTTAACACTTAGCATGAGTTTGAGTTTTGGCCAACACGTTAAGAAATTATTTCATAAAAACCGATTCTTGCATGAAAATCTTTCCAATGATCCCCATTGTATGGCCATAGTATTGTATCGATTCGGCCGTGGCTTGTGGCGTCTTTTTGTGTATTCACCGCGAAATCCCCCTAGTTTGGAGGTCAATGGGTCTATTGCGTGCCAGGAGCGTCGGCGTGTCCAACGTCAGCAGTTGGTTAATGCTTTTCACACCGTCATTTCCGGCCTTTTCCCAGTAACGCATTGCAGGGTTTGATGAAACCGCAAAGGCAGGTGAAAGACAAACCATTTAGTCCTCCTCCGGATTTCGTGTGTGTGTGTGTGTGTGTGTGTGAGCTGCCACTGCACGGACATACAGTATTGATTGATGATGCTGTCGCAAGTTCCCCTCGATGTAGAGCCGTTGTACAATGTGCTTGTATGTGGTGTTACCGAAGTCTCAAAAATAAGCACTCATATCGGGGAAAAAACCAAAAACCACGTGGGGGGACATTCTGCGGTTGGTTGGCTTTCATGAAAACGCACACGTGGCCCGTCAATCAGGTGAGTAGTGAAACGAGAACATTCATATTCCATTGTCGGAACGTTTGCCGCGCTGGGAAAAGATTAAAAGAACCAGTTTTCCCACGTCGCCAGTTGCAGCGTCGTGTGGTGTCGTTGGACAACTGTACTTTCCGCATTTCCTCGTTTCGTTTTCGGTACGTCCCAAAGGGACACGTGCAGCCATCTTGTCTTACACACTCTCCCCGTGCCCCTTCTTGGCAGCGTCAGTAGCAGCAGTGGCAGCCCCAGCAGCAACATCTGTTTACGAACACAGCAGGCGACGACATGCTGCTTCCGGGAAACGAAACTGTTTACACGTGCCAATCTTTTGTTTTTCCTGCTTCTTCATTTTTTCCGATTCTGATACACGGTGGCCAGCGCACGTCGGACGGGTGGACAGCCATTTTATTAATATATTTGTGCCGATATTTGTGCAGCACCCAGAATGGGTGACGCATGCCGGTTTAGATCGGATCTCGTGCACCACCGGGTGTATCCTAATTTTATTAGACTTCCTTTTGCCGGCCTGGGCATCCGGCCATATGCGCCACATGAGCGACCGCTGTACCGTTGTGGCACCGCCATCCTTCAACAGCAAAAATGGCCCCCGGTTTGGGGCTTTTGGGCAAAAGTTTGCCTTCCCTTTTTATCCTTTTTCGCCGCCGGTCCCGTACAATGGCGCACCGCGAAAGATGGATAATAAAATTTTATATGACAGTATCCGGTCGTTTTCGTCGGTTTTTCGACGGACCGGGGCCAAAGACCGGCCGGGGTCTGTACTGTGGAAAGTCGCTCCAAGTTATGGGTTGCCGATCGATCGTCGATCGATGGCTGGTGACGCCGCCGAGGACAGAAGCGATGGTTTTGTAATTGTAATTGAATAAGGATATGTGACGGATAGCGTGTAGTAGTACATACCTGGCCTAACCCCCGGCCAGGGCCAGCAGGTGTAGGATGACATTTATTGGCCGACTCCATGGCCTTGTCCATCCATAGACCGTTTAAACTTCATCTTCACCGAGTTTCGGTAGCCTCTTCCGGGGGGCAGCAAATTCCTGGTATTCGCAATTTCCTTCGTCAAATTTGATTGCCGGGAAACTGCACGTTAAAGTTCGCGAACGAACGGTCTGTCCGGTATCCATTTTTTTCACCCCCACGCAGGACATCCTGTATCGCACGGCTGGGTGCTTCGAGCGATGAAAAGAAAGGCGCAAAAGGGACCAACGAGGACCGGCATGTTTTGGCAACATAAACGCTCCCCGTTGAGGGTCATTGTGGACACATTAAAACGATGATAAAACGCCGGACTGCTCCAGCCTAGCAGGCGCAGACGGTAGGCCTCAGTGACCAGGGACCAGAGGCCCTTGGATTACCAATACTTATCGACAGTAGCACCATTTCCTGATCCTTCTATTTTCCACTCGGGCACGGACGATTTGTCCTTTATTTTTGGTGCCGATGCTTGCCTCTCCTCGTATTCGTAGCCGTAGCCTACTAGCCACTAGTGTTTCGGGCTCTCGGCCCCCAGTTTTTGGCCTATTTTGGGGCATGGTTTTCCGATCGAACCGCCCCAGTTGCGGTGGTAGTGGTGGTGGCGGTTGTTCAAGAGACAGGGTATTATCGCTACCGATACAACGGCCCTGTTTTGCTGTCGGTTTCGTTTGGTTCCGTGCTGCTGTGCTCAACGCCGTAAAAGTCCGAAGAGCGGTTGCTGGACCGATATAGCCCGACAAGGACCGGTACCAGAGGCTCGGTCACCGGACCGGTCATCGTAATCCCTGACTAACTTCATGCTGAACCCTGAGCCCTGGCTACTGTAGCATGATGTCCGTAGCAACGCAACGACCTATCTTGTCCCTTTTTTCCTTTTTTTTTTGCTGTGTTTTACTGTGCTGTACTGTGCCGATCGATTTAATCCAAGTATAATTCAATCTCCAACCTCTCACTTGTCGTGCAAAAATATCGGCATAAATCGGGCCACAATACACAGCCCGGAATCCGGATTCCCGAAGTGGTATCCCCAGCATATATAGCCCAGCAGTCTGGTTAAGGTCCTTTTGTATTTTTTGGGTTGGTAGTCTTTTTTTCTGTTTTGTTGCCTTAGTCGAAACCTGTCTTTACACCAAAGTGAGGTGGGTTCGGGTTTATGTCGAGAGAAAAAAAAAACGGTTGAACCGTTTTATTCCTCCCCGCCCTGCCTCGCCATGTTTGCTACCCAAAAAACACTGTTTTTCCATGCGCTATTGACACCTATTAGACTGCAAAACCCGTCGGTGTTCGGTTGAGGAACCGGCAAAAAACAGACCACCATGTTCATACTCACATCGGGGTGGATAGTAAATGGGAAGAAGAAACGGCATCCTTTTCAGGGTAAAGCGTTACTCATTGCTTGAATTCTATGGCAAAATGTTGAATGCAAACGATTTTTGGTACTTGGTTGGTGTCTGCATGGTTAGTGCGAAGCCCAGAATCGATAACCGGTGCCACCGTGGTGGTCTGTTTTTGGCCGATGAAAGGAAGTTCAAACGAATTTTGCTGGATGGAATTTATTACTCTCGCCCGTTATGGACTACCGGCAATACAAAGAAAACAGGTTATTCACCGGTACTCATTAAACGAAGCAGGCGGGAGAACGGTTCGTCGCTTACTTCGATTCCGTGGCTGGGCAGCTTGGGGTCCATCTGGACGGTGCAAAGAAGTTTATTTAATCAATGATCAAACGAGTTATGGTGATTGCGAGAGCGATTCCATAAAAAAGGTGGCGCGACGTTCACCTCCTCCTCCTCCTCCTCCTCCGGGCTCAGGTCACACAAATCGCTTCCATCAGGAAGGTTAAGCGCTTACCACTGAGCCACTCGACTGCTGTATAAAGCGTACAGTCAATGAACCTTTGCTGGATGGCAGAGTGGCCTTCAAGGATCAATACCACGTTCAGCAAGTCCCTTTATTTCTGATTTCGTGGAAAGCAATTATCTAGCCGGCCGTTTGATCACAGCACGTGCAGCGCCATGTCCGCAAGGACGCGAACCCTTCTCAAAGGTAATTTGGTGAACGAAGTCAAACCCGGATCCCGCCCGACGTGTTACATTCCCAGTTTCGTTTGCCTCTGATCTGTGGGTCATTTGACAGGTGTTATTCCGTTTCGTGCGTCCACCCAGACTGTCGAACTTCCGGACTTGCGAAGGGCTTGCGCCGGTCGAGACATTGATATAATCTTAAGTTTTCCGGATATCCCGCACTTCCCGTCTTTCTTCTTTTGTTATCAGTAGCAATCTTGCAGAGAATAGGCCGACCGGACAATCGGATGAAAGTTTGACCTTGGTCCAAAGACGGAAGAAAAAAGGTTCCACCGAGCACCGGCAAGCCGATCAGATCGGTGTCTTTGAGATCGATATTTCTTGCTCGCTTCGGTTCACCTGCAGGGCGGTAGTGATTGTGTCCGGCTTTGCAACAGCTTTCCGGTGCGGCGAAGGCAGGGCCGTGTTATCATCCCTTGTCCATTGTCTACATCGTACAAAACTACTGAGACTCCTTGATTTATTACTTGTCGGTGTGAGCTTCCGGTATGGGGAAAACTAAAATGATATCGAGCTTGTTCCTTGTAGTAAGATCCTACGAGCGACTCAGCTTTCTCCCTTTTCTAACGGACATGTTTCGGTGAGAGCAAAGGGCGTAAAGGGGTTTAAACGCTGGAAGCATCGTGCCATACTTCTCTATGGAACACACAAACGGATGGAAACGCAAATCAGTTGACTCCATGCGGGCCACGTAATCCCCAAACGAAGACAATAAACGGAACGGATCGTTGGGCGGTATTCTTTGAAAGGTTCCATAACAATGATACCAATTAGGTTAAACGGGACACTCCACTTGAAAACTCTCCGTGAATATATATCGTTTGATCATGGGTAACGAGCACGGTGTACGATGGACGGGCTCAATTTTACAGAAATTCTCTTGAAAAGAATGGCAATTCCGACATTGCTTCCCAATTACACCAACTCGTCAATTCGTCGGAAGCATCAGCAGCCCATTGGGCGGGCAACTCCTAGGAAACGGAATGTTAGTGGCATTCCGCGCGTTTCACTGCGAAGTCTGGAGTTCTAAAATGAACTGATTGTCTTTTGACCTTTTCATGGCATCTCCTTGAGAATCTATGGTCTGGAGGAACCGGGAAAATGGTAATACCCAGCGGACAGCCATAGCAGCGTCTGCAGCGGCCGTATCGTCCTGGCCTGGCATCACACCAACTTTATCAACCCGTTGAACCGTCGAAGCGGCAACATCTGCCAACGATTACGGGAGCAGGTACCCGTTTTGTTGGCTCTTGCTCGCCTCGCCATACTGTAGCTGCGATGTTCACGCTCACCGCTTGACATTGATGGGCTTGCCGCGGCGGAACATGTGTGTCGTTTTGCTGGTGGTTTGAAGAAGAATGTGCCCATTACGATAGCCACGTGATGCACGGGAGGCATCATCGGTGCGTTTCTGTTCCGTTGACAACGGAGATATCCGGCCAGGTGACGTATTTCAAGTGAAGGTACCGTGTCGGAGTATGATATGATTGTGTAACAAAGATAGACACACCGAAAACGAGAACTAGCCAGTGACAGTAATATCGCAGAGTGGGGCCACGGCAATTCGTCATTCGGCGAAGCCCTTGCGTACACAGCCTGGTTCGTTTGTTAGGAACTCATAAATCGTGACAAAATGGCCACTGGTTTTGCTGCGTCACACTTCACAACATAAATTTCGCTCGAACATGAAAACGCTCCCAACACTCACTAGTCGGAAGTACCGCCTTGCAGCTAGGCAATAAAATGCTCGCATATAGTTGCCATAGTGACCGAAGGGTGGAATGTCGACCGTCGACCTTCCTCGATATAGCAAGTCAAATTAAGATTCTTCAACCGAACAGGGGAATGCTTGCGCTGCTATTGCTTTTGCTATTGCTTTGGGACCCGAGCCAAGAACGTCCGGAACCCAGCTGGCGTCTAGGAACAGGCGTCAGTCGTCCTCTGATAACACTTTGTCCGGACCGGCCTTCCTGCTCGAACCCGCTTTTCCAAGGTCGTTCGCCGGAATCATCCCGAACAGGACCGAACAGTCCTGCTTGTCGTCGGAATTGGGCAATAACGAAATGTGTGTGTGTGTGTGCGTGTGTGTTAGTGTAGCGCGACCAGCGTCTTTGCATTGGGACTCCGACTATCCACTTCGTCGGTGGTCACCCCCTTGCTAGATAAAGAACACTGGGCACAGGGGCGTTCGGCCTTCACTTGACGAGTTCCGGAACCGGAACTCGAGCATCGTGGAAAACACGCAACCGAACACGTCGACAGGCGACAGGCGGACAAGATGCAAGTTTTGGGACAGTTTCGAACCGAACAACTTGACTCAGCAACCGTAGCGCGCGCTCTCTTGCTCTCGCGCATCCTTGGACCATGGTCCGCCATTGGTGCTCCGGTCCGGTTGTTTGATTTTCGTACTCACTTCCCGGCATCCTTGGGATCACTCCGGACGTTCCGACGGCAGAGTTTTCTACCATTTTCTCCATCTTTCCCGGAGCAAACATTCCTTTAAAAACCATTGATTGCGTTTGGCAAGTTTGTGTTTAGAGTTCGCGGTGGCTGCGCGTTCTCAGGTTCTCGGCATCCGAACGGTGGCGCCCGGATGTGGTTTGCCAATGTGATAACGATTGGCGCTAGTAGACGGCCTGGCAATTGATCGATCGATTGCCGGTGTCACTGTCTGCTGACTGGTCGTAGGGTGTGAGATCGATGGTCGAAAATAAAGTTCCGGAATTGATTCCCGGAATGACGGTTTGCTGATGGAAGCCCCCGGCACTGGCATTGAGGGCGTGCTAGGTGAACCGTAACGATAACGCTTGTTGGCGCCCGTTTTACGCTTTTTTTTTGCTGTTCTGTTCACCGTAGCATCCCTTCACCCCGTTTGTCGCCAATTGTCGCCTTAAGAAACCTTGAGACACGCTAGCGCCGGATCGGAGACAAGTGTATTCAATTTGTACAAAATGGGATCCTCATCCCTCAACCAGCGGTGCACGATTGAGCAAGTATTAGCCAACGAGGCGTAGCGAGAACCGACCGCCCGCACCGACAGTTCCTGTTTTTGTGCGAGAACTAAACATACCACCATATTGGCGCTTCCGTTTCTCTAATTGGTTTCACAGCGCACTTGGTAGCGCATTCTTCTGATTCGTATTGGTAGTGGTATTGGTTGGTAAACAACTGTCTATTCCAAATTGCCTGTACGCTTTCTTCTTTGTTGCTGCTGTTGTGTTGTGTTTGCAATTCGATTTTTTGGAGTTCTCTGTTTTTGTTAATGAATGGTAGAGTTCGCAAAGTGTTAGCAAAGTTTGTTATGTTAGAATTTGTCTGAATTGTTATGTTTCTTTAATTGTACCGCGCCTGGCTACGGTTCCTTTAACGGTTCTCCCTCGCCCTCCTCCACTTTATCGACTTATAGCTTATTATCCTTCGGGAGCGAATTGCTTCCTTGTTTCTGTCTTTATTTTAACGTCTTTAAAAACCATCAGGAGTCTATTGACTAAGTGTTGTTTGTCTTAATTGTATTCCGCATCTCGTTCACCTGTCACCGCGCTCTCTTCCACTCTCCGCCTTAGCACTTTGCATCATTAGTTTACTTAAAGTAGCCGTAACCTTCATCTTAGAGTATCTTTAAAGTAGCGTTTTTTTGTTTAGTAATCACGATGTTTTTTTTTTTAGGATTTTTAAAAATTGTTTCATCTCTAGCGCCCGCTCCTGCTCTTGCTACTCTACATTCACAATGAATCGGCCCGGTTTGCAATCCTGTGTCAGGCTAAGCGCAGTTCTTTGGTACTTGCCGCGCATCCTGTGCCCCAAACGATGACCCACCCCTCTCCACCCAAAAGGCTGGCTGTCGGTTCACGGTGTACTCCTTTGAAACGTTCTTCTGTCCATTGAATATCCTATTAACGGTATGCAGCGTCGGTGGCGCTGCTGGCTGGCCTCTGTGCTCGCTCGTCACTTCGCCGTCGTGTCCCGCGATAGAAAGTGTAACAGATTGTGTTATGAAGTGGAACCGAGCAGCGTAACCGTGACGTGGATGTACTTTCAGTAAAGCTATGACGGCAACAGCAACATTTGCGTAACGCGGTTAACTAACGCCACTAGCACCGGCAGCCCGAGGGATGTTCTGCTCGCCAGTGTCCAGAGGCCATCCGGACCACCACCACCGGACCGTAACAGCCCGTTGGCCCCGTTTCCAGCTAGTATCTCAGCGCGCTTCCGGAGCCGTGCCTGGTAACACAGAAAACAGAAAGATTTGAAATCAAAGTACGCTCGAAGGTCAAATGGTGGTGTTTGGGAGGGGTGCTGGAGGGTGTGTTAAAACGTTAAATGATTTCCGAGGAACGCTCAAAGCGATGCAGCAGGTAAGGAAGCAGGCAAGCAACTGGCAGGAATATTTGCGACCATTTGCTGGCAAGTTGCGAACGATTGAAGTCGGCAGGCGGGACATTCTCAGAAGAAACCATTAGGTGCTTACTACAGGGAGCTCTGGAGCGTATCGGAGCTGCTTTCCCGGAAACCAGCAAAGCTTGTAATCTTTAACACTTCGAAATGCTTCGGATAACTCGAATAGCTCGAGAGTTTTGACCGCTCAAGTGCCCGTAGTGTATCGAGTTAACGCAGGCTAGAGCAAAGAAGAAGCAAAGAAGAAAACGCTTCTGCCTCATCATCGAAAACGGTTATGAAAGATGGGCCCGTCCCAGGGTCCCGGGCGAGCAACCTGGCGTGCCGTAATGAGAAAGAAATTATATTTTGCTCTAGAAGTTGTGCCCCTGCTGCGCATCTCCTTCTTTCCTCAGCATACCAACAACAAGCGATGCCACGCGATGTCGCATCCTATCACTGGCAGTGACAGCTGGTTTGCCGGGAGGGGAACGAGCAACATCCTGTAGCACGTTATGCGGACATTTTCCTGATCAGCAGGTTGTGCGGGTGCGGTAAAATCGAAACTGGTGGCTGCGGTCTATTTACTTGCGCAGCAGTAACAGCAGCAGCAGTAGCAGCCTGTTTTGGCCACAGAACGCACAACGTACAACTTGCCTAGTCTAGGCGGAGGCAATCAATAATAATGAAGGCACGGCACGGAAGGCATCAATCAGTTTGCGGATACACGAACCACCATGTATGTACCGCCGGCCAATGGGAAGGGTTTCGCGGAACGGCAACCAGACAACGGAATTTTACCGGTCGTAGCAAGCCATGCAAGAGAATATGAAGATGAAATACGATGGAACACCCGGTACACGGTATGTGGTATGGTATGCATGTGCTTCACCGTGTGTGTGTGTGTGATGGAAACGCTGTGTTTCGGAAAATTTTTGGGGGCTCCAGTGTGCCCCCCGCCCGATAAGCCCGTGAACAGGAAACAGGAGAGCTGTGCGATTAAAGGGGATGGAGCGTTTAAAGCGCGAGCATGACGCGATAGATAAACTAGGCAATGGGAGGTTTGGAATCATTATCATTCCTGCAGCGTGCATGGAATAGCACATACCTGATACATCTCGTCCTCGCCGGGCGGATCCAGACATTCAAATTCACAGCATCGCTCGCCGACGCGAAACTTTTTACAGAACTGAAATGGTACAGAACAGAAAGAAACGGTGACAGTCAGAGTGACAAGGACGACGGTATTTTTTGGTACGCGATGCGTGCCACATTCCAGGAAATGCCAGGCCCCCGGGGCGGGCCCGGGTTTACGATTCAAATGAGATACAGCACCAGTTGCCCAATTTTCTTCGGGAGAATCGGATGCGGGAAATCGGAACCAACGACGGACCGACGGTTCGATGGTTCTGAAAAGCTATAAAATCATCAAATAATCATTCGTTTGCTATCACGCTTCTTGCACTCTGTCTCTCTATCTGTTTTTCTGCTCTGTTATGGTTGTGTTGACATTGACGAATTGACGAACGAACGAACGAACGTGGTTTTTCACGATTTTCCAGGAAAAATAACAACACGGTTTAGTTTTTACGATCACCAAACAGCGCACTTCATTCTATTATCGTTCTGTGGTTCCGATTCGAACGGAATGAAGTGACTCTCGAGGTACCCTGTACAACGCGACTACTAAACGTCCTCTACACGGCTCTGCTCATACGCCACGATGGGATTTCCAATCGTCAAAAGGTGGAAAATGAGTGGTGAGAAATTTGATTAACCGTAATTGGCCCACGGGCCCTGTGCCCTCCTCAGGGCCACTCAGGGTACGTCCTGTCGGTAGGTGCGCCAGCTGTTGTTGTACGACCAACCGACCGACCTTGGACGACCTTTAACGCGTGATGGTTTCCCTTCTAATGGCTTCCGGACCAACCCGAACAGCCTGAGATCGTTGAGATAATTGAGTAAATGGTGAAGAAGAGCATTGAATTTGTTTACACGCTTGGTTTTCGCTCGGGACTGCACCACCGCCGGGAGGGGCGTTCTCTCGTGGCCACCACCAGCGTTCGACGGAAAATTGCATTTGCATCTGCGGGTTGGTTGGTTGGTTGGTTGGTTGGTTGGTGTGGTATGGTTTGATTGGTTTCTGATAAGGCTAAGTGGCAGTAGATAACTCGTCTGTAATCATTTTATGGCATGGGTGTTCCCTGGTCCCGGTATACCACGTAAAAGTAGTGGTCCCAGAGGTGGGAATTGTTTTTCTCTCCCTTGTCAGCTCCCTTGCTAGAGTGGTTATTTCTCAAGCACCAGCTGCACACCGGCAGCTACTTCCGGATTTGATGCGGTACGCAATCAGATGCAGAACGACAACGCTGCTTGTGCAGCTGCATCCGGAGTGCATACACACACACACACACACTCACACACACATCCGTGCTGCAGCTGCCAGCATGAGTGTACCAGCAATTTCAACAAACTCAGCTCGTGCCTTTTTGCACCCCGGGCATTAATTTGTAGTTGCTGCTGTGTGGGGTTGCCGTTTGCTATCATTTGCGTTTACGAATTCCGGTGAGTTTACTTGATTGGATCGCTTTCCTCGCTCATCGGTGCACACTCGTGGCCAAGCGAACAAAATTAAAAGAGCCATTGGATTAAAGCAGTATGGTCACTTCCAGTTCGAGTTTAGTTTTATCGTTTCAATTTACTCTGTACAAAGAGTGCAGAGGTTGTAAGGATGCGAATGAAGAGGGCAACATTCCATGTGGAGACTAGCGCAGGTAATGCGCCACAGTCTCTGACGTGTCCTTACAACAGAGCCTTAATTAACGGCGAACAAAGGGCTTCAATACAACACAAGCTGCTCGAACACACAATGTCTTTTGTGGTGCCATCTATCGCTGATGGTGCACAGAGAGGTCGGTTACACAACGAACTAACATCGCGTTTCATCGCGCTCTAGTGCATTCCGGTACGTTACTCGTCCGTTTCCGTCGGAGAGCCTGGACCGCTGAACACAAATCCCTCATCTTTCGGCATCATCGTCATCATCGCCATCATCGTCGTCATCATTATCAGTAGTTTCCAGACAGTCACATACATGTATTCAGCGATCGGACAACAATACACTTCACATCTGGACGATGCAGTGATTGCAAAACCATTCGCTTACGTTCGCTTCCTTCACTGCGCTCCATATTGTATTGGATGTTATTTCATTGGATCATGGGGTCTCCTTCCTAATGCTCTGGGCCCCCCTTACTGATAGCATACGCCAGGCCGTTCGCCTTGCGAGCCGAACGCGATGACTGATTCTTATCAGCGGCTTGTGAAGAAGCAGAAGGAAGCATAAGACGCTTCGATGTGTGTGTGTGCCAATGTGTCTTTCTCTTTCTCGCTCTCTCTTTCTTTCTCTTGAGTCTTAAGCTATTTTTAGCCCTTGTGGTACGATCTTATTAAAGGTAATTGCCAATTCATTCCACATCCTCCCGGTGCCACTGATTGATACAATGACCAACGGCGAATGGTCGAGCTATCGAAGCGATGAGATCGAACAAGACGCTGGCCTCCTACACAGCAGCAGCAGTAGCAGCAGCAGCAGTAGGCACACGGACCTCGTAAGAATTAATGGACAAAAGCCCTCAGCAGATTCCCACAAAATGGAAGACGAGCGTTTTGAGGCAGAAGAAAATGTGTGGTGTTGAAGTGCCAGTGCCCACGAATCGTCTTGTCCCTAGAGCGCTCCGACCAATTTGTGTCCTAATTATGTAGCCTCCGTTACGCGCCCGGATACCGCTGGATATCTCATTAGAGGGGATGAGATAAATCTATTTTGCTACTATGCGTCTCCATTGATATTGATGTACATTAACGAGTTTCATCCACAAAACAAACTACCTAAACAAGTTTAGTCTCACGTTTGTATCAAGCTTAAAATGTAATGTTTGCAAAGAAATTTATGTGGTGGCGTGGTGGAGAGTACGCATTAGCATGATTAGTATGCGCTATCGTGGCCAGCTTAGATGACGAATGTATTTTTCGTTTACCGGTTGGTGCGATATTTTTTGGTGTACGTGCAACGAAAGTTCGCTTCGGTGGCAGAAGGCGAAAGGTCACATTTGTGAACTCGCTGGTGAGATTCATTTATCATCGTGATAATTATCGTCGTTCTCAACCGACGTGACTCATCCACGGCACGTTCGTGAGCTGTGTGTAATGCCGGTGACGTTAATTACGGCTGCTGTACTCCTGGCGTACATACAGCTCGGAACATTCGCCGGTCGGTAGCAGATGCTGTTCGATGATGTGTTCCAGGAAGCAGAATGCAAATGGGAGAAATTTCAACCATGCAGGTTATGATGAAACAAGTACGCAGCACCATGTGCAACGGAAAATGTTGTCTAGTGCATTATTTATTCGCATAAAAACATGGTTTTGGAAGTTGCATCGAGATGTAAATTGATCCAAGCCACTAGAGTAAATCATTAGCGTGTCGTTTGCAACCGACAGCTGGATGGCCACACAAAAAGGTATATTCCTCATGGTTCTGGGGAAGCTTTTTGCGAGTTTAAACAAACTTTCGCCCAAGGATAAACACCATACGTAGAGTGAAACAAGCATAAACAAAACAAAAAAAAACGAAGAACATGTAACATGGAATTATAAACAACGACGATCCCCTGTGGGGTTCCTGAACTTGCTCCTGCGAATAGCTTTGCATAGTTCGTGTGCTGAGTGTGCACATTCCAATACTGCTTGCAGCTCGCTGCAACTAGTTTTTGCTCAGTTTGATTGAACAATGCCCATCGCAACTCAGAGTTGGGGTGCAGCCATCCCAGAGCCATCAATACACATATCGCTTCCGTCCAACACTGGAACAATCCCGATGCCCATGCATGGTGCACACCGGCCAAGTTTGCATAGAGTAAAACGATCCAGAGCAATTCCACGAGATGCGTTATTGTTGTCAAACGGCGTATTGTACAAACATGGTCAGCCGCGCGTGGCTGCGAGAATAGAGCTATGCATACAGGCTGGTTTCTTGGAAAGCCAGAGGCGAGAGGATTGTTAAGCGTTTCCAGTCCGTCCAGTTGCATCGAAGTTCTTGTTGTCTCGTTTCATACAGCTTCTAGCAAACCGTGTGTTTTATGCAATTAAACTTTGTAGATTGTTTGATGAATGTGAAATCGAAGGCTCTTTTCCATTACAACACTGGGTCTATCGGGAGTTGTATTTCCCCGGGAAAAGCAATTACTCCTACAAGTGAGACAAGCAAGGATATAGGATTCTGCCGATAATTTATGCAATGGTACCAAGAATTTCAATTAAACCGCTTGTAACTTCGGAGGCACTCGATGGTCTGGCCAGCGGTACAAGTGGCTGATCGAATTTACATGCAACGTCGCCGTGCGCCACGATCGAAACATGTCGTAGTCGGAAATGCATCTCGGTGACTCCGAGCTCTTGCACACAAGGGAAACTCGGATCTAACCACCTGGTTTAGCAGTGTTTAGAGCGCTTCGTTGATGGCGTGGCGTCCAGGTAGTGGAGGTAACGGTGGTGTAGATGTCACCGAGATTTAGTTTGCATTCTGTGCATATCTGTGTGGTATCCTTTGCACTTGCAATTCCCTTTTCATCCTGGGATCTGCGGTATGTGCAGGTCAGTGGAATGGATGAGCTTAGCACGGGCTTGCTTTGATCGTCAATTCCCTTTTAAATTCTTGGCATGACCATGGTGCCTCAGTTTGTAGCGGAACTATGCTGCTTCTGCTACAGCATCGCGTGTCGGTTGCTATATCTAGCAGCCATGCCATGATAGAGAAGTGAGTTGTCGAGAATTTTCCTTTGACGAAAGTATGAAGACCGCATAGAAGGGATTGAATGTTCATAAATATTCTATCAAACCCGTTTCATTATGTTACTGTTTTGCTATGTGACTGTTTCTACTGCTTTTCAGTAGTGAGTAATTTTATTGTTTGGTATTTAAATATTTAACATTAGAAAAAAATCCAGTTTGTCAAAAGTTACTAACATCACACAAACAAAATATGTATACTATAGATAGATAAACATGAAAGAAATGAAAATGATGCTCTGTTTTAATTAATTTGCTTTATACGAACGACCATGGCTTACATCTTCCACCTTCTAGCACGAAGCGTATTGAGCGAAAAGCAGCTGCCAAGAGGAGGAAAAGCGACATTCCAGTTTGAACTTTTGTCGGATTAAAAGTTGAATTCTCCGAAAAACCGAGCCATTTTGACACTTTATATCCAACACCAGCTTGGTTCAAGTTTACCTTTGCACCGTTCTGTTGTGCTTACAACGCACAGCTCAGGAGCTACAGCTTGCAGCATTGCTGTTGAATTAAGTTACACACGTTCCAACCTTAGCTTTCCACCGATTCCCACGGTTTCCACGAACGGGCTGGGCTGCGGTGCGCGAGATTGAGCTTATTTTTTTGTAGCTCAACAAATCTCTCCCCTAAACTGTCCATTTCATTCCATTCCAACCATCAAGCGATGGCAAGGCTGGCAAGGATAATTTTTAATTGGAGTGAAACCTTCCGAGGAGCCAGCCTTTTATCTATCGTATTTTTGTTGATGGTAGCTCAAAGTTTGACCTTCTGGCCGTAACATGTGGCGTGTATGGTTGCAGTGGTGGTTGGTGGACGCGCACCAACCTTAATTGAACTGAAATAATGTTTTTTCTAATTTTCATGGGCCCGTTGTTATTTTTTTGTTTGGAGTCTGAAGTTGACTAAAAGAGAGGTATCATTAAAAGTTTGGTCATGATGGACCGTCCGTTCCGATGGACGTAGACCTTCTCCTGACTTGGGTGATGAATTGTGTTATCCGGTTTTTGAGGTTTTACGGTGGACAAAAAAAGGCAAACATCGGTCCGGGAAAATGGGAGCAACGTAACCGAATGTAAGCGTCCGTGTCACGTTTAGCGTCTGCAACAGGCACAGTTTGTGGTTGCTCAATCACGAAAAGTCAAGCCGGGGGAAGCATAAGCAAACAAATTAATTGGCTTTGTTGTCGGGCTCATAGATTACCCCCGGTTAACCAGGCATTTTTGAGGCTGGGTTCCTGTAATTGGCAATCAAGTTGAGTTTTCAAAATGGATTTCAACAATTTATGGTTGTTTGGACGGTTCTGTTTACAGTGTTTCGAGTGGAATATGAATCTCATCTCGGTATGAAAATAGCAAGCAGCTTGAAAGTGTGTTGAAAATATCACCAAACTTGACGTCTTCATCTCCATGCTAAGCTTTACTTGCCGTTGCTGTAACCTACTTTATTATTTTGTTTTTCTCGCATCACGGAATCGGAACTTTCCTAAGAAGATAGTCTCCCCACCCCCTCCACCCTCTCTTCACTACACACTTGGTGGAACGTAGAAACATGTGCTACATGTGAGCGCTTCCTGGCAGAATATTTCTGCTAGATAATAACCCAGCCCCACTAGGAACACCGCAAGTGGAATGACTTTTTTATGCCGTACTAATTGGAGAATCTAATTAAAAAGTTTTCTTGTGGCGCACTCTGAAACGCCGCCTGGAGGTTGCGTTGTAAATTCGGGTGAATAATAAATGTACTCGGCATTGCAAAATGGCCGCTGTATAGGAAGTGCCGAGTTGTACGATTACTCAGCAGAATCGCATTTTGACGAGGTTGACACATTTTCTTGTTTATAATGTGACACTCGCTTTAAACAACGAATGTAATGCAGTATTTCAACGTAATTTTAATGATACCACGTCCGGTACAATCATCCACATGCTTTCATTTGTGGCTGTATGGCTTTACTCAGCATTGGACATTCCGGGGGCATTGTCAATGATTAATGAAAGCACACACACAGTGGCACACGGTTCGCAGACGGGCCCCGCATAATTATACGCTGCGGTTTAGCATGTGCCACCGACGGTGGTGGTACTGCTCAATTTTCCCTGGCTCAGCATCACGCAAACAGGAGGGGACACTTTTTCCCAACAGAAAATGGGTGTTGTCGTTATAAATAAGTCTGTTTTTTTTTGCTCGTAATGTATTCCATTCGGAAAAATAAAAAAATTGAACATAAAAGTGGGGCGAGTGTTTTTATGGTTGCTGAAAATCAGATTGCTCTGCCGGTCTGGTAACGCAGTATGTAATAACATGCAAATCAATATGTTTGTGACTGTGATCGCCGAATGCATGGTTACGAGTCGATGCCATGTGCTCTCTCTCTCTCTCTCTCTCTCTCTCTCTCTCTTTCTCTCTCTTACATATAGTCACAGCCACATATACTACATTGGTAAACAGCCTGCCTGTTGGCAGACAAGCGAGGGGTAAAATATGTCCAATTTGAAATTCATAAAAATATCAAATCGATTTCCCCCGGCTGCGGAATGTTTGTTTTCAATTATCAGTTATGACGAAAGCCGAGAGATGTTGGTTGGGAATACGTTCGATAACGGTTAAAATGGTGGTGATCACACTGTTTACCGTTTGCTGGCTAGAGCGGATTCCCCTTAGGGTAAATATGAAGCACCGGAATTATTTTATGGCTGGCGGAGTTAAATAAAGTCACTGGCATGTACCATCATTTCTGGTTTGTTGGCTGATGAAGTGATGCAACCATAGAGACAGTCGCCTAGCAATAGGACAAACCGTGCGTTAATGTGACGAAATTATCATTGAATCAATTAGAATACGTTATTAGCAAACATACGGCTGGCAGCACTCGGTTCATATTTCAGGTAATAACTTTCTGCTATGCTGATTTGATTTACTGTTCCATGTCATAGAATACATTTAAAGCGAATGCCATCATCGTTTCCTTAGCACATTAAATACAGCTACTACTTACGTAAGGAGGATCACAGTAGATTGCTTTGCACCACAGCGGCTCCGAGTGGTAACAGACGCACAAGCTGCACACACCCGGCCCAGGTACGTAGAGTAGACCGTGCGCGACCGAATTTCCCTGGAAGTCGACACAATCCTCTTCTAAACTAGCTGCGGGGAAGAGAAGAACAGTGGAAGATTGAAAGGTTAGAAACGTTGTCGAGTTATGGTCGTTGACGATGGGGAGAAACGTTTATGCTGAGCTGGGTGGTTGTGCGTGGACATTCGAGTGAAATCGGATTCTTCCAATTCAGTGATTACCAGGTTATTTTTTTGCTGTTTACAAATTATTGCCGCAGCTTTTCATTCCAGCCGTCCAGCGAGCAGTTCATAAAGCATCGAAGGCAAATGTTTAGTCGATCGTTTGTTGAAGGCACTACAGGGATGGTCTGTTATGAGGAAGATTGCCGTCTGTTTGAGTAAAATGTTAGATAGAGAGAGAGAGAGAGCGATTGAAGATAGAGAGAGCCAGAAACACATTTAAACGCCTTTTCTATGCTCCGGACTATTGAGAAGATTGTGAGCTTTGTACTAAACCCTACAAAACCAGCATTGCTCGAATGTAAACGTCCTTACGTCTACATTAGCGCACAGCATGTACAGGCGCGTATTCCATGCAGCTGTGTACAATACAGGCGCCATGGGTGACTGTCTTGCTTGAAATATCATGATGGTTTAAGCCCAACTGTAAACGATAAGTCAGAACCTCCTACCCTCCCCGCTCTGTCGTTAGCCCAAAACTCGGATTTTCCGCAGAACCGGCTGCAGCTCGCAGAAGTGACGCGAATCCATTCGGAAAATTAGCTATACAAGCAAAGCAAATGAAGTGGATGGAATGGCGTGACGGGCGGCACAGCTGATTGCAGTTAGTAATGAGCCGGTTTCGTAGCCGAGCATGTGACACCGTTTGTCATGCCTACATCTGCTGTATGATAAATTATGTGGATGAATCCGCGACCGGGAAAGGGTTTCAGTCCGATGCTTATGAATGTCACTTTATACAACATTCCATTTTGCCAGCGAGGATGTTTTTTGAGGATGCAGAACCTCAAAAAGCAATATTCAAAATCAATTCATCAAACAAGACACATCGTTTATTCAGTTCATTTGTGTTAATAATGAAACGGTGCACTATTAATTATGTTTTAGCTAGTGGTGCGATTTCGGGGTGTTAAATATCCGCGGATGCTTTCATTTTGTTTAATGACATTCAAAATAATCGTCAATGGTTATTGATACCTTTGCATTGAATCAGGCATAATTGCAATATTGATTACTTGCAGGTATTTCACATGTCACTGATTATTTTTAATTTATTTTCATTATAAATTTGTTTTAATACATTTCCACATTTATCACACTTTCAGGTACGCAACAGTTCAGAACTGCGAAAGGTCGATATTTGCCGAACGGTCGTTGGTAAATGGTCGCCATGGCATCTCGCATCTAAATATAAATTCGACGCCCTGATCGAATTAGGTGAGTTTGCAGAGGGAATTTAATTACGTGTCGTCGACAGCCTACCAGAATGCTTTCGATGTTGTGTGATCCGGTGGGTGTTGGATACAAGCCATAGATCGCCACAGCGTGGAGGTGGTTGGATCTCAACATGTTACCGGCAAACATATGCGTTGTTGTGAACAAGTCCTTGTCGTGATCTAATGAAGCAGTCTTACCGTTGTACTTGGCCTGAGCTTTTCCAATCTTGGGCATTTGCGAACGAACGTTAGCGAGACTGAACAGGATTATGCAAACATGTTTCGTAAATTGGAAAGGCGTTGTTCTGCCAAATGAATAACGTCTTTAAGAGAATCGATTTTACTGTAAACTACACAAGGTTATTGATTGAAGGTCAAACATAAGTGCATGTGGTAAAGTGTCGATAAGTAGTTATAGCAAACCAGATTTTCTGCTGAATGTTTTCATGCTTTTAGAAATGGTTGAATCAATCAAACTCAATCAATGCCAACGTCCAATGGATCATTTGGAAAATTAATCCGGAAAATTCCAGAAGCGTTGCGGTTTCAGTGGTGCCGAGAACCCGGTTTGATCCTTCGAAAATAGCCAGCTCCAGTCATCCATTGCATAACACCCCACCCCCAGCAAGGGATCGAAGGGAATCATGGGTTGACCGCAGTAATTTAGAGCGAGACATTGGGTTGGCCAACAGGCGACTAACAAGACACCGAACTGATTTATCAGTGGAGCTGGTGCCTAGAGACCAGGGAAAGCAGGGTGCGAAAACAAATACCGGTCGTCTGTTGGATGGAGCAAGTTTGTTTGATTGATTGCAGCAGTCCCAAGCGAAGACTCATCAATTTTCCTTCAACCCTCTGGTTATGGTAAAATATTTGATGATGTGGTGGTCGAACGGATTAGTCGTCGATTTTGTGTCCTGCGACCGGTTTGGGTGTTTAGCAAAACAACAACAAAGTAGAAATCTGCTTAACTTGGCAAACGAGAAAAGCCCTGCTCGCACAAACATTTTTGCTTTAATCTCATTGCATGCCATTCTGGCACTCATGGCACTCGCATGAGTTGCCTTCGCATCGCACTCTTGGCAAGTGAGCGAACGAGCGAAGTCCCCAGGTGAGGGACTGTTGAGTGTTTAACTCACGGTCAGTCGTGTTTCGAGCCAAAAGACGACTCGGAAGCACGCCGTAATGACGTCATCATTGGCAGATCCTTTTGCCGCACCGTTGTCGCATCAAGACGGTAACAGATGCGCATCACGGACGCGTCAGCGTAGCAACCACCGTTTAGCCAGCGTTCATCGTTGGCCAATGATGCAGCAACGGAACTGTGAACTTGCTTGAATTTCCATCGCTTTTTTGCAGCCATCGCAAGCCGTGATTTGTATGAAATTGGCTGCTCTAACGAAACACAAAGCAAATAGCTGGAAGGAAAGAAAAAAAGAGGAAGAGAGAGGGAGAGAGGTAGACGAATGTAGCGATTTAAACAGTTTCCGTTTCTAGCACAGTTCTTCTCAACTTGTTCGTCTTCTTCCTTCCAATCGGTTTCACTTTCCGAGGCAACTTTGACAGTTGCCGGTCGCAAAGCAGGCCGGCCTACTCCGTTATCCAGCATCCATGCCGACAGACGGCAGAAGATCGAACTTCGACGAACCGGCTACGGCTACGAAGATTGAAATCGTTTGATGTTTACCAGAATCTGTCAACCATTCGCCAGGGTTTGAAAAGTTGTGATGCTGGGCAAGAGATGCTCGAAGGAGCATACCGTTCGAACTGTGTTGATGGTGTTGGTCGTGTTCTTCTCCCCATCTCTAGTGTGCCACTGTAGCAAGGCTTTGGCTTTTGGGGAAAGCGAAGTGAACTGAAAGAAGGAGCAGCAGAAGGAAGGAGGGTTTTTTTTGCACCGGAGCAACCGGATGCTGATGGTAAAAGTTCACGATCGCTATGAAATCGTCCGGCTAAACAGCACGACGGTGGAAGTTGCGAGGCCGAGCCAACTAAAGCGTAATGATTTACTTTGGATTTCGGATAAATTGATTCTCGAACACCATTCCGCCGGGGCTATCGAGAGTTTAAAGCATCCGGCAAAGCAGCTATAATGTGCTAATGTTGCAGCAAACGATTAACTGCATGATATGCTGTTGCGAAAAGGGGTTTCCCTGGTTCCCCCCTCACCTACCTCTCCCATATCTCGCTACGCACTGGCCAAGCACACGCTGCACTGCGCTTCAATCTCGTTCCGAACCATTTTGCAATTTTCCTCATTTACATCAGCCAGCGGCGACCGACCGGCCGGTCGGTGTTTGTGCGCCGCGCTCTATTGTATACGCTCACCACTTAAACCCGGCAGCAGTCGGCAGCCATTTTATAAACAAAAGGCTACCGGCCACCGCATCCGGACCGCTTCCACTATCCTCACCCGGTAGTAGCAGTTTTGCTCAGTTCAGGCGCCGTGTAGAAAAGGGGAAATAAATAGCCCCATTTCACACTCACGCTCCATGCTGGGAGCAACAAAAAAAAAAAAAAACGGGGAAAAATGGAAGGGAAACGTAAACCGGTTGTGGCCGGGCGTAATTCCTACCCGAACGAGCCATCTCCGGCTGTTTGGATTGTTCGTAATTCCGAAAACAGCCGGCCAGCCAGCCAGCCAGACGATCGATGGAGGCGCCTGGTGCTTCATAGTTTAATCTCGTGGATTGCATCAAAAGCACAATTTTCCCAACATCCCCTCACCTCGGAAATGATGTTGCTGCTGTTGGTCGTTGGAAGGAAGGCAGCTTCGGTTGCCGGTTTCGCTGGCTGAGCGGCCATAGTAATAAGAAAACGGACCAGAGGACAGCTGCTGGTCCACACGTAAAAGGAAGCTAATGCTTGGTGTGGCTGTATCCTGTGTGAGGTTCGGAGAAAGAATGAAAAGCCCACCGCACCAGCAATGTCGCACCAGCATCAGCACCAGCACCCCCAAGTCCTTTTGTACGGTACCCCGAGGCTTTACCCGGCTACCTTTCAAGAAGTGAAAATAGAGGGCAGAATGGAGTTGAAGCCCTTGGTGGCCCAGTGTACTCCCCATGCTGAACGTGTGTATGTGTGTGTGTGTGTGTGTGTGTGTGTGAGTTAGAGGTTGATTGTTGAACGTTAAGTGAAGGTTATAAGAAGCACGAGTACGGTGTACGCGGTGGCGTGGTGATCGTGGTCGTCGTCGTCGGAATTAGCCGCTGGGCACTGCGGAAATTAGAAAACGCTCTCCCGGGATCTGGGACAAAGTGAACAAAGTAAACGAACGAACACGGTAAGCTTTTTTTTCTCTCTCCCATGAATCGATTGCCAGCTCACACACTAGCGTGGGGCTTTAGTAAAGGTGACTCCGGTTTGGGACCATCCTGGAAGGATGACGTGACGCGCCAAAGACGCACGCCGCGTAACGGATGTTGAAAGTCCCTTTTGCCATGGTTCACCGATTTGCCAAAAGTTAAGCTAAGGAAGCAGCGTACGAGCATTATTGTTGCGTACCGAACCATTCTACCTACTAATACTACCCTCTGCCCGTGCGCTGGGTTAAGGCTTTTCTTGGGTTTTCGTGGGGTTTTGAAATAATTTATATCCACCTTCCCTCCCTCCCTCCATCGTTTTCACGGTTTCTGCCTCTGTTCTCATTTAATGTTTATTTTTACGATCGCACTGTTGTTGCTGTTGTTGCTGTTGCTGCGGCTTCTGCTGCTGCGTTGACGCCATTCGCTGGGAATGCTATTTTTAGGGGTTTGTATCCTTTGAATATTACAGATATCCCCCATTCTCCTCTTCCTCTCTCATCGTTGTATGGGCGACACACGAGAGTTCCGGCTCCGGGGGGATGTAAAAGCAGTTTGATGGCATCTGCCCCGGGTTTGTCTTGTGTTTTTTTGGGGCGAAGAGTTCGGCATTGAAACGAGACAATAACTTGGTGCTGCTGTTTTCAAAAGGGTAGTGAGAGGGAGGGGGGGGCGGGGGTGGTACTACCCCTAACAATAGTGAAAAATGTATCAATCTGTACCGCGATCCCGGTGGGGGCGAGAGAGGTCTATGCATATGGCGTACAGCAATCCCGGGAGTACGATTTTGGGGCAAAGTTATGAAGCCCCGTGAACATGAAGCCAACCAAATTTCCTTCTCCGGGGCCGCAGGTCTCCGGTCCCAGTGGTGGAGGTCCATCGTTGGGATCCTCTCGTGTACGGGGGGGCAGCTAGGGGGTAGTGGGTTGGCACGTTTCGCTGGATTCGTGCTCGGTTGGTTTAATGCTTAATGGATGTTACATATTTCACACAGCCGAGAAAGCACTTTGACTGCACGGTTTAACCACTTTCCGGTCCACTGCACACACATACACGTACACATACGCACACCGTCGTGATGATGTTCGGTTGTGGATCCGACGGAATCACGTCGTTAAGGGATTAAATGACAGGCAAAAGGTGACGAGCTGTTCACCTACTTATCTGACGGCTGGTAGGCATTCCATGGCCATGGATGGTCACGCAGGCGGGCTGTAATCTCGGTGAGGTGAGCGGCATCCAAACACATTCACAAAAAAAAAAGGAGGAGCCCCCACAGTGGGTCATGAAGAATGATGGCGGCGTTCGGCATAAATCACCATCCGCGAGGAAACCTTTTTCGTCCATTGAATGCCCCCGGATTGATCCTTAAGGGGGGAGAGAGGCTTTGCGAACGGTGATTGGTGTAGCATTTTTACGGTCAGTTTCCAATGCGATGTGTCGGGCCCTGTTTGTTTCCGGTTTGGCTGCCTCGAGGAGGCTGCCTCGAGGAGGCTGCCCTACGGGTTTCCATCCGCTGCTGTTGCTGAAGGATATGGGTCAGTGACAAGGAAAACATTTTCTTAAATGGTTTGGGGTACTTGCGGCTTTCACACATACCGATGCCACCGCCACACCGTGGTGGAAAATAAATTTAATTTTACGGGTTCGCTTTTCGGTAAAGAGTTTCTACGTTTGACTCCGGCGAAGGGCTTAAAAGGCGGTCGGTTGCGACGGGTAAATGAGGGCGGGTTTTTCGTGTGCCACGATCGTGTTTTATGCTCGTGCCGTCACCGCCTCTCTAGACGGGAGCGCAGATTCTTTCGCGAAAGTTTTGAGAGTTTTGCTCAAACTGAGCTATCCTTTCAAAACTTTCAAAACTCTCATCCAAACGTCGTCGTCTTGGTGACCTAGGTCTATTTAGCTACCGCGCTCACTTGAAACAACAGCTTGCTTGATTTTTTTTATGAGCAGTTAATTTCTTGCGCTGCTTGCTCAATTCTTTCAAAGTTTTCACCCTCTACACGAGCGAGAGATCTCTCGCCTCCGATTTGTATGGATTTGACAGTTAAATGATAGAATTGACAATTAAATGATAGATCTCTCGCGACTTGCGCTCCCGTGTAGAGAGTCGGTCACACATTTTCTTCCGCGTTTGTGCGCCGGGCAGCCGATGGGAAATTCACAAACCATCATAAGCCTGCTGAGATCCGTTCTCCCGAACATTATGCTGTTCGGCGTCAGAAAACAGAGTAGGCCCCTCGGTAATAGCGAGCACGTAGAAGTAGAATAGAAATGGAATGGTTTCACTGGTGCGCAGCATGCCATGCGGTGCTTCAATGGCAGCCCAAGTGTCACTAATGTTGCCGCTAATGGAATTTAATGTGCACGGCCTGCGTCTTTCCGTCCGTCTCTGTCGCTCTATATATGTTGCGCCATTTTCCATCCATTCCGCTAAAATCGTGCGTCTCTTGGGCGGACTCCGGACTAGGGCCTGTTCCCGGTGCCGGATAGTGACGCCCCGGGAGGAATATTAATTTAATTATCATCCTTACTAGCGGGGCAAGCGAAGCGAAATCTAAAGTCCTTGCGTTGTAGCCCTCCAAAACCTTTTTTATCCGTCGGTCCGTGCCGGTTCTGGAGGAGTCGGGAACTTTCAAACTCCGGGATCTCTTCCGGAACCTGGCATCCATGCATTTCAATGGCAACGTTTTCCGGATTTAATTCGCCTCTAGACTCTTCTCTCGACTCGACCGGCACACCGACGGCCGAGGACTTATTATGAACGAGAAGTATGGAATACTGGTGCTCACACACACACACACACACACACACACACACACACACACACACACACACTCTGCATACCATTTCGGCACGCTTAGCACTGTTGGCGGCCATTTGGCCGATGGCTTTGTTCATTAAAAGTATCGTGACGCGGTATCCGGCAAACGGGAGGCACTGAAGCACTCGCACCCGCGTGCTTACAGTGCCATCGGAGGGAAGGGAGGGGTATGCGACAGTGTCCCCGGGCAGTGCTGCCTTGGCAAACGACAGCCAATAAGTGCTTCAGTATTTAGCTTCGTTTCTCTTTCTCGCATCCATCCCATTCTCGGTCGGCGCGCGTTCGCCTCCGTCTTCTTCATCTTGTCTGTTCATTTTTCACTGAAATTTATGCAAATTCCATGCCGAAACCCCGCCACTAATCTAGCAGCAGCAGCTGAGAGCCGCCCCGGGGGCGAGGGATAGGGGGCTGCGGGAATGTTTGATGTCACCATCCGGGGGCCGCCCTTTCGCGAAACGGTCTCGTGACGTTGACGCAGAGGCTGTTCTAAGTAGTTGTGGAAGGGGTTATATGATGCCTTGGTTTAGCTTTCCGTTTCAGGCGTTCGCGAATGGTCTGGTCGAGTAATTTGCCTTTTGAAGTTTGGAAGCATGTACCAACGATGCCGACACGGAGCGCGTGAGAGGGAGAGAGAGAGAGAGATAGATAGATAGATAGATAGATAGATAGAGAGAGAGAGAGAGAGAGAGAGAGAGAGAGAGAGAGAGAGAGAGAGAGAGAGAGAGAGAGAGAGAACGGAGGAAAGAGAGAGCGTTGATCCTTGGATAAACTGGCTGGCATAGATAATATAATCTGATCCAATCCGAGAACAATTCCTGGAAGGCTGGCTCCGGTTACTCAAAAAAAATGCGCAAATCATCACGTAAAAGCTTCCGAGAAGAACTATTTTGAGGCGAGGATGGTTAATTAACTTTATCTGAGGCCCGGCAGGGATGCGGTTCAGGTGTCAGTAACAGGAGCGCAGCGGCACAAAATGTCAAACACCGGATCGGAATATTAGAAAAGATCAATCTCAATCAAACAGTTTGTATTTTGGTCACCGAACAAAGGTCAGCATCCCCCCAGCTCCTCGGTTCAGGTATACATTGGCCCGGGTGTCACACATGTCTACGTGTTGCGCTGAACTTTGTAAAGCATCGGATACATCTGGAAACTAGCGGCGGTAAAATGCCACCATCCGTGCAGCACAGTGGAGTGAAGACCGTACCTGACACGAGGACCATGTTCGCTGAAGGTCGGATCGGAGGTTCCCTACGGAGGCTCCATTCTCTCTGCCTTTGGTATCCAAAGCAAAGGTGTGGCCGGTTCGGCAGCAACCAACCCTTCTGATCACTATGATTTGGCTCGAGGATAGTCTAGCATTATGTTCGTTCCGTGGCACTAGCGGCTCGTGGTTCCGACACACGACCGTTGTCCGTCCCGGTCGTTACGGTCCCGATCCCGGTTACGGTCCAGTGCAGCGACTGATTACGCGTTCACTCGCGGCTTCACACATCGTCAAGTGCCACTTACTCAACCTGGGGGCAGGCGGAGGGAGGGCCGATGCAGAACATTGTCGAGCACGGTCCGCGTTCGTTCGATCCGTTCGATCGAGAGGATTCCAATTCCCTTCGCTGGGACTGACGTAAAGTTGACGTTGATGATAATCAAATGTACCGTGCGTTGCGATGCCAAGCGCCCGTTGAAAGCGTTAATCAGTTGATGAAGGATACAGCGAGACAGTGATCGGTGTGTGTGTGTGTGTGTGTGTGTGTGTGTGTGTGTAGAAAAAAAGGGGAAAACGATGCGATGCGGCTCACTAATTGACAAACAACATTTTTGACAGTTTTCCCGCTTCCACCGGATTTATCCGATGGTTCCGCTTTTCTCTCTGGCTTTCCTGGAGGGATCATCGAGGATGTGCTAATCAAATGGCGAATGGAGAGGCACTTGCGTTCTGCGATGGCGTTAGTTGACATGTTGCTATCTCCCCTGCTCCCTCCCTCGCGGTAGAACGAATCAATTGTAGAGCGCACACGCTGCTGACAGCTCCATTCATTCCCTAGCCTCAAACTCGCGGAATGATCGGGGCCCCCTCTCCCTCGGGGTGGGAAAAGTCGACGGGTGGTATGTTTGCATAATTTATGCTCATCATTGGTAGATTGGTGGCTGTTGTTGTGTCCCGGTCCCGGTGAGACCGGTCCTTCAGTTGCATCCTCTGGCACCGGGATTAATGGAGTTTTATCGTTCGTCCGCTTTACTGTTTGCCGAAGATGTTCGATTGGTTTTCCGCACATCGGGCAGGGGGTCGGTAAATCAATCGATACTTTCGATCGGTTTTTTTCCCCCCTCCTAAACAAATAAGCCACATTATTTACCCACATTCCATGCATTCCTACTGGAAATGATACCAAGTAGCACCAAGGCTCGGATGGGGATGGATGGATGGGAGGTGGTTCGGTTGTTTGCGTATCAACTGGTGTTTGATCGAGCACCCGTTTTTGTGACAAGGCAATGTTTATGCAATCTACTCAAGTGCACACAATGTTGGTGGAGGCAAGTAAGTGATGACGCTTGAATGAGGAAAATGGTAAGCACTATCTGAGAAATATCTTAGTAACTATGGATACTGGAATGGCATACTGAGAACTGAGTGAATTGACAAACACCAAAAATGTATCTTTGATCATGAAAGTATCGCAAAAAAAAAACAAGATATTGTGATCGATCGCCAGCAACAGGAATTCATTTCCTGTAATTGAACTTTGCGCAGGTTATTCGCGAGCACAACGGATGCCCTCGAGCAACTGTCGTCGGAGGAGGGGACGGAAAAAAGTAATTCCTGCTGCTGCTAACCCAATAACAACGGGGAACGAACGAATTCTCATTCGGTTTGTTTGCCAACAGGTACCTTGGAACCTTGTGGTACCCACAATCTGGCAACGAGTTCTTGGCAAAGTGCCAGCAGCAAACATCCCCTCCCCAAACCACGTACCTCGGAAAATACATTTCATAATTGAGCGAAACCGTCGAGCTGGTGGTGATGTGTTGCCATGTGCGGGCAGGTGTTTTGCCGTTCCGGAGGCAAAACATGCTGCCAACCCGGCATCCACCGGCCGGCATACACCCGGTGCGCCGCTAAGTGAATTAGAAGCGTTCGCTCCACTCCACGCAATGCATCGTTCGTTGACGAGATGAAAGTTTTGCTCCAGTATGATAACCGGATTGTGCGGAAGCAACGTCAATGCCCGAGACCGGCTCTTCCTCGGGCGTACGGGACGGCTAATTTATTGGTTGCCTTTCGCATTGGTTGCTCCACACCGGTGTAAACACGCTCTCCGAGTAACGACGCTAAAACTCCGTCCAGACGATGACGAATGTTGGAGAATTTCTCGACGAGAACTTCTAAATTAAACGTCATCCCATACAAATCCGTCGAGAAGTTATCGCGATAACTGGAATGCACGTGTAGACAGCGAGCAAGCGAGAACGAGTGAAAACCCCCTTAGGAGCTGTCAAATCGTATGTAAACAGTAGGGCGAGAAAGTTATCGCGATAACTTTTGCTCAAATTGAGCAAAAGTTATCGCGATAACTTTGTTGCTCGTCTGGACGGAGTTTAACGCATGGCGCAGATGAAATCACATTAATTACCTCACGGGACTTCACGAACGGCCGGGAAGCTCTGTAGCGCGCACACACACACAGCAGTGTAGCGAAAGGTTGAACGCAACATCCGGGCATCCTCTGCTCTGTCCGGTGACAAAGCTAGAACGTGACAAAAGAGGTGCCACCTTGAAAAAAAAAAAATCCTACCCATACCTTCCAGGCCAGCAGCAGTGTGAAGTGTGTAAGTGTGCTGGGTGCTGGGTGCATTTCCCTGCACTCGGGGTTGTGTTGTTGTCTCCCTCGGCCACCGTCCGCGGAATGGCGTCCGGAAGGAAGCAATGTCTCGGCCGAAGCGCCGCGCATGAAAAGCACAATGGCACTTGGAGGTGGCTGTCAACAATGTTTATTGCCAGCTTGAAAAATGCCACCCTCCGGGCCACAAGCCGACCGGCCCGACCCGGGTGGAATGGGATTGTTTGTTACCAACAATCACGGCGCCGCAGGGGCTACAAAATGCAATGTTCGAGAGAGAGAGAGAGAGAGAGAGAGAGAGAGAGAGAGAGAGAGAGAGAGAGAGAGAGAGAGAGAGAGAGAGAGAGAGAGAGAACGAAAGAAAAAGAAAAAGAGAGAGAGAAAGAGAAAGAGAGAGAGCTAGTGTGGTCGCGTATTTTCTTGGGAGTTTTGCGCATTGTACTGACACTGCCTAACACCTGACCACTGCTCAGTTCACGGTACTTACCGATGGCACCAACTGGAACCAACCCTTTTCCAGCCGTTTCCAGCGGTATGGAAATCTCCGTTTTGAGCTGTGCTCCCACTTTACCCTTGTCGATTGCCCTTGTGTTGTTTACTTCTCTGCGATTACACACATACACACACACACACATATGGTGCTCTTGAAGTCAGTGCTTTTTCAGTCCTCCCCCCCGTCAGTGGTGAGCACACTAGCCAATGTTCACACGAGCTGCAAGGCTGCGACCGGTTACTCCGGCTTCTCGAGAAGTGAGTATAGAACGGGGGAGCAAAGAAACGCCAAAGGACACCAACAAGATGGTCTTCTCTTGGCCAAAAAGGAACTGGGCGGGAGGAGCGCAGCGGACAGAGAAGAGGGTGCCGTGCAGTATGAGTGTCCTTGAAAGTTTCCTTTTACCGAGCTTTTCCTCACAGAAGAACGGGGAGAGAGAGAGAGGGGTGCAAAGCGAAATGAAACGGTAAGCAGAAGCGATTGATGCATAAGCGAACGGAGCGGCAGCCATCCTCGCATTCCGTCTTGCGTCCGTTGATGGCTGCTGCTGCTGTTGCATCGGCATCAGTGCAGATTACAAAAACATTTATGGGAGAAGCCCGGTGTTTGTCCGTATGATAGAGAGAGAGAGAGACACACACACACACACACTCTAACACACTGTTGGGCGCATCGGAAGCGACGAACGCGTTGGGAAGTCAAGAGGCACTTATTACGGAAAGTGTGACGACGGTGGCTGCATCAAGTGAAATAAGAGGGTAGAGGGAGTGCAGGTGTGTGTGTGTGTATGTGCACTTTGGGTCACATACGATCACTGGGTATGTTTGGGCTAGTTAGAGTAGATTAAACGTATGTAAGTGAAGCATGAAATTGGTCCTCCAGACAGCTCGTCAGTTCAGTCCAACTAACTGCGTCCTGGCAAACCCCAGTTTCCCCAGTTTCCTAGTGTGTTTTGTGGGACTTCTTGAAACAACACGAGCCCCCACGCGCGCACATGTCTCTCTCTCTCTGTGTGTATTGCAATGATTTGCATCTCAAATGGTGTTGTACGGCGCGCTTCTTCTCTGCGGCAGAAGCTTTACGGTTATACGAGTAGGATCGAGTTCGTGCACAACCGTACCGGTGCAGTTTCGGGCAGAGTTCGGGCCACACTTGTGCCCTGCAAATGGTGTCGGTGTTCCGGTGTTGGTGCAGCTGAACACGAATGGAGTATTGAACCCCCCGCTCGGTTGGCTCCGGTAACATGGAGAACAAGTTTACGGAGTTTTGGTTAACAACTGTTGGCATGAACATGAGGCGGACCGGAGACCGAGATGTATGCATCGTAGCATGCCATGACTGACGTGGAATTTAATTATTTCTCTGACAACGCTGACATCCCAGTCACGGCTGGCCAGCGTTGGGCCATTTGTAGTACCAGAAAGGATTGAATGATGGAAGTCACAACTTATGGAACCTCGTCCCCCGTCCCTCCCACCCATCCGCCCTCTCCAAAAGCTCGTAATTTTCGATTGTTGACACTCGGTACGTCTCCAAACTCCGTCGTATCTGCGTTGGTTGGTGGTCGATTTGGTCTCAAACTTTTGTGTTGTGCGCCCCGTTTGGCTTTTCGGACTGACCTTTCCTGCGCTGCTGGCCATCGGCCATGCGTACGGAAAAGTTGCTCCCGACTGATGTTGAGGTGTAACTCACCTAGTGTGTAGCAAGTGGCCGTTGGAGGCCTTCACCTATGGAAGTGGACAACAGTGGACCACGGACCACAGTCACACTCACGATCGAACCGCACCGCCATGGTTCGAAGCGATTCGTTTGCTCACTTTAAGGTCCCAACAGAAACCAACCGTCAGAGCACTAAATAGCATGCGACATGCGACAGAAGCCTTCTCTGCGGTGTGTTTGTGTGGGCCTGTGTGCATGTGTGGGAACCAAAGTTTTCCTTCTATGTTTGCTGGTTGAGTTTTCTGTTCTGGTAACTTTACTCATTCGGTCAATGGTGGTCGTTAACGGGCGCTTTCTCCAAACCGTAGCAAATGGAAGTAACGCCCAAACAGTTCAATGCTCCATTCCCTAGTCACCAAAGTCACCAAAGTCACATCATTTTGATAGCTTTCGGGGTTTTTTTTTGTGGTAGGCAAGGTAGGCTTAATGTTGTTTGGCATTTGTGTGTGTGTGTGTCTCTTGCGTTGGAATTAATAAACCAATTAGTGATCCCTACGATGGTCAGCACTTGGCAGGTGGCTTATAATAATCAGCCCGAAAACTTGTTCTAGCTTGTTGTAGGCACCTTTTGTGATGCCAATAGAGGAAATTAATATAAATCCTCATTAAGAAATTTCTATTTTTCCCAGACCTTTGTACGTGATCGAAGTAAGCATGTAATAATTTGATGCTCTTGTTTGATACTTTACCAAAAAGCTATTAAAAAGACAAACATTTGAATTCACTAATGCCAGTTTCAAAGAAATCTTAAGTTCATCGTGTATCATTGCAAAGCTGAAGTACATTTTGGAAAGCGTCAAATGACAATTAGCGGTAATCTGATGACGTTTATTTGGCTGTTCAGTCACTCGTTATTCGCTGAAATGCTCGTTTTTTTTTTTCGCCTTAAACCTGCGAATGTTGTATTGTACCGAGAAGACACCGTACAGCGAAGCAGCAAAACTTACCTACATAGCCCATCAACAGGCTGAGCAGTGGCACTGCCAACAGTTGCAGCTTTCTGGTCATCTTGTGTTTGCTGACAGGATTTTTGACACCGCGGACGAATGGTACGGTGGTCAATCCGTTGCAATGTGGCTCGGCAAGTGGGGAAGCGTATCGGGACAACGTTGACCTTGAGCAGCTCTCCCGATTATTTGGTCGATATTTGGTGAGACCTTACGGCGTCAAGCACGTTTGAGAAACTAGGAAATTGAAGCTTCACTAGAACCATTCCCGGGGGGTATTCAGTCGACGGGTAGCATCCAGCGTAAGATCTTTCTACATTGATTCCGCTCCGGGATGATTCACATTTTTCTCACTCTACATACACACGTTAGGTCACCAGGTTTGCTTAATACACGACGGGAATGACCACCGTTCAATCACCGGTAATCATCTTCGCTTCGGCACACGCGACGCTATGATTGGAGAAACACTTTTTCACTTGCAAAAAGTCATACCGAGGCATTTTCTCGAACAGAACAAACACGAGTGTACGAGACGCGAAACAAGCAGGAAACCAAACAAATGGAAAACCACAGGAAAACTCAATCCACCTTAACGACAATCCCTGGAAATGGTATAGTTCACTATTTCTTCTAACTGCTTTTCCAACCGCGCTGCTGTGTGTGTTTTCACGCCGACGTCGTCGTAGAGTGGATCACACCACAAACCGTGCCGGAAACTGTAAGGCGCCGCATGATGATGTTCGTGGCGCAGCGTAGTGCTCAGCGGTGCTTCCGCAGCATCAGCAGCCCGGCATCATGCTACCAGGTATCGATTACCGGCTTTTCGAGCGCGACGGCATCGGGGATCTGAAATTAAATATGCATAACAAGAATCAGGCATCAGGCGGTCGGTGCCGATGGAAAGAAAACGAAACAAAAAAAAAAAAACGTGGCATCCGGAAGAACAATCCCAGTGCCTTTTCCGATACCGCCTTTCGAAGCGATGAATAAATAGCTTTTACGAAAATCACACAACCACAGCTGCGGGCGATAGAGATGCTAGCTCACATCGATTCCAGGCAGCGCTTGCCATGGGACGACCTTCAAGGGCACATTCTATGTTCTCTTCACCGGCAGAGGGTTTTAAAAATGGAAATACGCTACGCCAAAGCCACTACACCGCAAGTCGTTGTCGGTTGTGTGTTGGTTTTTTTTTGGGGCGCTCATGTTGCACTGAGCCCGTTAGGCGGGATGATTTATCATCCAGAATGATTTATGAAATCGCCCTTCGGATCTTCGGAAGGGACGACTTGGAGGTTTTGCGAGAAATGCGAGTAACGCACCGTTAGGAGAAGGTCGATAATGCGAATTAAAATAATGTTGGCAAAAACCGAACAGAAGCATCCAACCGTGGAAAACGGCACAAGTCCCAGGCGCTACTCCAATCGCCATTCTCCGATGACCGTTGAGAGGAAGAAAAATGGCGAATGAGCAAGCGAGCGAGCGAGGCGGGTGCGAATGAAGGAGGCAAACAAATTAATGCGAAATTTAATCTCATCGCAAAACAACGCTCCACGAACGGCTGAAGATGTTTGCCAATGGAAACCGCCACGTTCCGTTTGTTCCGTCGTTCCCACCGGGGCACCGGTTCCCACCTTCCATCCACCATCTGTATCCACCATCGGAATGAACTGCTTCCTCCTTTGGCTGGCCGATGGTGGTATCGTGTTTCAAAATTTACACTTTATTATGGTGTTGCGAGGGACGAAACCGAAGCCTGGGTTCACGTTTTCGGTTGCACTCGACGGAAGCCTGCGAGAGACGTTGGTGCGAGCGTTGAAACTGATCAGACATTCCGAGTGCAAAACATTCACGCGGAAAGCGAATGGAAAGCTGTGGACTTTTGCGTGATGAGAAGCGTACACAAGGTCATCTCTGGATCTGGCCGTGTCCTTTTTGTGCCTTCAGTTCACTGACGCCCGGTAGAGTCGTGGCATTTTGGAAAATTCATCGAAAACCCCAGTGATTCGTAAGATGAGAATACAAAGAAGTACAACAGCGGGGTATTCTAAAGATGGAAAATAAAGTCCACAAACAACACACAGGCCCCCCTATGCTGTAACCGTCAAGGGCATTCGGTCAAGAAGAAAGTGACCGCGTAATTTTCGTTATTGTATGCGTCTTAAGGTAAAGCCGTCCGACGTCTGGGACGTTCTTTGTTGGCGTTCGGTTTTCACTTCTAAGCCTCTGCGTAACTGCCGACGCAGAGCAGCACGGTCAAGATCCTTGAAAATCACTCGGTACTCATCTCCGACTAGCGTTCTACTTCTTTCTCTCTCTCTCTCTCTCTCTCGCTCTCTCTCTCTTTCTCTCTCTCTCTCTCCTTCAGGCTAAAACTTTACATAAATATTCATGAAATTAAACCATTGCGTGACTACCCACGGAATGGACAGTAAAGTCGCAGCACACGAAAAGGGAAGGTTACCGCAGGGGTACATAGGTGGTGCGCTTAGCCAGAAACAGTTATTACATTACTGGCCGCGAGAAGCAATGTCGCAGTCCACGCACCTCCACCTATTTGCTATCTTCTCCGAACGGAGATGAAATTAGAAGGTAATCTATACACCGGTAGCGTTCTTGTTGTTGTTGTTGTTGTTGTTTCCGTGTCAGCGTGTGACGTAGGACGTAGCAGGCGCCGAAAGTACAACGGATGCTTCCTCTTCTGACAGGTGCCACTGTTAATGTTATTTGTCACCAGCACGTCGGTTCAGTTTCAAATTGGCTAACGCTGGAAGGTACGAGCTGCGTTGTGAGTCGCATACAATGTTAAAAACGGTGGACAGTAAGGCTAAACAGAATGTAGCCTGGCGCCATTATCCGTATCTTCTTGGTAGGCTATGGGGCTGCTCTTCGCAGTCCGCTAAATGGTGACGCTGCCGACCGTCCAAGGTTATTCCACTTTCAGACAATGTCCTTTCTATTTCTTGTTGTTTCGGCGAGTTTCTGACCCTGGTTTACACCGTGTTTCGGTTTATATGTTTAATGCTCCCGGGAGAATGCTTATGGAGCGAGATCTCCGAATTTTCAGTCCCAAAAAGACCTCACCTGCCTGAAGCAATGTTAATGCCCAATTAAGGATTCTGCAACACCTCGCGGACTATCGTAGAAGCCTCGAATCGATACGCAAAGACGCTTAGCTCCGCAGGGTAATCCCTCGGTCCCCGGGTCAGGTTGTTATTTTCTACTCTCTTTCCGAACCGTATATCTTCGACTCTCGGGTGCGGCTCGGGTGGTTCACAGCTCTGTCAGCATCGTGATCACGTCTGACCATTGTCGCCAGCCTGGAAGCGAAGAAAACGTGCCAAACGCACAATACTGACGACGAAGTGGAATCCGACGGGTGGTCCGCTTTATCGTGCTGCTGATAAATGTTTATGCTTCGTTTGACAGAGTTCAAGTTGTCGATTCGATTGGCCCTGAACACTAGGCGGGGGAGGGTGCACTTTGTCCTCGGCTGTCAATGGTATGTCAATTAATTGTTTATTTGCGAATCCATAGGCTACTGGGTCTGGTTATGATTGTCAGAGAGTGTTTAGAGGCGATTTTCTTTCCCGGCGCTTCCTAACTGATTGATAGGACATTCTAACGATGACGAAGTGGTTTTCGGTTTCCGACAACGAAGATAAACAAAACACGCCGGCGCGAGCGCGCGCCATGTTGTTTACGCCTGCGTTTCTTACTTTGTGTCTTACTTGGTGCCTTTGTGAACTTACTCTGGGGCCTACACTGTCCGCACCGGGGCCACGTAGCCATTAACGGAATCACACCCATCCATCGGTTATAAACGTTACTAACGACCAAAGCGGAGCACGGTGGAGGGTTAGAGCGTCGTTACCGACACTTTGTGCTATAAAAAGACAAAGCGTCTCGCCTCGGACACACACACACACACGCTAGACAAGCGAAAGGTGTTTCCTTTGAAGATGTGCGGACGATGGCTAAAAATAACTCCTCCCCCTGGTACGCCTTGCGCTTTGCGTTCACTTTCGCTGCAGCCGGGCCGTGATCGAACGGGGAGGACAGGATTTGATGGACACGGTATGAACACAGATTTATTGTTGCCAGCTATCATTCTGCTATGCGCCGCTAATGCGCCGCACTGTCAGGAAAGGTTCGTCGTGCAAAGATTGAAATGTTCGCCAAGGAGTAAAACCCGCACAAGGGGACCATCTCTGCTGGCCAGTGGCCAACTCACGCTTTCACGTAGTGGTCGCGAATCGAGTCGAGTCGACTTGCCACAAATCCATTTGATTTGCCACCGAGGGTAATGAATTGAATATTTATGAGCCAGCATGATATTTATGAGTGAGAAGCGAGGAGTGAGAAAAGGTCGACCGAAGCAAAATAAAAACAACCCTCACTGCCCACCTCTAGTCCCAGACCAAAAAGAAGTCCCCCATGCCCGGCGTGAGGTGGCACATTAGCCCTCGTGACCACATTGCCACATTGCTGGTGGTGGTGGTGGTGGTGATGGTGATGATGATGATGGTGGAATGGCAACCGCAACCGGCAGTTTAATTAAATCATGGAACGCTGAAAGTTGAGCAAATCGAATTTGCAAAACTTGTGCCCCGTCAATCCTAATGAAAATTAATGCGTAATGCAGCGAGCCGGCTGAGGATGCGGCCGAAGGAAATTACGATTCATGGAGTTCCCTTTCCCGTCGGTGCTCAAGACACTCCCATGTCAAGGATGCCGACGTATGCCGGACGTAGGAAGGAACGGGAACACACGAGTACGGTGGTTGTGGGATGGAGCGGAAATTAGGCTTCTCGGATTCCCGTGGTCGTCGCCGCCGCCGTCGCCGCCACCACCGACTTGTTTGCGTTTCTGACTATCCCGCGAGTGGCAGAAGGTCAAGGGTAGCAGCATGGCGTCAGACGTCTACCGAAAAGGAGCAACCGAGCCTAAGGTTCATCTTGACATCCGGAAATTTTGTTCCCTGTTCCTTCATAGGGAACTTATGAAGTGGTTTTTGCGGGGTGGGAGGTGACTTGAAGCAACTCGTAATTGCAAAATGCAAATATTCATGGAGTTCGCTGAGTGGCAAGGTTCATCGCCATCTATTCTGTGGCAGGGGACTGTTCATGGAGGAGGGCAGGAGAGTGACACGAAAATGGTGTGGGTGCAAGGAAATAGAGTCTTCGGAGTGATAAAATGGAAATCCGTTTTGTCTGCGCGAATGTGCGCGAATAATGCTTTCGTCAATATTCGTGGACTTAAAGTAGAAGTCATTAGCAGGCTTTGGGACGGCCTCACATAGTGCCAACCAGCCTGCTTGGTTTGCGGCCATTTTGAAGGTAGCCAATCAATGTCAATCCTTTTCAACGTCATCGACAGGCTTCTGCGCAAACACTACCTAGGGGCACTATCGCTTTTGCCGTGGTTTCCCATATGGTACGAGGTTGATAAACCTTCCCGCGGGCTAGATTATTATCGCTTTACATGCTACAGGGTTATGGGAGATTGTTCGTGAGAGAGGGTAGTAAAGCTATCGGGCGCTGTCTAGTTTCTTGCGTTGCGTATTGAGAGTATACCTCGGTGAGTTCCGAAACTATCGATTAAGCTCATATTCTATACGCAAGTTACGCTATACAGTTTTCAACTTTCCCCAGTAAGAAAGCAATGTGCAAAACATGACGGACGGTTTTAATAATCTGTGACAATGTGCATGCGCGTAATTGTTGCACATAGAACGATGGATACGATAAATGCTTCCGCTTTTCTCGCTTTCGTCGCGTTTCTTCTGCTTTGACGCGCTCGCCAGTTCGCAAGTGGCTATATTGCGTGTCCCGAGGGAGTGGTCCATCCACACGCAACCCCTTGGTATCAGGGCAGGTGCACCTGCGGCGAAGCTGTAATCGGTAATGGCGTTGTTTTATGTGCTACGATTGTATCACGGTTTATGGTTCACGCTTTTCCGTCAACCGACCGTTAGTGTAGCATCCACCACCGGCCATAAGTAGCATATTAAATGCATGATTTTGTGGTTTAAACATGATTTCAATTGAAATTGCGTCACCGACGGTGCTGTAATGAATAGCAAAACATTATGCAACGGATGCGAGTAGCGGTTTGCAGTAAAAAAGGAAAACGAAACAATATCCCCTCGAATCGATGGGAGGCAGAAAATGCAAGATTGATCTGTTTTGCGTACACAACACAGATGACCTCACCGCGCATACTGCGTAGCATCGAGAGCACCAAACAAATTTGCGTAATTGGCAAAAAATGGTCCGGGAAGTGATGGCAAAGGAGGGTCGAAATTGTACAATGGTTTGGCCATTTGGAAAAGTGTTTTTCCGTTATCGATGAAAAATCGAGTCAGCAATAACTAACGGTGGCCCAGACCCCCCACCCGAAAAGGGCCCAGGCCTATCGCACGTATGGCCAATCCATTCCCAAAAAACGCCATTTTATACAAACCAACGCACCGCACACTCGGAATGCCTCAGAAGTGGGGCCCCAGGGCGGCAAGAGGAGCTCCTGCTGGACACCGCGGGCGTCGCTTGCTCTCTCTCTCTCTCTCTCTCTCTCTCTCTCTCTCTCTCTCTCTGTTTCTAACGAGACCCAGTGGAACATAAATTTCCCATCCCGGGGGCTACTCCGGGGTTTTGTTGCCTCTCCCCTTTCCCAGGAAACCGACCATTCGGTACCGCGGCTGCAGAAGCAGTAAATTGTTGGCGTGATGTTGCCCACCGGCCCACCACCACCACCACCCACAAAGGCCTCCAGCCATCCAGCACCGTGCGCGAATATTATGCGGTCCCCCGGTATTATGGTTGGCCTCGGACTGATCGGCCAAAGCGGCAACATTAGCATGTATGAGAAATGGTTGGTGCCGGCTAGTCACGCGTAGGACGGGGCAGGACGATGTTTTGGCTTGCCTCGCGGTGGTATTGGTGTTACTCTGTCCAGTGGATTATGTATGCTGCGAGCCGTACCACCTGCAGCATTGGCTGTGTTGCCTGCATCATCATTTTGTATTCTGCGGCTACATTCAACATCCAAAACTAGCAGCTAGTTGGGGCATATATTTTATGCTTCCTTTGTACGTTTGGCTGTTCCACTGTTAGCCCCTAGAGACATCTTCATACAACCATTATATTGTGAACGGAATATAATAATATTACGGGGGGGACGAGGCGAATATGATCGATCTCCCTGTGTTGACGGGAGTGTTTAAGGTTCGCTTTCGCACCATCCTTCCGTAGTACAACATATGCCCGAAACGTATACCGTTCGTTCGGGCTATCGATTTTCACATTTCATTCCCCCCTCCCTGTGATCCTTGCGGTCCTATGGCGGCTAGTGCGACAGTGTGGGAATCGATTTTCCCCCCTTCCCCTATTTCTTCACTGACCCTTGCCACCAGTACCAGGCCATACACGCGACTATTCACGAGTTCGCACATTGGCTAGATGATGAGGTGGGGGGCGCAAAAGAACCGCCCAAGTGCCGAAGTGGTATGGTGTGTGATGCTGTCAAAAAAAAAAGAGTAAGATTCAATCTACTACTGCAATGAGGTGGAGCGCGGTGCAGGGGCATCACCACATCTGGTCGCTATTTGGTAGCTCGTTGTGCAATCCCAAGTGTGTGTGTGTGTGTGAAGCGCATGCTTTCCGATTGAATTATTCATAGATAGTTTTTTTTTGCCGCACGGCAACTACTTTAAACATGCAGTCTGAGCAGCAGCAAGGGTTTCGAGTTTTCCAGTTCTGCCTAGCTGAAATCGATTTGACGTGGTGTTTGTGAACTGCAGCATTTCGTTCGTTGCAGCCATTAAAACTCCTCCACTTTCCTTTACCAGAAAACCGTGAACGCCAACATCATCAGCGTAGGCCAAAGTGACGATCGAAATCAAACCACCGAAAAAACAAAAAAAGGTAAAATGCGTCCCACGCCTGCTGTTCCTTCCTACGGTGGCATGGCGGCGAGAGGTTCTACGGCGTCTACGCGCGACGCACCACCACGAGTAGTAGTCTTAAGCGAGCTCGTAGCAACCGTGTAGTGCGTGGGCAAACCCTTGGCCCCCTCGGTTTTGGGGGAAATACATTTTTAGCGCTCACGCACGACGACTCACGTTTCCATTTTCTCAAAATAGCTCACCGGGCACCTATATCTGACTCGCTCGATCAATGCGCGCGCGCTCGGATCACGGTTTTGCGGGGTTGAGCGGGAGGGAGAAGGGCGAGTTTGTTTTGGGCCCGTAAGAGTTTTCCGCATAAGGCTCGTCTCGTCGCGCGTCAGATAACTTGCGGCTGGGCACACCACCGCATGTATTATTCGCCGGTAGTATCGGCTCACGTTACACTTGAGAAATATTGAGAATGTTTTTCAACAAACGCCTACCGTGATTATGAGTTTCGCACATCATTATCATAAAAAGAGGGAAGCGAGAACGTAATTAATGCTAAAGCTAGGAATTTACGAGACGAGTCTTTCATCGTGAACAGTCAAAATAATGCATTAATATGCGCGGCACCATCGCTACGAATCGTTACGCATGTTATCGAAATAGTCACGCGGTGGATCACAGAACACACTGCCCGTTACTCCAGTGGCATCACTTTTCTCCCTCCCCTGGGGGACGATGACGACCCTTTTTGGGGACGTTCTTTGCTTTCCTTCGATTGAAAGCAATCAGCGGGTCTTGTTCAGATCCTAGCGTGTATGGAATACGTGTTTGGCCTCTTATTTTTTTTTGAAATTGTAACAAAGACGTTTACCGCATATAGCGACAGACACACATACAGCACACAGCTACTGCCTGCCGCACGTGAACAAACATATAGAACCTTTGGTGAGGTCCCGGAGGACCGCCCAAGAAGTTGGCAGTATGTTCAATTCAATGGTTCACCAGGCACCGTTGACACTGAATGAAAAGAAGATGAAAAAAGGGGGTGCTCCCCGTTTCCTCTCCGTCGATGCTTGAACCACGGCGAGGGCCCAATCTCACTCACAACCTTCCTCACTCTCTCACTGTTCACTCGGCAGCCACACCACGAGGATAAAAGATAGAGCAGGGCACCAGCACCAGCAAATCGAACCAGAAGACACTCCATTCTAGATGCACATACGCACACACACACACAGACACGCTCGAAGAACCACACACACACCAACACAAACAGCAGCAGCAGCAGCAACGGGGAACACTTTTGGACACGTTGTTTGCATACAAACAACACCAAACTCATACCGTGCTCACTCGACCGAAGCCAGCCCTGGGCCAGCCGATCAGAAAAGCCCGCAGTACGGAACGTGGAACATCAGCGAGCGGAGGGGAGGGGGAGCAAAAGAAGAAAAACCGTAGTAGTAGTAGTAGTGGGAAGAGGTAGTGGAGTGGGTCTTCGAGCTTCGGGCTACACACAACACTCCGGATGGCCCTGCACGGAAGGCGTCCAACCGTCTGGCTGGTTTATCCGCAGTCCGCGCGAGCCCAAAACGATCACGATAGACGCAGCGAGCGAGAGAGCGAGAGAGCAAGAGCCTGAGAGCCAGGAGGGAGAGTCTGTCGCCCGTACGGCGAGACTCACAGTCGGTCGTACCACCCGTGCACACTGACCACCACCGACCACCCGGTCCAGATCAATCCGTTCGTTCCGTTCCGAGGACATTTCACGCACGACAAACCTTACGAGCTAGCAGAAGGCTTTGGACGAATTGCACCTCACTATCAACTCACTTACGGTGCAGACGTTGGATACTGGCTGGTTGGCGGATGGGCGACGTTACACGTCGATCGTTCGCTCGGTCCGGTAGTGCGTAACGCTCGCCGTACGCTGGCACGCACGTCCGCCTCGTACGGTGACAGTTCTGCAACTGAACTTCAAAATACTGCAACGTCTCCACCGCTCGCTCGCTCACTCGTTCGCTCACTCGTTTGTTCGTTCGTTCACTCACTCACTTCCTGCACAAGAGTGCGTGAGTGCCGCTGAACTTCGAAGGAAACGAAGGAATGCTGCAGCTCTATGCCGCATGAAATGAAACAGACGGCATTTCCCGGTTTTGAGAGGGGCGGCGGGTGTGGTGTGCGGTTACCGGGGGTTCCAGCATCAGCCGCAGCAGCCGTCTGATGCCGCCGGAAGGTGAGATGGGGACGAAGGACGAACCACGCTATACCCAGCTGGCATTTTGTGAGTGACTTTCCTATGTTACCAATGAGAGTGAAAAGGAGGGCAGATGAAACAGAGCATCTGAATGAGCGCCTTGAAAATTTGGCCGTGGGCATGAGTGAGACTTCCGATGAGACGGCGATATTGGTGGGTTCCTTTCCCGTATCCATGGTGTTTTGCTTAACGATTCACGACTGCTCTCGAAAAAAAATATACGTACAAAACCCAAAATCAGCAAGTGCATCATGGATGGCTTTCGTAACTTAACCTAAGTTTTGCCGAATCGACGATTCGTTCACGAGTCTGGGCAAATGTTTGACAAATTTATTGCAACACAATTCGAGATGACCAGAAAAATGCTAGGAATTTGCACAACGTAGGACATATTACAAACGAAGTGCGACGATTCAGCCAGCTGAATCTTATTTAACTTTCACACTTGAAAATAATTTACAATTTGAAAGGAACTGTTCGTAGTGGTACAAGACCGTTTCAGCAATCTTCTATACGATTAGAAGAATGTAGCCAAGTGTGGGAAGAACATACGCAAGGCGAAACGGAATATCCAATCCTTCGCAAACATGACAACGACTATACGTCCGAAAGTATGCTTCACTACAATCACATTATAATGCAAACATAACTGCATCCATTCATACGCGAGATATAGTCCAGCTGGTTCGAAGCCGAGCAAAACAACGGTGATGCGGTAAGTACAGAACATTTCCATAGTTCCAAGATTCATCCACACATTTAATACTTACAGGAAATCTCGCACACAGGCTCACGCGGAAACACAAACTGAAACCGGTCGTTGTGGAGAAAGCAAGGCAAGGCCAAGGGCAAGGGGTAAGGTAAGGTAAGGGCAAAGGAAAGGCCTACCCAGTTTTTTGCCTGAAAATTAAAGTACCATTTTGCAAGCAAATAAAAACCTCTAATTACGCATCAAGCCAATCAGGTAGTATCTCTGACAAAAATAGGAGGTAAGTCTCGCGCAATAGGTAGTTTCTGGAGCAACCGGCTGGAGTTACCACCTTGAAAGTAACTCACGAAAAGAGGGGAAATGCCAGCTGGGTAGTCAGCTGAGCCGGTCACTCTCACTCTCCTCGTTGGTCACTTGTGAGAGGCTCACTGCTCACGATGCAGTTAACTATCGTCGCAATCTCTCTCGCATTCTCTCTCTCTCTCTATCGTTGCTCTCGCGGTGAGTGGCAATGGAGACGCCTTGCGTTGATGGAGACGCCTGGTTGTGATGATGGAGGCGCCGGGTTTTTCGTTTCGGCCGCTGCGTAACGAATGCCGGTCCGCGTAGCGGTTGCGATCGAGATTATCCGCGTCAGACTTCCGGCAGAGAGTCGGAACCGCCACAGCCAATGCTCACTTCGCGGTGGTTCACGCTGCGTCGTCGTCGTCGTCGTCGTCCTTGCTGTTGCTGCTGCTGTTGTTATTGTTGTTCAACAAAAAAGGGGCCCCCGTTCCGACAGCACGCCATGCGCCGAAACGACACAACAATGGAGCGCACCAAATTGGGGAATGAAAGGGCGATGGAAGCATCAAACAACGACCAACGGCGGCTTGTGCCGCTTGTTTATTCGAGGCATTGTTCCTGTAAACGAATGTTTCTTTATGGCTGCCCAGAAGGAGCAACGGCAGGTGAATTGAATCGAATTGTTTGATTTTCTTCTTTACCGAAGAGATTGTCATTAAATGGTAATTGTAATGCTTTCATTGGAAGAAGCAGTAATGGCCGTTTGAAGATGGTAATGCATGAGCAACAACAGCGGCAGTTGTTGGTAGTGTTGTTTGTGTTTTCTTTGAAATATTTTTCATTCAGCTCGTCCCTCGTTATTTGTTCATTATCAAGACGCTTGATTTTAGACGCTGTCAACAATTACCTAATACTTTCCTGCTTGTAAAAATATAACTATCGTTTTAGTCTCTCAAATTATAATTCAATTGAGAAATTGAATTCTGGTACCACTATTCATCAAAATTAAGATATATTTTGAATGCCTCATCGCTGCCAGTAAACGGTAATGATTCCCGTAGCTCCAGACGCACAGCATCTGTTCATTAAATTTGGCCGCTAATCCTATTATCGCTGTGCAAACAGAGAAATCGTTCGCGTGAGTCTGTTTTAGAAAATGATCCAACATGGTTGCCACGGTTTCCGCCTACCGAATGGTTTTCGGCGATTGGTATCGCTTTCGAATCTCACGGTTGGTTGGTACGTATCGGGGGCCAGGCCAGGGAGAGCTTCCTCCTTCTTCGATCGTCGCGAGATTCGGTCGCTTCTCAAAACCTTGCCAAATGTCGCATTAGAGCGGTACGCCGGATCGAATTAGTTAGCGAAGCGGCATTAGGCGCTTCTGGTATGGCAGTGAAAGATGTCTGGAAGAAAACGATTCAATCTCATTTGACTGCGAGCAGCGCGTGGGATGGTGTACAATGCTGAACGCTGGATTGCGTCGTGCAGGGCAGAGGTCACTGTTTGACTTTCGCGCGGGAAAGCAAATTTAATTTTCCTTTTCCCCGCTTATGCTAAAGTGTCGAGCAGTGAAGTTTCTTACAGGGTTTATACGTAGTGTGGAGGCGAGTGATTGATTGTTAGGATCATTGTGCTGTTCGGGGCCAGTACCTCGCCTTGTGCGCAGTTTGCTGGAAACCGCATTTAATTATTATTGCTTTTCGTTGTTGACGTTGACGGATCAATCATTGAATATGTATTCTGTGCTGAACAGTAGGCAGAGATAAACACATTAATGTGTTCAAATAGACCCATAGTACACATGGGAACGTTGCTTCCAAGAAATGCTATACGATGTATGCTGTACGTTCAAAACATACTCCAAAAAAGTGGTTTTTCGACTCATACCATCAACTACTCACGGGCATTACGTTTGGAGAAATATGTTTAATATAACAACTCTCAATATGCACTAATTGGAATGTGATTCTTAAAGAGAATAGCTAATGAATGAATCATATTTAAATAAATAAATAAATGAATCACATTTAAATAAACGAATTGACCCGATTCAACGAAAACATAAACATAAGTTCAACACGCGTAAGTTCAAAAGCCATGTCGCCATACACCCTTGTCAACATACACATTATGACTTGTACCATCTTTCAACGAGCATTTCGTGGTATCGTGGCAGGCAACGGCGCGACGCGGACCAAGTTGTACAGCGAAAAGTAAATACGGGAAGCAAAATTCGAAGCGACATCCGGTCCGAGAGGGAGGCTACGTGTTGTGTTATGATAAAAAGGAATTCGTATTTGCTTCTCGCTTCGCTCGTCTTTCATGGTAATTCGTGAGTTGAGCGTCTTGCGTGGTGGACCCGGAAATGGTAGGCGGCTTCTAAAACTGTCCACACAGTGGCCGTGCACGGTGGCCCAGTTTCAAGTGCAGCTCGCCCACTCACCCGGTAGTCCTTTGACCTGGAAAGAGAAACATTGAACGGGAATTGTGCCATCTCGCTGACGTCACGACGTGCTGATGCCGGTGAGATATGAAGTGAGGTTGACACTCATCTTTTGATTTCGGTCGGGACTCAGGAGAACCACCGTGTCGATGTGCTCTCGGAGCATGGCAATGATGCGAAAGGAAGGACATACTGTGCTAGGAAGCGATACGAAGCGTTCTCTTTTGATCTTTTTTGCTTTTCTGAGTGGAAGTTTGTCATCATAACAGATCGAACAAGTCGATCAAGTGTATCTCGCTTTAAACCCAAGTAACTGGCATCTTTGGGGAATGAAAAATGATGTCAATAAGTTATTTTAAAATTTTATTGCATGTCCACGAGGACTGCAGTCGTTCGATCAAAACAAGTTAGTATTATCTATTTAGACTCAAATTAATGTGATTTTGCTCAACTGGCGGAACTCTTAGCAACAGTAGAAATCGAGTAGTAACGTAATAACAACTTTAAAACTCTTGTAGCAGTTTCCGTTGCGTGTTGAACAGCAAACGGTTTCGTAAGATTGAACATGCTTCAGTGAGCTGCGTGAACAGCGGAATCGATATACATTCCGAGGCTAAGCAGCAAAAGAACGGGTGCGTCGGAAAGTGGTTCTTACTCCGCGTACTACACGAGTGCAAGGTCTTCGCCTCATGGCCATCATGACCGTCCCAAGCGGAAGTAGAAAGCAACAGGAGATAATTGCATTATAGTTCCACTGGTTGGGTTTGCACTCGACATTGACAATGGGAGGAAGGGGTTTAGAACAGCGCGGTCGTCAACAGTGTATGGCCATGTGCTTCGGATTTGGCACACGTACGCGTCGCTCCTCGCCTCGCCTCGCTTGGCAGCCAACACAAGGAATGTAATGTATTTGACCACCCATTTTCAGCCAGACTATCAGGCACCAGGCGGGTGAAACGAAGTATCAGTTTTTAGTGCCGTTATGATTCATTCATCAGCCACTTAAGTACATATGGAGTGCCCTTGAATCGGAATATAAAAAAATTAGGGAAGAGCAATGCATTTATGGACTCCGAAAAGTCATCCGCATAACAGGAGACCAAATAGCACTGGCATATCCCATTAGTTGTGGTTTCGTATGTGTGGTGTGTGTGAGCGGGAAATTCCTTTCCGCTAGGCTTGTTGAATTTTTAAACGGTTCTCATTCTGTATCACTCTCACAATCGATATCTGATGAACATGCTTCGATCATGTAATGTACATGCTTCAGTGAGTTTAGTGCTTTTTGTCTGTTTTAGTAGCTTGACGAGTTGCTTGACGTTTCTTTTATAACGATATTGGCAGAATGGTAATGCACTGATGTATGCGGTTTTAATAGTGAATCCATCTCGGGTATGATTGAATGGCGTGCTGTATTTGAAAACGATTCCGAGAAAACAATTCAATTACGGTTGGTGACGATGCAATCGGATATGAAGCCAATGGAAAAAGTGTCCTCAAAATTCATTAATTTATATTGAATATCGGCTCGTGGAATTAGTACTTCAGACACAATCTACATGATTTAAAGTGCATCGATCGATTTCGTCAACTGTTCTTTCGTCGCGATGAAATGTTCAAAATCCCTTTTCCGTGATAGTGAATACGATCCTGTCTCTGTGCTTACAGTATGTAGTATTTCCAGTCGCAGCTTTGAGCTACTTCCATTGGCGTAAAAGCTTTTTCACTGCGCAGCAGTTGCGCGACGCCGCTTTCACTGCCGCAAGGACTTCAAAGTTCGTGTTCAAAGCTGGTGGGAAACTTTTGACGAAAGTTTGCCAGAATAACTCAACAGCAGCGTACAGATGGAGTCTTGCAGCACAATCAAAATAATTAGTTAATTAATTTTAAACATTTGCACTCCATAACGGAATCGTTTGCATAACGTTTTTCGACTCATTAAAGTCATTCAAAAGAAAGAAAAAATCACGTTTTTAAAACCTTCCATTTGATGCCATTATTTCTTGCCCTGGAGCGATTCCTTCGCAATTGCCGTTCAGACGAAGAAGGCGTTGCAGAATGTGTTCCAAAATTCCGGCGTCCTGCGAACGATGCTGCTGGCTGATAATGGATGCATGAGTTCGTCGGTTTTAATTTTCGTGTTTGATTAGCTGTTGCCCTCCCAAAAATTAGCGTCGTCGGTGAGCGATGGTGAGGATGGTGGTGGCCATCGTTGGTGGTACGGACCTGATTGATTCGAACCGAGCAACGCTGCACATGTCAGCAAAATCTACGCGATACGCGGAACGGCCAGGCAGGGCCGCGGCCTGGGTGGATTGCCGGAGGCAGCGAACCATTTGATGAGCTGACAAATTACGCCCTCAACGGACCGGCCCCCCCAGAAACCGGACAAAGGGAAGCGGGATGGTTGGTTAATTTGGATCGTTCGGACCTTTTGGTTGCCTCGCCATATCCGGGCAGCAATCGGACACTGCCAGCGTGCCCGCGGGAGACCGGGAGCGGCACGTATGGACGCATCGTTTCTCCATCGATGTTGGAACATTAATTTTACAGCATCCGTCAGCCGCACCGCCACTCACACACACTCTCTCTCTCTCCCTCGCTCTGTCTCTGTCTCTTCTCGACAGTGGCCATGTAGCGCAAACCGAGAACCCATCCGAGTGGAAATAATGCTAACGAAATGTTTTATCACGAAAATTAATTATGCAATGCGTGGCTCACCCCCTTCCGGGTGCGTCTCTCACCTTGGCTCACGCTGGCCAAATGCTGGGCGGGATGGGCGAACTCTTCGGAGGCCCGGTTCTCAGGGACAACAGTGGTGGAACCGGCATTGAACATCGATCTCTAATCTGTCTCTCTGGCCAATATGGACCTGCCATCTTCCGAAAGCACTCCAATCCAATTTATTACACAAGAGGCCAATATCTGGAAGTGGACAGTAGTGAGCGGCGAGTTGATTGAAAATCAGAAGTCTAACAGTTCCGCTCCTGGAAATAGCTCTTCCTCTGTTGGTCGTTGATAGATCAGGGTGAATCCTTGAAGAAGAACAATGTTTCAGCGCAACATGGCGGCAATATTGTGGCGGTCCATCGTGCCAAAAAGGTAATTAAGAAAAATATTAATGAAAATCCATACACCACTTCTGACCAGTTCCCAGTGAGGAAGGTTCATCTTGATATTTTGCGCACTTTAATTTCTCCCCAAAAACGCGTGCTGAAGTCTTTAACATCACTTACAGCAGGACGTCCATCAATCGAGCAAACAACAAAAGACGCCACGTGCTGGTTTGCTTTCTTCTTAAGGAATTATTGATGATCCACAGCCAAGGCGAGGGAAAGGGTGCCAGGGCACGAGCCTAAACACACGCAGACCAGCTCGACCACCCCGCCTTGGCAAAGGAAGGCCAAGCCAGTTAAAGTGAAAAGTTGGTGCCAATCAAAGTTCGCTTCGGTGTCAAAGTGCCACCGGAAACTCGCCAGAAGGTGCCAGGAGCCTAACGCCCAACCCCAACGCGATCCCTGGCGTGGCGGATTAGCGCAACTGGTTGTTGATCTTTCGAACGCAGTTCGCTGTGGGCGCCATGTCCTAGCCGGCGGGCAAACCGGTCCAGCACGAATTCAATCATTGGTCCTCCCGGCCTCTCCTCTTTTCTTTCCTTTCGTGTGCTAACGGGGCACTCGATTAAATATTAAGACCATTACAGCGGATTGGAAGCTAGAGTGGATAAAAAAAGCAGAGGAATGGGGAACTCCAGCTCTTCCCGAAGTCCGAAGGAGTGAATGGATGGTTTGCAAGCGGCCGGAAATAATCAGAATTTCTAATCATTTCCTACTAAAACGAAGGGTGCTGGAGATGGAGGGATGAATTGTTTTATGAGTTGGGTTTCGTTGTTGAGGCAAACACTGATGATTGATAAAGTTTCGCGAGCCAATTCAGTCGCTCACGGTGCGATGCAGGTGATCTGAAGTGGACGCGGAACTATTTACTCGGATGCAATAAAAGCAATTAAGTGAAGGGCAAAAGCGCGTTTCGTAACAATGTTTTAATAACCTGCGCAATGCTATGTCGATGCTGGTGCCAGGAATGCACACGCGACAGACAACAGAGCCCGTTCTGCATAGCACGGCCCGTAATGAATAGCACGCCGGACAATGTTTTCCCAGCCGCAAGGTGTTTAATAAAAAAACATATCAATTTACACCGAGGTACACTTAATCAGGAAACAATAATGATCGTCTTTATTGTCCTGTCGTACGGTGCTGGCTTTCGTGTAATTAACGCCATCGGCACCAGTTTCAGTGTTTCCCCCCTGGTGCATTTCCTGGGCGAGAATCAATAGAATCCACCGTCCAATGTGTGCATCCCGTTCCCGTTCCGGGGTTCCGTTCGCCTCCGGTTTGCTTGCTTGCTGCCGTGCCAATCGGCTATTACAGCCTCGGGCTGTAATTGTGTGTTGTTCCATTATTTCTTCATTCACACCATCACCAGCCAGTCGGGGAACTAAATTCCAATGCCCAGCCCAGGACCGTGACGCACGCACGATTGTGGGGTCAGTTGGTAGTGGAGCGTTGGATTTGTTTTAGAAATGTTTTATGTTGTTCTGTTTAAACACTCCTTCCCGGGCGCCTGTTTGTGTGTTTCAGGGCGGTGGGCGGAGGGAAATGATATGTTAACAGGAGAGCCCACTGGTGGACCACGCGTTGCGCGCTTGCGTGTGTGTGTGTGTGTGTGAGTGTGCGCGATCGTGCGAGCACTGGATTGTACGCTTAGCAAAAGCGTTGTTGCTCACGAGCAATAAATTAGTTGCATGCGGTTGGGTCTATTTGGCAATTTGTAAGGCCAAACAAACACACGGACAACCGCCGCTCGATGGTAATAAATTTGTGACACCGAATTGAGTCATTAGCCAAAGCGCCGAAAAGCCTCGCCGGGTTTTGTGTCACTCGTGTGCTGATAATGATGGCAAAATAATGAGTCATCGTGTCGTGGACGATGTTAATGCGAACTTGGTGCAAAACTGGGGCGTGCACGAGATTAATTTTGGAATTTAGAAAAAAAAAACTGTGTAGACTGGTACGAAGAACGCTAAACGCTGTCCACGCTAACAAGTTGCAGTTGTTAGCGTAGCTTCTCCGAAAAAGTAAGATTGCGCGGTTACATGTTGAGTGTTCTTTTTGTGCTACAGGCTAACGACATCACGAGAAGACCTTGAAGAAAAAGAAGAATTAGTCGGAATCTCTTATACCGGACCTGTCCATTTGCCAATTGCGCGTACCTATCAGATTCCGCAAACGTTTTCTTATTAAATGTCACTTAGCTCTTATCTTAGCTTCGTGTTGAATTTTAAGTCCATCCGACGGACCGGCAACGCAGACCGGCAGACGATGGCATCGGTCCAACTGCTGCGTAGACAATTTTGCTCGAGCATAGGACACTACATTGGTGGGGAAATATTTCGGGGTCGTGTGCACCCTTTCGATGTGCCTCGATTCTTTAGCTAAAAAGGGATTCCGTTAGTATACCGTTGGTAGAAGGATAATTAAAGCATTTCTTTTTGTAGTTTTACCAAGCGCACGAGTATTAGTTCATCTTACAAGTCATCATTCAATTTGACCGAATGACGCCACTCTTTTCCAGTCGCAGTTTTGCGTTTTGAATCACAGCAAGCCATTATTGCTGGACGCGAACGACGTGAAACTTTTTCGCGGAAGTTATACAGCGTGCTTGGATCCAGTTCGATTCGATGATGAAATATGGCCATTTGCCTCGACCGTTCGCTGGTTTGGGGAACAAAACTTCTACTGTTTCAACGGGCTGTCGGGTGTGTGCTCAGCCCATCACGTTGATCATGATGAATGGATGGAACACATACTTAGTGCCACTTCTCGTCTATCCTTTCAACGTAACCAGAGGTAAAGGTTCATAGTACACTCCGCGAATGCACGCGGGAATTTGCAGTGTATACGGTGGAGTTGTTTGTGGTTTTGTTTAAAAAAGAAAGCCAAAGTTTTCCCCACGCCTGTCCGCTCGTGTCGATATGGAAACGTACGTGATGACACATGGTGCTGGTATCATATGTTTACTCACCTCGCTGTCAACCACGAGTGTCAAGTGCGTTATTTATGCTCGCAGAGAGAGCAAAAGTAAATGTTCATGCTCTCTAGATACATCCAGTGGTTAATTGTTCATGTAAACGTTATACTGCATCTACTTCTGTAGAAATCAGCATTATCTTCTATTTGTATCACATCGAATCGGAATCGTTTCATCGGATGTTTTTTTTTCGTCTCGACGTGGAGGACGCATCCAGTATCGTTTACAAAATCTTCACAAATTGCTCTCTCTTCTCTCTCTCTCTCTCTCTTCTTCTCTTTCACTTCTATATCTTCTTCACCCCAAGCGAAGAGCAAATTTTGAAGCAAAACCACCGGAGGGAATTGACGTCGTCCCTGGTGGTAGCGGTGGTGGTGGTGGTGATTGAAATCGTCGACCACCAACGCGAACGTTGTGTAGACGGAGCGTTGTGCACTGTCAACCGTTACCAACGTCGGGGCGGCTGCTTGATTCCCACTCCAAAAGAGGCGCGAGCGCGAAGCAACCGGTGCCAGGATTGGGCGCTTGTTGAAGATTTACAGCCCCGTTGGCCCAGTGTCTGCCATGGAGCCATGGATACGGCTGGCATGGTGGAAAACTTGGCCACCAACCGACCGTCCGACCGTCCGACCGACTGGTGGCGACGACGGCTCGTAATAGAGTAACGGGAGCAGCCGCCGCATTACGCGGACGCAACAGCGGAAAGTCGGAGACGGAGACGGAGACAGCGCAGCTCCCTGCATGAAAGATGGTGCAGGACAGCAGGAGGCTACCGCGAAGCTGACGACCCGACCAGACGGACGAGGAAATCGGAGGAAATCGGTGAAAGAACGATGATGCAGTTTACGGCTTTTCTCCTTTCTTTTACGACTTCAATTTACATAATTGGATGATCGGCTTGAAATTATATTGATCGTAAAATTCGTTCGTTATTTTGGCCTCGGCTGGCTGGGCTGGGCTGGGCTGGCCTGGCTAGTCTGACACCGAACCTAGCACCGGATCCGGAAGTGAAGGAAGAGCGAATGCCAGGGAAAGACACCTCGCCGTAAAGGCATCGGACCTTTAGCGTAGCCGCTGCAAAGGTGGACAAATAATACAGATTTGTGACAATTGCGATTGTGTCATCCTTCTCCCAAGGTCCTCGTACGGATGCCCTCCGGTCCACTGGTTCACGAGAACCATTTGAATCAGTTTGCCTCCAAAACGGAAGAGTGTGTGAATCTGGTCCAACGAGAACTGGTTAGGTCCAAGCAGGCGCGCGACCTCGTGTCGAAGAAATCGAAGATGGTGCCAACACAAAGGCGGCCATGACCGAAGCGGACACAAGCTGCAGACATTTGAATCGTCAAATTTACTGCCTCTGGCGGAAGAAAAGGGGATGGGAGGGGGGGGAATCGTTTTCCTCCCGAAATTTATGGTGCATCGATCCGAAGACCGAAGACCGGTGCAGATTTTGAAGGATTGACGATGGTGGGCCCGTAGCTTCTGCTGCAACAGAAGTGTTGAAGCAGTATTTATGATCAGATCACACACACACGGCTTTACGATGGTTTCGGCAATGATCACATACTGGCGGACGATTTAAAGATGGTTTATATGGAGCCGGTCGATAGCCGGAGCCGAAACCGAAGTCAATGGTTTTATGGGAAAGGGGCTTTAGATTGAAATCGTGATGATTGGTGTGCCGAAGTGTATGTAAATCGATGATTGAGTTTAGCGAGGATCATGGAGGAGCAATCCGAAATTATGCTTCCAGCTTTCGTAGCCGGTTTTTCCTAATTTTGGATTTACAAATCTGTATTTATCATAATCCGTGTCCAATCCTCCAAAATAGCTACCCCAAAAAGGGATCAAAAGCAGCGTTTCTGAGGAAGAATTATGAACAGAACGAACGAAGCCCGCTGGGACTGATGCCAGATATTGAATAAGGATTCACGGGAGCCGCGGTAGGACAGTTAATCTTCCTAGAGCATTCATAAACAACGCCAGGAATGGTTGGTTTTCGGTGAGGCGTGTGGTTGCATATCGCGCACGGGATATTTGGCCAGCGCCTTTTATCCTTTTCCAATCCAGGTCCGTCCTCTTTTCGCGATATTTCTTAATTGTGTCCAAATATTTACATTCACAACCCTCGTCTCCTTTGGCCGGAATCGTGCCGCAGACAACCGAGGAAGATTTGTGTCGCGCAAGGCTAAAGCAGTTAGCGAACGAGCTGCTTCTATTGCGTACCACGGATTTGCTTCGCTTCGTTCGTGAGGCAATAAATCCCAATTGTCCATCTATCGGTAACCGGTTCCGGTTCCGGGTTCGTCGTTCGAATGATGGCGCAATGTTTTCCGTCCACCATCTAGCCAGGTTTGCCAGGATAACAGCTTTCATTTCGCTTCCGCGCCCGTATTGTTGAGTCGTTTGTTGGTGATATCGTCGTTCGGTCACCGAAAGGAAGGCGCCAGTTTATCCTTTCCGTAAGACTCCGTTTCCAGGCCACACGGCGACGTGGCCACTCCCATATCCAGTCCTTATCCTGGCCTTGTGGTCCGAAACTCAATTATTGTGTAATAATAATCTCGGTTTGCCAGCAAAACGTTTGTGTGCATAAAATGGCGATAATTTACAAAGTTTTTGTCGGCCAACGTCCTGCGCCTGGATCGGCCGTTACTCGGTTGACCGACCGGGAGCAGAAGCTCTAGGGGCGTTCCAGGGGCCGCGTGCAAATCCCCGGAAGTTTTCCCGTTTTTCTGTTTTTTTTTGCTTCACTTATTGCATGTCGTTTCTATCTGGCCAAACCATATTCGGCTTATCCGTTACATTTCCGTTTCCCCCGGGGCTATCCTTGGATGGTCATTTGTGTGCGGTGTGATTACTAGCGAGAAGACCACAATAGTGTCGTAAGCCCCTTGGCCTGCCATTTCTTTCGATTTTTAGCATTCATCGTCGTCATCACCCGATGGGCTAGACAAACACACACACACACTGGACTAGTTTTCGTCGCCTTCTGCAGCTGGTGCTAGGGACAACGCAGACAATGCGACCATAACGAGTGATGACGCTCGTTTGATGATGACGACAGCATGCAACCGTGGGAACGATGAAGCGACGCGTTTCTCTGGCAATTGCCCAAATCATGTCCAGATCGCGCACCGATGGAACGAGGGCCAGAGCATTATCGCAGGCGAGGGGCCAGGGAGTGCATTATCATAACCATTTATTCATGTGGACAGAATTAATGAATTTTTTAATACATTGTACGCGCACCGCAGCAGCCGGCAGCTCGTTTCTCATTAGCAACGGCCAATGCCTGATGCCGATGCCGGTGCATTTGCATCTGTTATCAGGCTGGTGCCGAAGAAAACGCTACGCAGATTGTTGACTAATGTTCCAACGATGGAAACGGACACCCCGGGACCATGAATCCGGACGATCCGAACGTGGATGAAGAAATGAAGAAAAACATCCATGGCCGTCCGTGGTTTGTTGGCTGCGATCCCAGCCGGATATGCACCAGGCCGAGACAGGACAGGACAGGACAGGGTGGTAGTGTTGTGGTGGGGTGGGTGGTGAAGCAAATTTGAAAAATATAGTTTCTGCTGGACCCAAAATTTGTGGTCACAATTATGGGAGTGGTTTGTTGGCCACAGCACACACCCAGCCCAAGGTGCCCAAGGGAGCATTATTTGCGTTGGAGCCATTCCCCGGGCCGAGCCGAGTTCCCTGCTCGAGGTGCTCGAGAATTTATTGCGTATGACACAAGCTGAAAGGAGCGAAGGAAAGTTTACTCCGCACATTCGTTCCGTGTGCCAGCTCCCATCCGCGTTCTGGTCGAATTTCATTTTACGACGTGAGTTGGACTACTTGGATGGTTCTTGGCGTGCATCTCTCTCGCTCTCTTTCTTTCTCTCTTTTCTTCCCCCTATCTACTCGGCTGCTCGACTTCGACTTCGGAGTCCTCTGTTTTGCTAATTCTATTCAGTCGCTGCTCAATATTTGGGCCAAAGTTTGTTGCAATTCATGTAAAGCTAAAAGGAAAACCATCCAGACCGAACCGGTGGAAAGCAAACTTCAAATCATAACAAGATCATGAAAATGAAAGCCGAAAGCGAGTGAAAAGTGAGTGCAGCAGCAGCAGCAGACGTGGGACGGGACGCGGGCACATCAAAGCAAATGACAAATGTGGAAAGTTGGTAATATGATTTGCCGTGTCTCCGTTGCGCGCTCACCGTGCCGGCCTTCCATAGGATACAAGCCCAAGGATAGAAAGAGAACGAGAGAGACGTCGCCAGCACGGTGCTCACGATGCTGGACTACCGACTCTAGCGTTTCGCGTACCCGGCTAGCTTCATGAAAAATTGAAACTGAAAACGATGGACAGACGAGGATAGCGAGCGAGCGAACGAGCGAACGAGCATCCAGAGTGCATCTGCATTTGCCCGTCGACGTCGGCTTCCCGGGGACACGTTACAGGACCGTACAAGCTCCCCGGCAGCACAACCACGTTCGCATGTGCAGGGCGTGCAGAAAGCGATCCGTTTTCTGCTCCATTTACCCAGCACACCACGGAGAGGATGTGCCCGGTTTCGATGGGCGCCCCTTCCCCATGGCCGAGGGCAGCCGTAAAAGTTTTTATTATCACCAGCGGCGATGGCAACAAGCGAGCGAGAAATCAAAACCTCCTTCCCCGGTCTTGGCGATGGTCTTGGTAGACAACGGCGGTACCGACGATTTGGGTCGCCATGATGATAGAGACGGTACGGTGGCGCGAGGGTAATGCATGTCTTATCATCATGCATCGCATTCTTGGCGACACACGGGCCCGGGGACGACGTGAACGGGCTCCCCCTTGTTGATCCCTTTTTCGCCCGTTATCCAATTGTTGGCTTTGATGGCTGCAAATGGCTTCGCACGCTTTACACTTCATAGCCAGCCGTGCATTATGGCTTGGTTTAGCTACAGCTGGATGTACCGTGGTTCTAGCGTGCAGAGACCGAGGGCCAGTAGCAGCCGAGTACAATGAACGTCAAGGAGTGAAGAATCGCAAACTGACTTTAGAAGGAAGTTGCACAGTCGATGAGCTTGTCGATGAGCTCTTTGGCCTGATGGAAGTCCTTTAGTAGAGGAAGATTCTTGTTTTAAGTATTTCTCAATGGCGTACCATCATAAACAACATGATTCAGAGAGAAGCAAGTCTCTGTCATGAGATGATTTATGGGCAGCTAGTTATCAAGACAGACTTGTAAAGTTGCAAAAGAATGTAGCTATTGCTATATTCACTGTCAATAATTTTAGGATTTATGAATTGGTATAGTTACAGGTTCGAATTATTCAAGGCTTTGAATCCTTTGTGGGGTTTTTTGATAGGCGAATTGACCGAACTAATTGAAGCAATTTAATGTAACTACATTTTTTTAATGAATATTGGATTAAAATTATAGTTTTTCTCCTTTTTTTCTGTTTCTACGAGAACGTGAGAAAGTTCGAAAACATATTTGATGAGCCTGAAATGCTTCAAAATTTGATGCCATCAAATGAAATTCAACTGAATTAATCATTGGCATCAAACCATTGACCAGCGTTACTTACGTTCCCACATAAAATCGCTCAACAGCTCATGCATAAGCAAAGGCCGGGTTTGCTGGAATGCTTGAGAGCTGCCGGCTCGCAATCCTACCGATGCACACACCAACACCCAAATCAATGCACGCCAATCAGACAAACTTGTGATGAGCATCCCGTCCCCCCTTTTCCAACTGAAGCCAGTCGGCGAGTGCTTCATCGACTCGTTAGGTCGCATTAAGCCGCAACCGGGAACCATCCCTCACCACCAAGCGGGGGGGAGGTGAACGAAAAGAAGAACTTCCGAACCATCGGCCATCTATTATCGTGGCCGGACTGTTGGACTGACTAATTACATTCCGGGTAGTGAATGAACGGGACTTGCCCGGACGAGACGAGGGTGCTTGTGCGCTTCGGCCCGCATTTGTGTGGCCTGATAGGGAGATCGCGCTTGCTTGTGTGTGTGTGAGTGTGTCTGTGTGGAGATGGAGTGGTGCTTTTCCCGGCAATCAACAGTCCATTCAGCCGGAAGCTATTCTTTTTCCACCTGATTTGATATTTATAGCTTTGAAACGAGCCGCCGGTTCTCGGATGGTATGGTTCAACGGAATGGATGATAAAAAAAGAACACGAACACACTCCACAGCTGCAGCTGCGAGCAGCATCGGTATATGATCGTCCGCCAGTTCCGCCCCTGCCCAATCGGGAGCAGGGAGGAATGCATATGAGAGGAATCCCTCCCGGACGTGCTTCATAAATCCGGTCCGAAAAACGTGTGAAACCCCCTTTCAAGTGCACGACTGCAGCTCGAGGATCGTGGTATGAGCAGCTGAAGGACCGGTGAATGGTAGCAACCTCAATTGAATTTTGTGTTTCGAAATTCTGAATTTAATTAAAAGGCCCTTTTTGCATATATGAGGAGCACCATTGTGTATGCGTGTGTGTGTGTGTTTGTGTGTGGTATGAGCTTGTATTTTTGGGTATTCGGACCGGTTCGGTTACGATCGGTCCGCAGTACAGCTTCGCACCGGAGCTGAGCGGCGAGTAAATGGCAAAGAGAATTCGGAAATGGAATGAATGCTGCAACCATAAAGTTTCCGTTCCGTCAATTCGCAATCTGCCGTTCATCGTGGGAACACCTTCCATTGTGCCGCGCCACACGCCCTTCCCCCTTCCTTTTCCATTCGACCACGCTGGGTAGTACGACGCTGGTAGCAAGAATTCAATTTGACAGTTTCCATTCAGTTGTCATGGAGATGCAGCGAGAAATCGGTGGGAGGAAAAGGGTCGTGTGATTCGAAAGAAAATACCAAAAGTCTCAATTTGATCGTAGTGTGCCAGAGAGCGTGTGTGTGTGTGTGTGTGTTGCGGTACCCGGTACCGGATGGGAAAATATTTTGATTATTTTACTCGCAGAACACTATACTTCCTCCACCGAGCAGCCGAGCAGCCGAGGGGCCGAGGGGCGGTGGTGGTAGAGCGGTCCGATTGGTAAAGAAGTTCTTTCGATCTCCTGGAAGCTCGCACCATCTCGTGCCCCTCGAGTGATTCCTTGCGAGGTTTGGTATCCTAGGGCCCCGGTGCTACCCTGCTGCCACACGAAGGAATTGCAAAATGCAAACGAGCTCCCGCCCGCTGTCACAAGCGTCGGTGACAGAAGGAGCGCACGAGCTGGGAGGAGGATTCGGTCGTGTGTGGGGGTGTGCTTTGTGGGGACATTTTTCTGCGCGCTTTTCTGTCGAGCAACGCAGAGACGCAGCAACAGCAGCAACACCGGGAACACATTTGCATATGAAAGATTGTTAGCTTTGACTCCTGGAGGAGAAGGAGAAGGAGGAGTAGCGTTGTACGCTGCAGAACAGAGGCTTGCCTTTCGGCTAGGTCACCGGAAAAAGTGCAGTGCCAACAACGAACGTGTGTGTATGTGAACATCGAGGAACAGTGGGAGTCCGCTGGTAGGGGCAAGAACCATAACTCACTGGTCGCATAATCATAAGAGAAGGGAAAAGATAACATCTAAAACAAGATAGCGAACGGGCAAACACATGACCTCACGCAGAGGAAGAGAGTGATGGAGAGAGAGAGAGAGAGAGAGCAATCCCCGGGAAGGAACAAAAATAAAACTACAAGTCCTCTAAGACGTCGAAAGAGTGACCCACTCCAGCGCCGGCGGCCAATGGCGTGGCTTCTCGTAGCGTTGCTCCCTCATAATGTCATATTTTGCTGCTGCTCTTAAGTGCGCTTTTCGCTCTCTGTTGTAGTGTGGTGCGGTATTTTCGTAACACTCGACATGCGGCCTCGTCTTGCATCTACACCACGGCGTGATAAGAGCTCCAAGAGATGGTCAAACGGTCAAATGGGTAGCTCCTTTGGTCAAGGGTATATGAATGCCCGACGTGTGAGCTAAATTGTGTGAAATTTATTCCCATTTCATTCCCCACTTTTGCTGCTTCCACCAGCGGAACTCCTTTCCACGCCAAGAACTTCCCAGAACTGCAGCTGGACTTCTACGGCACTACGGGAGTTGAGAGATTTGGGATGAAAGTTGAAGTTTACAACCCACGTCAGCGCGGAGGTGGGAAAGGGAGGAAAAATGTGATTTATTTCCTTGCATCGAACTCCTCGGTTCCCGGTCCACGGTCCACGGTCCAGGGGATGGATCTATTAGACTCGGACCATATTACGTCATTGGCTGCCCTGAATGCGCCCTTAGTGCCGATTGGCCCGAACTCACTCCTTCCTCACGAGGCACTCGAGGGCCGGGAGGTGTTTTTCTCGGTAGGACACCCGATAATTCGCTTTGAAATCCCTGAATAGCCTCGACTTTCAAGCACTTCACAGCTTCATTGCACCCCGATAGCCCGTGGCTAGCCTTTTCATGGTGTACGCCTTGACCATATTGACGTCCTACGGTCTTCCATTGGCCCCAACTTTTGTGCTCGCCGTCGAGGGTCCAGTGTCCAATGGCCACATCATATCGTGTCTGACGATGACTGACCCGTTGAAGTGCTGCGTGCGGCTTATGGGTGGAGCAAGAATGCGTTTTTCATGTCAGGGAGTACGGCGGGTCGAAGGTATTATCACAAATCCATCTTCATTATGTTTATTCATCCAGCGTTGGGCGGACCACAGCCCCGTAAAACCTGATGCTGCTGCTGCTGGTGGTCAAGAGTTCTTTGGCATGGGTTTGGTATTATTATTGTGCTGCTGTTGCTGCTGCTGCTGGTGCTGCCGCTACTACTGACCTCTGGTGAATCCTGCTGCCGACAAAGTGCACTTCAAAGAAAGGGACAATGCTGTGGTCTCCGGTCTGATTTCGCATAA
>NC_064874.1:11294271-11319271 GCF_943734745.1 Anopheles darlingi | reverse complement strand
ATTGCAACACGCCAATCCAATCACCGTTGGTCCAGCATCCTTCATTGAACGGATGAGTTAGTTTGTTAATTTGCTTTTGGTTCTGGTGTGGCTTCTGTGGCTTCTCGTTTGAAAGAAAAAAGATTCCTCGTCTCTACCGGTTCAACCAGGAATGTTTTTGTGCGCTATTTTTCCGTAAAAGACTCGATGAATAGCTTCATAGATATCATTGCATGTGGTCTGCCAAACATTGAGTTTCAAAAAAAGGATGTTGGACTATCTATGACACCGATGGCATGCTACCTCCAAACATTTCACGTCCATTTCGGATGGAATGCAAACTGTTTTCAAAAGAAAATTATGCACCCTACGCCGAGTGCACTGATGCGGCACTATGAGATAATCATTCAACGGATCCGGCGGTACCGGTGGCTAGTCCCATCCTGTCATCACCAGAGGCGCTCGCTGATCGCATTAGCCACAAAGGCGTACCAGCGTGTGGTGGCAGACATGATGATTGATCAGTGGCGGATGCATCCGCACGTCCGCTACGGACATCATTCGGTGTCATCGAGCGGAAATCGCTCTCCTCGATAACGCGCGGTCTCACGCGGAAATCGGTGGCATTAATTGAATGCCTCATTTGCCATAGCAGCAGCAGCAGCAGGGGCAGCAGTCGCACCGTGACCGTAGTCAATGATCATTTCCATTTCATTTCGGGCTGGAACTGGACCTTCCATAAGCCATAACCGGTCACCAACTATAGGACCAAAGTGTGTGCTGGCGGTGGGAACGCAGCAGGGAGCAGCTGCGTCCCGCAAATCGAATCGCGTAATATGTCGCGCTCGAGTTGAATGTATCACATCAATCCGTGTAGGGCTGAAGGTGGTCACAAAAAAATGGCCGCCACCGTCTCTCTTTTTCTCTCTATCTCCGTGGCATTGCGTATACTGACGGTGCTCAGCAGTGACGCAGTTGTATGTTTTAATGATCAGCATTGAGGACATTGGAAAGCCGGGGAGTACGCTGGTGGGGGAGATAAGGGCGGAGGTATAAACCACCAAATAAATTTCGGTTGAAAGCGTTCGGTCAGCGTTCGAAAAACCATCCAACCGAAACTGTGGGGAATGTGATTTGAGGTTCAGCCAGGACAGCCAGCATCAGTAGACTCGTGTGTGTGTGTAGCGCATTGCGTATCAGTTCACATTGACTGCGGCTTTGCATGGGGAAGGTCAAAGTACGGGGAATACGGGGGGACGGGACGGGATACAATATTTTATGATTTGGTTATACAACCGTGTATGGGAGAAGCGTCCGTGAGCGCTTCATTAGGTGTGACACTTGAAGTGTTTAAATGGCTGCTACCGTGTGCCGTATGTTGGCGCACGAGTTGCATTTTGCAAATACGGCTCGCCCAGGGACTCGGATGTATATCCGATCCGATCCGGTTGGATTAAGCTAGCGATTAAACTGGATTTGCTACAAATGCGGGAAGCGAGTAGCTGGTTTAATCGGATTTTTGGAATAACCGATTGCAGTGGCAGCAGCAACCAAAACCAACCGCGGCACCAGAGCGGAACGTCAACTCGTTGCGACGAATTATTAGCTACGATGGATGGAGCGAACATTCCGATTCACCATTTCTTGATATGGTGGTCTGGAATTCGAAAGAATTGAATTGGAATTACATTCCACTTCCAGGAAGAGTTGTCAAGCCGAGCAGCGGTCTAGTAGCCTTTGACTAAATATCTGGATATGGCATCTCTGATCCACGTAGTGATGTCCGCAAACATTCTATTCTCGCCAGTCTGTTACAACAAGAGATAATACATGAGAAGCCGCAGGGAACCGAGCTTGATTGATGCTAACTCGGTCTGCTCCTGAGCGACGTCGGAACTGGATACCAGGGGAAACGCCCTATATTGTCTATGCCGATGCCAAAAGTCTAAAGATTCCTTTGGCATAATAATTCGAATTCCCAGCCATTGCGCAAGGATGGAGTATGGATGTTTCTTGGACTTGTCATAACCCGGTCGTTCGGTCATCATGTCAAACACACCCACGGAACAGTCACTTTGAAACCATGCCTATGGTACGACGTGGCATTGTTTGCGAAGACGAGGCAGAAAAAGAAATGCCAACAGCAAGTACTCCGTGCTCATTGTTCGGGAGCTGGTGTTTCCATTGTATTTCCATGCCGGATTCCATGCAAATTCCGACAAAGTGAGTGCATTGGCGTCCTGCAGGTACTCGCCTTAACCCGTTCGTTTGAGCAATGATTGCCGTAACCGTAATTCTCGCAGATTTACAACTTAACTCCGCACGGTTACGCTTGTTCTTTGGACTTGGACATTCGGACATACTCGGAATCCTCAATTTCGTTCCGGAACGAAAAAGTTCCAATTTGAACCAGGTCTCAGGGAAACGCAAAAGACAAACGAGAAAAGATGATTGTAACAGCCGGATTTTCGCTTTTCCAAATCTACCTTTCGGTTTCGATTGCTCGCACCGTACGTCGGCCACACTGCGTCGGCCACTGAGTGGTATTGGATTAGCAAAACCCAATCGTGTGTGGTATCGAGAGCAACCGGATTAGGTATCCAAAGGTAACGATCCTCTTCTCACCTATCAATTGACAATATATGTCAGCCATTAAGACGATGACTAGACTAGAAAGGGATCCCTAGCAAATGGCGACAAGCAAATGGCAATCGGTGATGTGGCACTGATTGAGGTTGATAATGATTGGATTGGAAGTGACAACTCGAGAGCATCATTCACCGACTGCTGCCTCCGTGCTGCTGCACTTTGCATTTCCAATGAAGACGTGGAATCGAGAGAACATGCTGGCGTCCCGGATCGTAAAAAGCCGGAGCAGTTTTTCGTTGCTTATCGAATACTTAAACGCTTCGCATGCCAATGCAGGCATCTTGTGCTCTCTTGTCCCAAAAGCGAGCGAGATTCTGCAGTGCGGGTGCCACTGCATCCGATATGACCAGCAGCAGTAGGAGCAGCAGCAGCAGCATCAATAGCTGCACTGGCATTCTCCCCCGATTGAGCATGCACAAATAACGGGGTAAAAATGTGAAAGAATGGACTCTGGATGCTGGGGCCAATGGGGTGGGAAGGCGGCCGAGAGGAAAGGATTGGCATTGATAAATTTGTTCGGAAAACTAAACCGATCGGAACAGGAGTGAGCGAGACATTGGGTGAGACAGAGCGAGAGGGAATATGGTAACGGATGTAGCAATTTTTCGAATTCCTTCGCCAAACCGGAAAACTACTAGCACATTTCGCACCCTTTCCCCACCGGTACCCCTCAAACCGATGGGCGACCGTCTTGTGGCTCACTTTATATTCAAATCACATAATTCAAAGACAATACCGGGGGGAAAATCAAATTCATAATAATAAAATATGATGATGGGTTTGCGTCTGTGGAATCCGGCACCGGAGCTGCAGCAGGAGCTGGTGGAGCGTTCTCGAATCGCATCCGGTTGAATCATTGTTTTCGAACTCGAGAAAACCCACAAACGAGTGTACCCAAGCGACACACTTAGCACAGTAACCACCATTTGCTTTTCGCCTTTTTGCTGGACGTCTGGACGACCCTTCGTGGAAAGGCTGGAAAAGAGTTCCCGGGGCGAGTTTCTTGTTCGGGAGGAGGTTTTCGCATTCTGCAGCATACTTTCTTTGGTGTGTGCGAGTGTGTGTGTGTGTGTGTGTGTGTGTGTTTGTTTTCTTCATTCTTTGCACGGTTCGGTTGGATGGAACCAACGCTGCCACCAACGAAGAACTGCAGCGTGGAGGCGATGCCAATGCGAAGACAAATGGAATGCCACTCGAAAGCAAACATGTCGGATTCTAGGCGAGACAGGGGAACCGTGGGACGCGGACTGAACTTTCTTGATCTTTTGCTGTTCTTAACAAAGACAAACGTTTAGCTTCCGGCCGGGTGGGTGTCGGGTGTGGTGGGGATTCCGGAAGGAGTGAAATAAAGAATGACAAGCATGTGAACGAGTGAGTATTCAAATCGCTCCGTACTGCCGCAGTTGGTCGATGCCGGGGGGCTGCACTTTTTCCTATCTTTTCTATCGAAGCCTTATGGCCAGTCGTACCACTCCCACGAGAGATTCGGATTCGTTTTAATAGTCGCTTTAATCAGGACAGAGGAATGCTCTGCAGATACCGCAAGCTGAATGCACGGTATGGAAAGAATTTGGATATTTCTCCGCCGCATCTGATAATTCGATTTAAACAAATGCTTTGAGCCTGTTGAAGGTAACACTCGACATCTAAATTGGCATTCTTTTGACAGACATCTAACCTTTCTCGAATCGGAAATTTATTACATTCTCTGCACTGCAGTGATGTGCAGTGATTTAAGCTATGAAATGGATATTGCCATTTAGCAAGGTAGTACAAATATTCACGTAGGTAACGATTGCTAGTGACAACGTATTTGGACAAAATTTCTGCAGAACGGTACTCGGAGACCGGGCTCTTGTGAAAGAAGTTATGTTTACACTGGTGCCCCGCAGCTTATACTCTTGTGGAGGCGGATGTACATCACGCTTGCATCGTTAAATGTTTATCGTAAATACACCGGTCCTGTCAAGTGGAGTATTCTCTAGGTAACCTCGCTCTCCAACTGTGTGAGCATATTTTCCAGCGTTAATTAATTAATTCGAAAATGAAATGAAAACTTGGCAATATGTTGGAAAGTGGATATACAGCGTCTCTGGCCACTTCAAGCCAGTTGTAACCCCTTGGAAACGGATGCAGAGGTCGTTAAATCCGGGTCAGTCCGAAATGGTCGTTTACGGGATGTAGCACTTGTGGGCCGCTTGCATGTCTGTAGTAGATTTTGGTAGCATAGAGCCTTTTGACAGCACACGTTATGACGTGCTGTGACGATGATACGTAACGCCCTGGGTTACTACTACGCCGTTGAGAGACAATTGTAATTTGGAAAGCAGCAGGCGAAGCTGTTGCTAAGGAAAAGTTCATACTTTCAGTTGCTTCTGTTTGTATACCAGGAACAAGTTGCTTTTGGATTGCGCATACAATCCGATGCGTAAAGAATGGTGACTAGGGACAACGCTGGAGACCTTATCTAAACGAAACAAACGAGTAAAACTAATAAAAACATGTAGGGTACCACTTCATGCTACAGTAAAGTGTTCTCGTTCCAATTTAAACCATTGTTGCGCGCGACCGTTAGATTTATTACAAATACGGTCATCTTCTCTTTGTGTCCGCTGGGTAAGGGCGAGCACCGCGCCAGATCGGCTTCATATTTAATGCATCCCTAACCCACCCCATCCCCGGCTTCCGGGCAGCATTGTGAGTGCCGATCACGTACACTGTTTTATTATCAATTTTCACCACCACCAAGTCTGTGTATGCTTGTGTGTCTGTATGTGTGTATGTGTGTGTTTGCAAAGGAAAACTAGCGCTCCATCGAGGGGCTGATGAGGGTCAGCATTCGGTCAATTTGCCGGTGTTTAGTGTAACGATTCTGATGGTCCTCGGGAGCTCGTCATCGTAGTCTCCTCGTAGTCGTTGCTCTTGCTGCTCTGCAACGAAGGGGTTTAATGGGACAATTTATTTGTGTCCCCTTCGGTCCACCCACCAGTCGTCAGTCCTCCAGGAGTCCATTTGGTCCATTGCTCGACTGCTGGGAGCTCTTTACAATGGTTTCTCTTCTCTCTCTCCGCCTCCCCCCTGGGGAGTGGAAATGGTTCTCCCAGCGGTTACCAACTTTACCGGCATTTGGGTGAACCGAGCACAGAAGTCACCTGGGACGGGTCTAACCTTCCGCACTACCTAGCAGCACGAGAGATTTATGGATGCAGGCAAACAAGTGCCGGCAACGAGGGCCAACATGCTACCTGGAACACCGGGCTACCGGGCTCATGTGGGAATCTCCAGGCTCCAGCTCCAGACCGACCTGCGAATTGACTAACCGCCGCCCGATCCCGTTGGGAGAGTACAAACAATGTTTGGCCAAATGCCCCCGGGGATTTTGCCTTCGATGCTTCGCTCTGTCATCGTTAAAGTGCGATCATTTAAACCGAGCGATGGGCCATAATTGCAAATGAACGTTCCCCAAACGGTCCCGGGGATCCTCGGCCACAGGGTATCTGGTGCTTTCGGATTCCATCTTTCGATTGGGGCGTAATAGGCGGTGTGCCTTGTTGGCTATTTTATTTTCTCCCATGAAAGTGTGTTTTGGAAATGTTTTTCAGTGTGTGTACAAGTAGGCTGTACACAAAACATATATTAGGTACATCCGGAATAAGGGCCTACTGCAAGCATCTGAAGAAACTTTGCTTCGATTGATTCGACACACAGCGGCATTTACAGCAAGTCAATAATAATTAGCACTCCATTCCCAGGTTTTACACAAGATTACCAGCTGGCCTTCTTGGTCACACGGTTTGTGCGCAACCATGGTGAACTCTCAATCGGTGGCAAATTGTTAATGCAATTACTGAATCAATTACATTACTTACAACTCACTTAGCTGCCCGGGCGAAATCCAGTTTCATTAAGCGTCTGAGCGGAGTTCGATTCCTCCTGGGAATGGAAGCACACACTGGAACCGCTCTTGGCCACTCAACTAGCCAACCAGCCGTTTGCTGGTTGATTGCTTCGACCGACAGCAGAGAGTCTTACCGGGGATTTTGCTGATCGAGCCAAACAACTGGAACCAGGGAGGGTTCAGAGTTAAAAATGAAGGAGCTGTGTGTGTGTGTGTGTGTGTGGGTGGGTGGGTGGGTGGGTAGGAAACAACAAAATCAATTTCCCCTGACGCCGCGTGTTCCAAGGGTTTCGCGGGAGGCTCGCGGTGATTACAGCAACATCGCGGAAAATCTCTCGAACACGCTTTGCCAGCTTCCTGAGAGGTGCTTCTTGGAGCTTCTCGCAGAAGTTCGCTGCCCGTGACGAAACGACCAAGTTTAAATCTAGTTGAAATGAGTTGCGACCACCGGAATGTGTGTGTGTGTGGGTGTGTGTGAAGGCTGAGTTACTGCATAAGGTGTAAGTTCATACCGTAAGTGACCTTCTAGGATGCCTGGACATGGAATAGTGTTCGGTGAGGCGTACCCTTGAGGCTTTTTTTCCCTCACTTAGCTTTCCTGGCCACAATATACACACATACATACAGTATCACATCGACAGGAGAAGTCAAGTGGAAGAAAAACTTTGTTCACCTCTTTTATTACGTCGGCACGTCCACCGGTGGCTTCCGATTGAAATGTTTGGAAGTTCCAGCTGGTTTGCGTTTTTTTTTCTCTTTTTGTTTTCCCTGCCATCGCGCTCGTCCGTCAGGCCAGGAAGTTTCGCCAAGGGGATTACCGTGGGATCCCCGCCAGGTCGTTCCTCATCAGGAACGTAATGGACCACGGGAAGAGGTGGCCAGTTCTGACCTGAACCTTGCTGTTACTGCTTCTACGCGTGCCATCTCCACAAAGCTATGTTTGATCTGTTTGGGGTTGAGGCTTTGATTTGGGTTGCCCTCGGCCGGTCTAAGATTGTTTTCCACCGTTCTGCTTTTTCCGCGCAACTTGTTGATTACTTGCGAGTTTGGGGCTTTCCATGCGGATGTCTTGGTAGGAGAAAACGGTAACTGAAGACGACATGTAAGCGAATTCCGATGTATTGGTTAACCTCATTCAATTTAATTTATTCAATTCTTTATTATTCCGGACTTTTACCAAAAACTACCTGATTAGTCTAACTTACCACAATGAAAATGGTTACTTTTAAAGGGTGGTTGGTCCATTCTCGCTAATGTAGAACTCTAGAGCTCCAAATAAAAATAAACACTTGATGATTGATTGTTTAGGTAGCTGTTTCCGTTAAATTAAACTTCGAGGTGGTACAGTACTGATATTACAGAAAGAATGTCATGAACTTCAAGCTAAACCATAAATTACAGGCCCTTTTAGTTCCCCTCTGTTTGGGGTGAATTGAAGATAAATGACGTTTTTAAAACTAATTATCATGATGAATTAATTGCTTTACGAACCTCTGCTGGTAGTCCATATTGACAGTCAGCATTTCACTTTGGCTATCAAATGTTTATCGTCCCTCAAGAGACTCCTCATTGGTGGGTCTTGCGTTCGAGATGCTGTAATAATAATGATAGTGCTCGTCCGCTCGTCGCTTCGGGATTGAATTTAGATAGATTTGTTCAATAGAAGCAAAGTTAGCATTTTAGTTGAAGACAGCGAAAACCCATCACCATAAGTGAAGGCAAAAGTTAGGCGCAAAAGCTGCAGGTCAGCCGATTTTGTGACAAGCATTATGCATCCTTCTCAAAGGAAGCGGAAAAGTTTTAATTCAACCCAGTGGTAGCATCGCAATGGCAGTTGCATTAAGTAAATTAAAATACCATCAACTGTGTGCAACGGAACCCTCACTAACCGCTCTCGAGGACCCAAGCTCGTACGCTACATGTAACATCGATCCTGAGGGGAGGAAACGCAATCGCACTTCCTGGAGCACAGGTCGTAACAATCCAAACAATTTCCAAAAACTCTCTTCCACCACCCCCGCTAACCCCTTTCTACATTGTCAGCACACATACACACGCTTGTCAGTTTCAGCTTTAGAATGTGTATTTGGAAGTGTGTGTGTGTGTGAGAGTGAAAGAGGAAGCGGAAGTCGTGAGGGAAGAAAGCGTAGCTAAATAATACAGTTTTATGCTTTTCTTCATAAAACTCAATGGCAACTATGGCGTAATTTTGCTCCGTAGCAACATTTCAATCCAACCGTCGCTGCCGGCCACCGACCGGTGTGCAGACGGACGGACGGACGGAATGGACGGACTGGCATTCCTGCATTCCTTGGTTGCGAGGTCGGGAAACTTGGCAACATAATGCTCTCTCTCTTTTTCTCCTTCTCTCTCTCTCTGCACACAACGGGCTGCTTGGTTGTTTGAAGTGGCTTACTTTGAATGCTGGGCGCTCGGTGATCAGCAGCGCATTGTGGGTCACGTGAGTCCTTTCGTGACGTAGTAGCCCGGCACCAGCTCCTTCGCTTTGAGGGGAATCCCATGCATGCATCCCTTTGGGCGATGAATGTGCGAAGAAAAACTATTTCAATTTCTGAGAAAAGCAATCAAAATCAACTTACATGCTGCTGCAATCGTAGCAACCGAGCAAGTGCGCGCGTGTGTGTGGGTGTGTGTTTGCAGCAGCTTCCACCGTCTTCGGCCAGGCGGGTTGTAGCGGACGTGTAAAGGTTTTCGCCCGGAAATCAGCTGCACGCTATTTCCGGGAATTTCCTCTCACCGGCATTACGGTGTAGTTTGCGGGATTTTCCTGCTCCTGCTTCCGATGCGTCAATGTTTCGAGAAGGGATTTTTTCGTTCTTATGCAACAGCACACCACAGCACATACACTGTTCAAAATCTACAAATCATCTTCATAAAAGATACACTCACGAAGGTGGTTCCCCCGGTCGACAGAAGGCGTTTAATTTGGCGAGCATACACTCCTCGTCCTCAGTCTCCTCCTCTCCGTACCGTCTGTGAGCTCCAGTTTGCGCACGGATCAGATCTCCTGCGCTTCGTGATACGCCGTGCCGCGTAATGATTTCGGTTTTTCCATCGATCCGTTGCATACACCTCCGGGCAAATCGGGCTCCGGCTCGCGCTTCGTGCACTTCGGGCGAGTGAAGAAGCATATTCGTTGCCACGATGGTGCCGCGATGATGTGATTGAGAAAATGGGGCAAAAAAAAGCAAACGAAGGAAAACTACGGCACAGCACAGCACAGCGACAAGGTGTAAGGGAGTGTGAAATTGCAATTGCATCCAGATGATTGGCGAAATTTTCCTTTACCCAAATTCGACTGCATACCATACCATCTTTGGCAGCTGTGCGCAGCTCTAGGCTACACACAACGGCACACGGGAACAATCGGTAACAGTAACGGAGCAGGACCATCGGGACCGAGTCGAGGGAGGGGGGTGGGGGGCTTACCCCAGCTAATGATGATCTCTGCACGCCATAACGGCGCATCGTTCCGGCGATATTCCGATAATTTCGATTCCCGGCACGGCTGCTGGCGTGATAATGATGCTCAACCTACACCATGGGTTGTTGGGTGTTTTTTTGGGGCGAATATGCGCGGGAAACGCATTACAGGGTTACTAGAGAACTGTGCCGGAGCACGTTGTGGTACTCAAGTGTAATTGTTTGCGCCAAATGTGGGATTCGAGAGCAAGGTTCAGTTTGAGAAAAGCTAATCAGAGATTTCGCGAGGTACGTGCATTCATTGTAAGGATGTTTACGCTTTCCACTTGGTTCATTCATTCGCTTGGTTATGCTCGATATGGTTTGATGCGTAATTTGGAACGACAACATCATCTTCTTCTTGTAAAACTTAACGGGAATATTCAACGAGCATCACACAAAATATTGTGAAATGGAGCAGTGCAACACCCGGTTAGTGCTATTTCTCAATGCTATTGTTAATTGTGAATTAAATAAAAAGCTGCATCAAGTGTTGATTATCAATTAGCATAGCCGAAGCCCTGCGAGTTGGTAAATGGCAAAGTTTTGAGCATGCGTCTGCAACACTACTCCCAAGTCTGGCCACCCCCTTTCCCCCTTCTCTACACACACACACACATACATACACGCATTTGCCACTGAATGCAACGCAGGCCAATTAAGGGCCAGCAACGCGAGCGCACCCAAGTAATAAACCACGAACGGTGCGAATGATGATAATGCGAGTGCATACCGGCTATGGCTGTCATGACAGGAAAGCAAACTACAAAATACCCCGTCCCGGGAATGGGGCCCGAGGTGTGGCTGCATCCTGCAGAGCACGCGCTCTGGACCATTATCCTAGTGCCGGCAAAAAGAATTAGCAAAATGGAAAACAGCCGTACAGCGAAGATGGTAAACAGTAAAAGGTAAAACCCACCCCAGGGAGGAAGCATCACGGTATCACCGAAGTGCTTCGCTCAGCAATGTAGGGATGCGGATGCTAAACTTTTTAAATAGTTTTACCGTATTGCCGCCCAAGACCGGGAGCTGTTTATTTTCATTCGTTTCTGCGCAATTGGACTGAGTGTGGCCGGGCCCTGGTAATTAGAGGTGCGAGTGCCGGTGCTCGGTGCATTGTGGTGGGACCCTCTAGTTAGTTGCGCGGTCATAAGATGATTGGGTAAATAGGCTCGGGACCACGGGATGCTGCTATTGCCGCTATTTTTAGTGCTACGCTTTCAGTCTGCAGTCTTTACGAGTTGATGATGTTGTTTTTTGCGGTGCTCACGAACGATAGAACGCGTTAGTTTCCGTTATGCGCGATGCAGCAAGGACTATTAGTTGTGGTTTTATGCAAAAGAGAAAAGCAGAATGTGTATTACCGTACCGTAATGAGTATTGAAATTACTTTCTTTTCTTTCTTTTTTCTCGGGAATTACTGCTCAACTGGTGCTGCTGCAGCATGGCATCCTTTCCGACCCTTTTCCGGCACCATTGTTTTGCATGTGCGCCAATGGAATGCCGTTCCTCACAGACCATCGCAATCGCATCGCAATCGTGGGGCGTTTGCAATCGAAAATGAATTAAAATTACGTTCGATTGCGGAAGGCTCGGCTCATCAATATTCCGATTCAGCATCAAGCCAAACCAATGGCCATCCATCCATGGCAATGCCACGAGATGAGACGCTGCAAATCACTGATTGGTTCATAATTCTGTCCGAACTCCGGCACCGAGACCGGCACGAGAACGAGAGAATTAAATCGAAATGGTTGGAATGACAATCTGAACTCTTTCCGAACTGACGGCCATCGATATGCCACGTCAGTGGGGTCAGGACGAAAGGAACAGAACGTAAACAAGTTAATTTTAATCTATATGCAAATATCGATCGCAATTTAGATTTACAGCCTGTGAGGACTGTGTGCTGGATTTTTTTTTTTGGTTTTTTCAAGGTTCGGTCATTTTTGCCAAACAATTCGATTCCATGGAATACGAGTGATTGATGATCGGGGGTTGTTTTGTCCTGAACAGACCTGCTTGAATCTACGTGGGTGTTATCAAGGATCGAGTTTGTCTGTCTGTTTGCCTATATATTAAAATGATGACGAATTAAGTTGGTTAAATGGAAAAGAAAGTATGCCGCAATTGAATTTCTGCGAAAGTGTGGAACGTCCACGGCTACTTTGATACCATCAAGAGAAGGATAGCCCTTAACGAGGAAAGTCAAGATGCAGGATTGTGAGGTTATGTCTAATGGAAAGTATCAACAATGTTTGATAATCATGTGAGTCCATTATTAGAGTATGCTAACGATACATGGAAATGATGCACATGGAAAATGATAAAGCATAACAGAACGACGAGATAATAGCATGCAAGTCATTGCAACAAGAACGAGTCCCGGCTGCGGTCGCCAAGATTCCTATATTAAGCTAACAAAGCTCGCAACCGTGGGTCCCAAACGTATCGTTACACAGAAAGTACAGCCGGAAATGAGCTGTGCAATGGTAAGGAAAAAGGAAGGTCTCGGAAACGATCACAGGGCTACCGGCCACGAATGAGAGGTGGGTGGTGGCAGATTGCCATAGTTCGTTCGAGTGAGTGTGATTGTACGATAACTGCACCATCATAACGTTAATGATGAGAGGACTGAGGAGAGGCGGAGTAGAAGGACGAGAAAACCGGGCACATCGTCGTGCATTGTGTGTTTGGCAATTACATGCGAGCAAAGGGCGTGCAGGAAAGGAAGGAAGGATGGAAGGAAGGATGAGGAGAACCCACTTTCCCCAGTAGCGCTTGCAGCCGTAATTGACTTTATGCCATTTCGCGTGGACAGTCGTTAATGTTGTAACAGGATAATCATACTGTACAACCCGTGGTCGTGGTCGTGGTCGCGGACCGCGCCAATGACCACCGGTCTGATGATCTGCCTGAAATGCAGGAGTAGGACAACGAAAAGGAAAGGACAGAAAATAGGGAATGGAGAACATGGAGGAATGGAAAGTTATGGTCAACGAGTACGACATGATGAGCTGCCATAAAACGCTCCACTTCATGGTCGCTCGTGCATTGGCAGCGAGCGACTTTTACAACTGTCCGGACTGCCCGTGGCAGACAGGAAATGTTCTTTTCACGGTGTGTCCCCATTGTCACTCGGTACCTCGGGGGTAGTATCAGAAGTAGAAGATTCAGAAGAAATGTGCCCAGCAAGTGGGAGGATGAAAACCACAGCCGGGCAGGCAGGCAGATGGAGGACAATTCTGCAAAACAATTCCACATCCCCAGCCCAGGGACAATGAGCGGGTTGTGGGTTTGAGCCGTTAAATTAGATATTTCCGCCATTTAGAACCTGCACCCGATTTCCCGTTTCCGCCTCGGGGGCGTGTTCACTGCGGTGCCACTATACTCCAATCTACGATTACTATTGCGTTGACACCATTTACGAAATAGTTATCTCGAGTTAGTAAACGGGGCAAAAGAGGTCCACCGGGGGCACCGGGAGTGATGAAACTTTTTTTCCTCCAACTTCCGGCATTTGTTGTTGTCCATTGCCAGTGGAGTGCAGCTGCTGCAGGAGTAAAGGTGAGAATCAACCCCACGGGAAGGTATTCTGAATTCGGTTCGGGCAATAGTTCCCGAGGGAATGCCCGTTGACATTACGATTCGCCATTCGAACGAGGAAACAAAGGAAGCAGGAGCGTCACACCGAAAAGTGTGGTTAGCCACAAAACTTTCACATTCGTGTGCGTCCGCCAGAGTGCAAGCAGCTCATGCTCGTTGCTAGGGGTAACGGAATGGGCCGGGCTACTTCTCTGGTTACTCCCTGGCAGGTTGTTCGCAGGAGCTCCGATGGCCAGAACAGATGATCAGACGAGATTTCGAGTTCGCAGCAGCAGCAGCTTTTCAAGGGAGTTACTTTTCCTGTTCATTAGGCAAACTCCCTCGTTTCGAGCCGGTACCAACGACCACCAGCATCGGAAAGTTCGCTTAATTACTCTACCATTGCAACCGCAACCACTGCAGAACCCGTGTCGGATCCGTATTCATATTTCAGTAGCTCGAGCTGTTCGATGTTCGGCTCGAGGTTCGATTCCGATTTCGATTTCCACACGATGGTCGACCGACGATCGTCGATGCCGGTCCAAAATGAACAATGTTTGTGTGTCTGTGAACACAAAGAGCAAACAGAAGGTTTGCGGCCGCCATTGGCCGAACCATTCTTAACCTCAAATTAATGAAGAGCCAACGCATTCGTACCGGTGGTGCTGGGCACGGACCATCCTCTTGGCGCCGTAACTATTACTACTAACGTCAACAGTAAGGTACAGGGAGGGGTTTGGACTGCGAAGAATTGAGAGCGGATGTTTACTGTAGAAAAACGAATTGCTGGCAAGTTCCTTCCCTCGGGGCGTTAAAGAGCTTACCGAAAGGATCGCCACCCCAAGAACGATGAATGAGCAGTAATTAGGCTTTTTCCTTCTGTCCGGTAGTGTTGGTTGAGCTTCCGGTACGACAAGTTTGCTGTAACGTGTGGAGAACTGTTTTGGCTTATGTGTCTTAGTGGGGCTTCCAAAATGCTTTGCTGTATGAGTAAATACAGGCATTTGGTTCTAGGATTTCCGGTTACAAAATATTTTCCAGAACCCATTTCAAAGTAGATTGTTTGTAGAATTGTTTCTCTAAAAATTAAATAACGTCAAAACATAGCAATGAGAATATGCCAAAATGTTACTACTTTGTATCGAATAGCTGTGCAAAGCTGACGTGCAGTTAATGAGTTTTTGAAACAAAAATGTGCCGTAAATTCTTCGCAAGGAAAATTAACCAGTTGCTTGTTACGAAAACTCGTACTCTAAGCAAGTGAACGGACGAGATCCGCATTGTTTCAGGAGCGCATTCGCCGGGTTAACTGGCAGCTGCGGCCAAAACAGGCCAACATTACCCTCCAAAAACGAGGCTTCGGTGGGAATTAAATTTTTGCTTATCAACTATAACCATTTATGATTGCACATCAGTTGCTCCTACCGTTCCCATGGGAGGAAAGTGAGTCGGATGCTTCCTCCTACTCGCGAGGCGAGGCGAGGCGCATAATTTTATGTAATATCCAAAATTGCGCCAGGCTGATAATTTGTCACTAGACGGCCGTGCGAGCACCTGAAGCTTTCCACCAGCAAACGCAGTAAACCATGCTCCGGGAGCTCTCAAATCTCGAACGTAATTCCCCGATCCCGCTTTACGACCAACGCAACGCCACAATGACGCGGCCCCCATCGCTCTCAGGTGCCGCGTGGCCTGGCGAATAAAGCAATATACGCGCGTGCCGCTGCGAAAATGATACCACGGGCAATTTGGGGTGCGTAGCAGCTAGCTGCAAAATATGTGGCGGCAGATCAGTAAAAATTGAGAACCACCCAAACACACACACACACATTAATGCTCAAAAGGGCAAGATGTTGCGGGGGCCACACCGACGCCGACACATATTATTATCTATCCACGGCAGGTGCGTCTGCCAAAACTGTTGACTGTTTCGAATTTTTCAGCTGACACCGAAGGCTGATGCCGAAGGTGTTACATCGGCACACAAACACACGCACACCGTGGAATGGGTATCAATTTCTTTGCGGCTGTTGCTCGTTGGCCAAATGAGGCAGCCAAACGGCTTTAGCGGTACGCAACCAATCAGGCTCAGCTGCAAACACCATGGCCAGCGTGCGTCGCGATGCCTCCGCGATTCATTTTTATTTTATGCACAACATGCAGCCTGCCATAAACGGTGGAAGATGTTGCGCGGTCGTTGCCTACTCGTGGGCCCTCCTCGCAGTAGGCCGGTACGGTTTGTAATGGATAAAAATGGCCGAAAGTGGAAGGGGATGGCTGAGTGACGTCGTTGTAAGGCATCCCGTTTACTGTTTTCGTGCTCTTTACGGCCTTGTAAGTGGTGCAGTAATTTGGCGCACACATTCTCTCGTTTTCGTTTTTTTTCCCCCAGGCTTCCTGAGGACCCTTTCTATCTTGTCTTAGATTAGCTTGTATTCCGTTGTCTCGCCCGTTGATCTCGTGCCCGGGACATTACAATCCGTCAACCACAGGAAAGGTCACCGGACCGGATCACACCCTGTGCGAGCTATTACGTATTCGTATTCCGAACGAAGGGCATTTGGAGAAACGTAAAAGTCAGCAACTCAACCAACCTCTTCCCCAACCTCGGATCCTTATCTAGGGTAGATAGAGATGTTGATAGCATCAGCGCTGCTGAACAACCCGCGTCAAGGATATTGCATCAATCTGGAGTCCTGCGTACGCTCTTCCCCTTAATGCTCCCGCTCCCTCATCCGTCAAATCGAATTGGACCGTGCCACACGACTTGTTGTGGTCTTTGTGGATTCGTCCGAACCGGGACCGGGTTCGTCCCTCGACATTTGCATAAAGCATAAACAGAGGTACTGCAGCTTATCACCAACCGGCGGAGTCGTTGGAAGGCAACCCCCGTAATGCTCGAGTTGCACGAACGGTGAATTCGGACGAAGGTCATTGTGCTTCTGTGGTGTCCCAGGTGACTAAGAGGATCATAACCTCCTTACGGGCAGGCCAAGGTAAGGTGTTTTTGGTGGAAGGGAAAACCGAAGCGGTTATCGTGCCGACAAGATCTGGTTAGTCAGAGCACCTGGAATCGTCACTGACGACGACAACGACGACGACGACGTCAACGATGATGAGACGTCGGTTGATGGAAGCAGAAGAGGCTGGACCCCAAACACAATTCTCCCTTATCGACGTTCGGCGAGCCGCCATGTCGGTAGCGTGGCTGCGTGGCTGCCTGGCCGGTGGTGGTTTAATTGTCCTGTCTTATCTTCCGAGCACCCGCTCTTGTACAGTGCAAGCTGCGTAACGTAGCCGGCCGTCGAGCAATGGCCCCAGACCAGGACGTCTACTCTCGTACGCAGGAGTTGCGTTTGGTCCGGTCATTATAAGCCGGCCAGCCGCTTATCCGCTTCGTTGTTGTTGTCGTCGTCGTCGTCGTCGTCGTTGCAAGTACCATTAGGGAAAGGATGGCCTCATTCAGTATGGGCCTTCAGTATGGCTTCCGCGTGAACCAGCCAGCAGAAGACACGGATGCTCTCGAAGCCTCGTCGGTTGCTTGGTTGGTTGGTTGGTGAGTTTATCGGTCTATTTGGTTGCGTCCAGGCTGCCGACGGTTTTTTTTTGCTTTGTTTCTTCTACTTGGCCGTTAGTAGAGCACCGGACGAGCTAGCTCAGTTCCGTCACGTAGACGACACCGGATGACGGATGCCGTTAATAGTGCTGCTGCTGCTGCTGGCCGAGAAGTCTGCCGCCCGGAGGTTGCTTGTTCGTTTGTCAGCAAAATCTTCTCACCTTTTGATCCACCGGAATCATCCGGTGTGTCCCTCAGCAGAGCAGATGGTGGCGATGCTGGTTGATGAGGTTGGTAGGATTGTAATTCGGGATGCAATTTGTCGGCAGCTTACTTACCGGGCTTTTGCGATCCCGTATCGTTGCCAGGGAGGTTCTGTTGCCAGGGAAAGCCTAGCTCCCCTGAGCGTAATTCCAATTGAAGATGAAAATTGAATTGAACCTAAGTAGGCGCTTGTAATCAAACTGTTCCAGCTGGACCGCTCGACGGATCGACGCAATCGACACCCGAGGTCTTTCCTCTCCAACAGTGCACGAGACCGTAAACCGTAAAACCACATTTTCTGATAAAACGTACAAAACGTTTAAAAATACATTTCATTGGTGGAGACCACATTTTGTACCGGTTGTCGGCGCAACCAGGAGACCGGCAAGATGACCGGCAAGATGACCGGCATGCTTTCGGGCCAAAAGACCAAGGAACGCAGCAGCTTTGCGAGCACCAACAGACGAAGAAATCCGGCCAACTCGTCTATGCGGGGAGGGCAAACTGACGATTTTGCAGTTCCGTGCCGATGAACACACCCGGGGCCGACCACGACCACGGAATTGAGGTTTGGCTGTAAGAAGCGCAATGCAAGCGTACCCAACGAAACCGCACGGAATGAAACGACAGAGTGATGGTGGTTCGCGTACCGGTACCACGGTACCGGCCATGAAGCTGCATGACGGTACGGCCTTTCTGGGATCTGTATCAGATTCTTTGCTGGACCACCGTTGGAGGCACCCAGCAGCAGCAGCAGCAGCAGCAGCAGCAGCAGCAGCAGCAGCAGCAGCCACTGTCAGACTGGCACCAATTAAGCAACGATATAACCGACCGGACGGACCCGCACCAGCACCTCTTACGGTGCCCAGTGTCTTATTAGCAAACACAGCTGGATCAGAGGCCAGAGGTTCCCCATTCACCAAAATGTCCATCACTTATTCAGCGAACGGCAGACCGTATTTCATTCCCGGGCCGGCGATTCCGGCGATGAACATTGTAAGAAAAGTGTGCTGACCGTTCGCTCGTCACTCTCGGTCCGTGTCCGTGGTTCGTGTACTCGTTGGCACACACACACACACTGGATGGGCCTCCAGCCGGCAACACCGTAGACGGACTTGCGGGCGATGCGGGAATGTGGTCTACGTGAAGACATCTCGCTTCAGTGCATCGCGAACCATCGTCTTGCCATGCTGATGGTGCTGGTGGTCATATAATTCTGCCAACCACGCTGGACACGCTATTCCAGTCCTAGCTGCCGACTAGGACCGGCCATCTTTCACGTTTGATGCATTGATTTGCCCGGGACCACGTTCACCACGTTTGAATTGTTTCGTGAGGATTTTCTCACTTTTTCGGTCGATTATGGTGTAGCGGTAAAGTAGGCGATGGTGTTGATGTTGCTTGGAGCTTGAGTTTAAAATTATACTTCAGCTCAACAATACAAAACACGTCGAACTCGAGGAGCAAGATGGCTGTCGTTATGCCGGGAGCATTGCTTTTCCCACAAACTGTGGAACTGTGCTAAAGTAAGGATGAGTATTGCTTAGCGAATCTGAGATACCGTTGCCAGGATTCCAGTTGTTAGTCCTTCAGATCAGCCGCTAAAGAACTTAAATGAACGGTTTCGGTTGTGATAGCTCGCTTTTCCATTTCAGCGCGCACTATCCACGCAAGGACGGTGCGGACGTGCATCGTGCCGAGAGTGACTTATTGTGATGCAGAGCATACAGTGCGAGCGAGCGAGCGAGCAGCAGCAGCAGCAGCAGCATACATTTTCCCCCCGATAAAGCCCAAATCACGTAGCAGACGGGAGAAAATGGTTAGCCGATTGGTGTCCGCATGACCAGTCGCCTTCATGCACCATGATTGTTGCTCTGACGATTGAGACGCTGGTGGCTGTCGACGGATACGACGTCAATAAGAATTGGAAAACACGCTGTGGTATCGAATCGTATTGGAAGCAGTGCTAAGCACGTATCTGACCACGTGCCTGCACCGTCGAGGAGACCTGTTCCGTCGAATTGACAACAGTTGACAGCTCGGCCACTCCATTCAACCGTTGCACTTCGTTTTCGTAAAGAAGGTAGATTAGATGTTCATTGAGCCAGCAATAACTACTGCCATAATGGATGAGCTCCTTGATAAGATCACAAAGGAGTGTATAAGGACTCACTCCGTTCGCAGGATGAAACCAGCTTGTAACCGCTTTTGATGCGATTGTTTGACCTCACGGATGTTTGCCAACTATTTTATTCGTTAGGTACATCCGAGTACGGCTTAATATTTACATCGGAGTACACAAGAACGAAATGTAAACTTTTCCGTCCAGCTTCCTGCTGCAATGCGATGCGATGAATCAGTTATTGGAATCTCGATCCGACAAAGGCAGGACCAGGAACTTCAAATAGCATCGCACAATGAGATGCTCTTTATCGGTCGTCTCGGATAGGACGTCTAGGCCTCAGACACGTGCCTGCATCCGGCTGCTACAACCTGACCTCTCAAATCAATCGGGGGCTGTGCAATCAGCGCCAAGTCCAGAAGAACCGTCAGCTCATTTATCGGCTGAGCCATGAACCGGGAGGCAAGTTTGCCAAATGCCGTCGAAAATCGATGCCGACTGCACTGCACACAAACCGAGGCAGGGTAATTGCAGTTTGCACTTATCGTCGTCAAGATATGGTGATCCAAGGGACAAAGCTGATCCATTGCATTGCACCAGCATCCGCTAGGTGCTAGGATGATGTGGTGCCAGAGCGTATGTCGTCTTCGGTCGGTGCATCTCCCACCGGATGGTATACTTGTCATGCACCTGCATTGAACCGGCTAGAGGAGAGAGGAAGAGTGTGTGTGTGTGAGAGAGAGCGGGGGAAAAAGCTCATTGTGTTCAACATTTTAAATTGAATGAATTGCCATTTTGTCGGTAGGTGCACCGGTGTGGGGAAATGGGATTTGGAGTGTGTCCCAATCCCCTTCAGTGGCCAGACACGATGTGGTGGTGGTGGTGGTGGTGGGCTGATTCAGCACCCGGGAGCGGCTGGTTGCTTGCGGTTTTGTGGCTGGTGCGCTGAATTTCGATCGAAAATTCATGCTTCATCATGCATAATTTATTGAGCACGCTGCAGAAGGACCCGTATGTATCCTCGGCGTGTCTGTGTGCGTGTGTGTGTGTGTGTCGGTGGGGCCTCGTTTCCCTAACTGCAATCAATCTAGCGTTGATGTTGATCAGCACCATCGCCGTCTCGTATTCGGAAACATTTTTCTGGAATCAGCCAAAAAGCTCTTTAACTTATTTCGATGCGTTTCAGGAAGCTGCAGGCAGCCGGAGTCCATTTTAAAAGTGGGCATGCTAAAGGCCATTCACGATTGATGGTTGTGCGAGAAATGCTAGGCCAAAAGGCATTGCAACAGCGTCCGGCGCAACAATCTTACAACAGCTTCATCTGGCCGTACATTCCGTGGAACCTTCAACGGTCTCCACTCACGCTATATGGTGCTCACTGATACACTGCAAACACGACTGCACCGTGAAAGAGCATTTTTGTTTTTATTTGCCTCCAGCTCACGGTCTACGATTGGTATTGCAGCGGCCGCCTCGAGTCTTGTCGAGGCTGGTTTGGCATCTCTGCCCGGTATAGGATAAAATCAACACACATCAAATCAAACTGCAGACTACATTCTTCTTCACCCCTTGACGCAGTAGCTGCCAGTGAATAGGCGCGAGGAGTAGTAGTATTGCAGCACCCGACACTCACACTCGAGAGATGGATGGATGGATGGATACAGATAACGAGGGCCGTAGCGCAACACCGCAACACATTACGAAATCCTTTTCCATCCTAGCTATGCTCTCTGCTGAGCTATCTCGCTGATGCTGAAGTGGCGCCGTACAGCCACAGCGACGTGGTAGTGTGATTGCAGAGTGTTGTTGTGTTATCTTTCGATTTTTTCTATTTTGGCGCTAGAAAGACGTTTTCTGTGTCGATTTCCCCATCGCCACCAAACAGCACTATTCCATTTGCAAATAAATAAACAGCTCGCGTGCTCGCCCGCGCGGTGATACGTGCCATAATGGGGATGCTTCTCATCTAGCCTTTCATTTAAGACTCGCTCCACCCCCTTCCTTGGCTTGCCAAGACTATCAGACACTTTGAGGTCCGGAAAATGTTGATCGCTGAGAGCTGACAGATTTAATGATGCTTCAAATTATACTCAACTCCTTGCTCACGGCACCCGTCCCAGCCAACCGCTGAAGAAGTTTTTGAAAAATGATGCGCCACCGGTTCGGTTGTCTCAATGAGATAGGAGATCGGTTTTTTCTTCGTCAGAATTTTTCGCCAACGATTTCCGACGAAGAGGATGCCCTGGCGTTGATATGCTGCGGTGTGATTCGTGCTGCACCATTCGTACTGCGAGCCCAGGACATGACAAATTGAGACACGTTTTGAGGAGTTTCACGCGATTCGATTCGACTTCGACTTCGCGGCAGGATGCTGGCCGGCAGGCGCCTGCCTTCAGCGACCGGTTTCGTTTCGTTTCGTGTCGTTTACTTTGCAATCCTTCCGGTGATGGATATCTTGCTAGCTTTGGCATTTGTCTGTAGTAGGCGTTTCCGGATGGATCCGGTACCGACGGTGGTGTCGATGTGACGTTCGTTCGTTCCCCGGCTGCCAACTTCTGGTCTGCTTTGAGCGATGGATTGTTTGATAGGAAGCAATGCCGTGGCTACAACGAAACGACGATCGTTCGAAGCAGCACAATAAATTCAAATTAGATCAAAACCGGGTTCGGAATCAACCTTTGGGACTAGTGTAGAGCAGAAGCTCGGAAGTAGCATGGAAGCAGGAGCAAAAGTTATCGGTTTTATATGTTTCCAATTGGAACGTGTTTGAATGCGTGCACTGAAGATGGATTGGATGTCAGTATCGTGTTGGAATGGGTTAACGAAACTTGCTTCGAAATCAAGTTTATTTCGTACGGAATGTACTGTAATATGTTTGACGATGCCAGGTTGTAGTGCCTAAAGGTATGATAGCAAGGGTTTATGGATTTTATTTTTAACAAAAGCTTAAAAATGTACATCTTATAGAGGAGTAGGCATATGACTTTGACATTCTGTTTTGGCATATGACTTTGGCATGCAGTTCCTCGCTTACTTATTGCTATGGGTCCAAATAACACGATAGTGTTTAATTCCTCATATGTCTGTTTGTGGTTCAATATACAATGAACAAAATGGAACATTTTCCAAATTAATTGCTCGCATACCTTTCCCAAGAAGAGACCTCAAAATAAAACCAGCTAAGGAATGTGCCCAATACCTGATGTATTTTATAAGCTTGACGGTGAACAGTGAACACTCTGCTTCCATAAAATGAATTACAAAAAAGGTTGCAAAAAGGAATGAAAGTATCTAGAGGATAAACTGAGAAACTTTCTAGTGCAATTAGTTTCGAGTAGCACCCAAGAATCTCCGGCGCTAAACAATTTGGAAAACTGGTCTTCATTCCACTTCACTTCACCACCAGATGATGTGTGACAAAAGTTCCACCTCGAAGCCTTCCTTACTAGCTCACAATAGCTGAAGTATTCCTTTCCTTCCTTCTTCAATTTTTATGTTTTTTTTTCTTAAATCCAATTCTCAAAATGCTTTCAGGTAAAACCATTTTTCCTCTCGCAAGTCTTCTATTGTATGGCATCGAATGAGGTAGCTTTCTGTTTGGGGCACAACAGTATTATTACCAAGCTTTCGGCGGACATTACATGCAATGGTATGTGTAGATGCTTACCTTTTACCAAGCACCCAGCTTCCAGCCCCACTCTCCGGTGCGAGATTCAACCAAGAAGCAACCAACAGATGAACCGTGTGAGTGCTCTCAAATTGAATTAGCCATCTACTGGCATCAACTGAATTGGTTTCCGGCCCCCAAACCACACCCCAGGACCTTCTCTAAAATGAGGATTTTTCGCCAGGTTTTTCCCTTGTCAGTGAAAAGAAGGGTCACGGCTGAAACGGTCAGTTAATGAAAAGTTCAATAAATTCATCAGTTTATCGACTCAATGGGGCAATGAAATGATGGTTGAAACGAGGGACTGATTGGTACGGGGTGTCCCTTGGGATACGGTTGTAGAGAGCCAACCGATTCGCATGCGGTACGTACATTGAAAGAGAGAGAGAGAAAAAGAGAGAGAGAGAGAGAGAGAGAGAGAGAGAGGAGCTCGCTCGAAATTGATTGTATAAATTGTTAGATTGGGAAATCCATTTCGACGAGAGAATTGCATTCGATCGGAATGATTGATGATGCTCGTACGCCCTGGCACGGCTGCAGTGCTGCATTCGCCATTTTGCCAAGCGACGCAATCCAAACGTTTAGGGAAACCAATCCAAAAGTGATGAACATGATTGGAATAATAAAAATCTCTCAAACATCCAAGCGAAATGCACTGTGCAGATGCAAAATTGGTTAGTGGTTGTGGCAGAGAGATCTTTATTAAAACGATTTTTTCTACTGTTAGTTCGAAACCATCTGCTGCAGTTGAATGCATTGGGTGCGATCTCATTACATGCTGCTTAACTAGTCAACATCGTTAACACCTTGCATTCACACCTGCCCATTATTATCGTGTCCTGCGAGTGGCCTGCGTTACCATATGAACACTATCTGTCACTTCTTGTTAAAGTCATCCCACCCTCTCCCGTCGCCCCATTCCAGGGGGAAACCAACGGCATTAAAGCGGAAAATGAGAGGGACTGCAATAAAAACACAAAAAAAAAATAAATCGGAAAATATCAACCCATCACATCGCTCCATTTGCGAACGCACAAATTGTATCCCAAGTTTTTTCCGGCTTTTTGATGTCCGGCCGAGCGCATTGTGCAGATGCGACGGATGCGCGGGGGGAGGGGGGCGTGTGCCATCCCTTTTTGCATCCCTTTTATTATTGTTATTTGAGCATCAGAGCATCCCCCCCCTTCCGATGGTATGTGTTGCCAATTTACTCATCCATTCGGCGACAGATAATCTCATTACCAGTCAACTCGAAAATGCATTTCCCACCCACATTTTGGGATCGAAAAATGGTCACGCCGAACGCGGGGGAATCCGAGGAACGAATGGCATCAAAGGCACAGCGCAATACGTTATTATGTTTTACGTTGTTGGGTTGCGTTTCACTTGTGTGCGGATTTCGTGTGTGTGTGTGTGTGTGTGTCGCTTTTCTCCATTTTCTCCAGCTCCCCTGCCATTGTATGTGCGGCCAATGTCAACATCATCAGGCCCAAATTGCGGAGGATCGTTCGGAGAAGGACAGAGGGGTTCGTGACAGAGAGTGAACACAAGAGAGCGGGCGGGGGAAAAAAAAGCCGCGGCAGGAAAATCGGCGGACCCAACAAACCGTAAAGGCATTGGACAGACGATAGGATGGACAGGCGATGGGCCAGCGCCATTCGGTTGATTTTATTCATTATGGTCCACATGTCAGATTTCGATTGCCAGCAACCAACCAGATTGCTCGCCGCCGCCGTTGCCCACAGAAAACCGCACACACACGCACACACCGCAAATCGCAGCAGGCCTGGGCGGATG
>NC_064874.1:11241771-11286771 GCF_943734745.1 Anopheles darlingi | reverse complement strand
CTGCTGGTGTTAGCACACGGACGTGAGCACGGCCATACCGCCATCGTCGTCGTCGTCGTGGTCGTCGTGGCTAGTCGAACGACAAACGACGATTTGACGCGCATGGCCGGGTGCGAGAGATGTAGAGAATTTATATCCTGCTCGTGGTTCACCGCTTACTGCGACTACGACTACCGCGTCCTGTGGCCACCGCCACGTCACCAGCAATGTGTCGATCCCGACACTATCCTCGGGGCTGTTGCGAACTTTTCGGAAGAAAGTGCCGGTGTAGTTTCTGGGATTTAGTAAGCGAAAGAACTCTTAGCCTGTCATAGCCCCTGGTTCCCGGTTCGGGCACTGTAACTCCAGAAGGTTCTCGAGACCGCCGTGCCGTGGGACGATCGCCACGATGACAGTAAAGTTAGCCGCAACAGCGAGTGCGGTGGCTGGGAAGTTTCGCTGACTAAACTTCTGGCCCGGGGATCGCTGCTGTTGCTACGAAGACCGTACCGTCCGTTCCGTACCGTCAAAAAGCGGAAATGGGTCTCGTTAAAAGGTCTGGAGTCTCCGGTCAACCGTTCTTCAGTGATTTTTGCGGTCACGGGTACCGGGAGTGTGGTCCATCCGATCATCATTGGCCACGGCTGGTGTGCTGGCCTGGCAACGGCATCGCCGGAAATGGCGCTAAAGGAATTAAACCTAATGGAGACGCCTGGTGGAAGGTGGTTGTTTTTTTTGTTACGGGAAGGTTTTGGATAGTGACACCGAGCATTCTACTGCTTTCTTTTTCTTTCTTTTTCCTTCCTTTTCGGTCTTATCATCACCTCCTGGCTCTGGTTCCGCGGCTAAAAACTGTCTCCTTCATCTACGAAAGTGTCTTTGAATTGACTGACTGGCGGAGTGGGTCCGTGAGGGCATCTGTTCGTGTCAAAAGGTTATACCATCATGTCATCTCTCCGGCACGCGGGCTCCTGGCTCTCTGGCACACGCTGCGGTTTGCGGACTGGCGAAAATGCTATTACGATAAGGAAGAGAACCAACCGTCAAGATCACTGGCAAGTGATTGGAGCGAAGCGAAACCAACCAGGGAACGGCGAACGAGTGGCGCTGAAAGATGCGCGCACGAACTTTTGAACTTGCGATCTGTGTCCGTGTGTCCGTGTGACCCCGTGTGTGTGTATGTATGGCCAGGCGTTTATGTACCCGGGGCCGCTGGTTTTTTTCTTTTCTTCCGGACCGTTTCCTTCCGCAGCAGATAAACATTCTAATTTTCCGGTACGACACAACCATTAACGGACAGTGAGATCTTCTTGGGCGAAGGCGAAGCTCTGTTCTGTCGCTGGCTACGAATGCCCATGGCCATTCTTTGCCCAGAGCCTGACCACAGCCTGAGACCCTTTCCACGCTCACGCTATACCGCGTGACATGCTGGTGAGGTGACCGGATGCCCGGCCCTGGTCCATATGATGAATTGGTCAGAGAAATGGAAAATGGTGTCCGACGGAACGACGGAATCGGACGTGCAAGAACGTGCTAACAAGGCACGGTGCTCGGGATGTTGGATGTTGATTTGAAAATATTATTGTTCTTGTAGTCGACGAAATGGAGAGAAAGAGAGAGAGAAAGAGCGAGAGCAACCACCATTAGTCCCCTTGCTGTGGCCACTGATGCCAGCCGCTGCGCCAGATAAACCACAAATTTGGGTTATCTATTTAATTTAAAGTTTGTGGAAATGGAAATATCATTTCCATTATGCGGTCAGTGGTTTGCACCCTGCCCAGTGGTTTGTGTAACGACAGGATAACCATCAGTTTATCCTCATAATCGCTCCAGTGTCACGGCCAGAAATGGGAAAATACGACTATCTACTAATGAGGTGATGGCATTAGAGCGCAGCGTGAGAGGTACATCTTTTGTGCTACAACAACAATCACGGAGAATTCAATGGAAAACCCGTGTGTACTGGCCAATTGTGAGGATATTCAAAAAATAATTGGCTTTGCTTCATTTTCTTATGACGTAGCATTACATACACACACGGCGCGCAACGCTGCTTTGTGGAAAATAATTAGCTTCTTAGCGCCACGAATGTGACATGTGCTGGGTTCGTAGGGCATGTGAATGCTAAATCTACTTATCGTCATCGTCCTCGGCTGGAGTCGTCGTTGTGTCGATGTTGGAACTTTTTCTACCTCACGAGCGAGCGAGTGCTCAAAACCGTTAGCATAACTTGAGTGTCTCGTCTTCGTCGTAGCTCGTCAAAATTGTAATGCAACCGGCATCCATCCTGCGCCAGCAGACCTAGATGAAGTGTAATGCATTCAGCTCACGCTGGAGTGTGGATAGACGAGTTGCTTTCCTCATACTCCTGGCCGAGGAGAGGTTTTATTTTTTCAATTAAACTTGCTTCAATTTCGCCGCAATCCGCGGTGCTACGAGAATGCATGAACAGTTAATTAAAAAAAAGCTTTCTAACCTAATAAAGAAGTTTGTTTGACTTTTTTTAAATATGAACATAATATGATTTTATTGTTGTTGAAACCATAAAATTCCTGGAGTTTGAGCCGCTAGCCGGGTACATTATTCCATCCAACGACAATAAATATATCTGTTTGTAGGGAACAAAGAGAAAAATATCAAAACGACAGGATAATGCAGCTTCTGTGAAATCATTAACATGGAAACGATGCAAAAGCCCCGTAACTGTAATGACAATGTTAGCGACTGGAGCAGCATCATTAGTACTTTCATTTCCACATTCCCAACAGCGCCATGAAAGTCAACGATGCGCACGAAGCTCACGTTGCCGTTGTCAATGTTGAGCGCCATATTTCCTCAACTTCCATCTCATCAGCTCAATCGTCAGAATTGTGGCCATTTTCTGACGACGACGACGACGACACACGGTAGCGTCTTGCTACTGTCACGCAATACCAAACGGTACGACCTCTCGGCTTATAATCAAAATACTTGCCATTTGGCTTCTCTCGCACACACGGACACACAGAGGCACGCACCCGTATACACGCTTTGCTATGGTAAGCTCGTAACAAAGTTAACCTTCCGGAAAATGATCGAAAAAAGGGTGATCGAATCGGAAAAAACGTTCGGCTCGAGAAGTTGAGAAGGAACGGCAACGGGGTGCGTAGTTCGGAAGATTGAGTTTGACATTTTAGATTCTTGGAACCCTTGGCTGACGGTGTGACGATACGATCACACACACACACACACCGGGGCACAGTCCCATTTGAGACTTCTTTCACCTGAATTGCCTCCTTTTGTGTGGCCGCCCCATTCGCTGGTTGGCTTGGTATTGCCGGGCCCGGCCGACAATCCATTTGAGGAGAAGTCATATTTTTCCGAAAGAATGATGATTGCATTTCTTCCTGCCTGCCCGCGCTTCGTTTGCCGCAATTCTGTTTTTTTCTTTTCCAAAGACCAAATTCTTTTGTTCATTTTACGCAGAATCGCTTATTGGAAAATGCTGGCGAGAATGAAGAAATGAAACTCTGCTTCTGCATAGTTGGATGCTAGGTCGCTAGTAATCATGCTTACACGTTAAGTCAAACCTGTAATAATCCTTCCGAAGCTGTCACTCTGCCAATTCTAAGCTGATTACGTCGTCGTCTAAGCTCGTGGTATTCATCAAGTCGGTCGACGTCACACCTAATGACTGGCAATAAATGTATCACAATCTGTCGCAAACGGATTCCGGAAGGTTGTGGAAGTGAATGACAACCTAAAGTAAGGCACCCGTGACCCGGCGGTGACCCGGGTATCCCCATATTCTAAGCATCACGGATCGTTTAGTCCGCCGCACCGTCTTCCATCATTCCGGTTCCGGTTCCGTCGCCACTACTACTAAAATGCTCCATCGGCATACCGCAGACCGTAACAGAGCCCTTTAACGATACTGCGCTACGAGTGTTATTTTAAATGAAGCTCGACGACCATTTCGACTTGGGCCATTCGCAAACCTTTTCCGTTCGTTCGAAGGTTCGAGCGGATGTGTGAAATGATGTATTTGCGGATTACGTCGGGGGAAAGGCCAGCGGTCCCAATATGGTTGCGATAATGCGAACAAGGTCAAATTGACTGTAAGACAAGGAGGGAGAAGCAACAGCCCAAGAAAACGGTCACCCCACAACAACGTGCGTTGCCGATTTATTGCTCCGATTGACCCGATTTGCAATCATCGGACTATGGTTGTTATGATTAATGCCAAAGGTGTGCCTTCCTTCGCATGCGCCATGTGTGTGTGTGGGTATTGCTTATGCAAATTGTTATGATTTTCTCTCCGCATTTTTTCCCACCGCATAATCTATTGTGAGATGTGGCATATTTTCTCACGCATCACCACACGGGATCGTTTAAACAAACAACTACACGATTTATTGTCTGCGTGTGCGTTGAGCCGTCGTGTCGTGTGTCAACATGGCTGCCGTTTGCTCCTTTCTAATATGAAGCTTGTACGTTCGATGATAAGGCTAAGCGGTGAGTGTTTACTTCTCCCTCTTGGAGGGTAGCATTCAAACAGCATAAATAATGCATTTTGTTGACGCCCAAGCTTACCATATATGTTTTTATGCGAGAGCAAATCGGGCAAGGCGCAATGGGTGTGGGTATGGTACATTACAAAGAGGCCTTTCTCGTCGGTGGATGATACTTGTCTCATAGAGAGGAAATCCGGAAGCGATGAAGAGAATGGTCTACAGCCCGGGATCATAAGTTCCGAATCTGCTACTTCGCTCAGAACAGAAGCCTCCGGATGATCCAAAGCACACTAGGACGGCATATAAAATAAATAAAAAAAGGAAACAGTTTCTTCACACCTGATTGCCGCGGTGGCCGTTACCATCAAAAAGCCTCGATCGGTGGCACCGGTAACATCTATCCAACAATTAATTCTAATTTATGGCAGGAAATAAATTCGGACCAAACTCGGTCGGTGTGCTGTTAGCGCTGCCATCAAAAACGGAAGACGGATCGTTACTTTGAAAGGCAGTAAATGTTGCTCTTAACGGCAGGGTAAAAGATGGCTGCTGGAGTGTGTTACATACCGTCATGGTGGAGTGGAATGGGACCATCAATTCCGTTTAATTCAATCCAGCCAATAGCTATTGATGAAAACCGATGAGAAAAGAGAGTTATATGCTTCGGAAAGAAAAGTACGACCGATAAATTGTAATGGGAAACTGCTTTTAATGCTGTATCGGTTATAGAATGTTGAAAACATATCGTGTTTTGATCAGCACATCATTTCCAGTGCAAGAAATCGTATTTTAATTGTTTTCCTTCGATTTCCTCGGTAACCTCGAAGCGTTCCCCGTGCCCGGTGACCGGAAAGGTGCACCCGGGCGACACATAACTAATGATCGAGAGTCCTTGAGAAGGGTTTGGTTGATAAATTGACCTGACCCCATACTGGCAGGGTTTGTGTTACTTTCGCAACCGCTCCGAGCGTAACTTTCGAGCTCATGAAGATAAATGATTGATTTATCATATCCAACACATAACCGAACCGACCACCATTCGCTTTGTTGTCCTGCTTCGTTCCGCTCGCTGAGCAACCGAGCTGCATTCCGGTGAATGAGCGCCCCAAGAATGCCTTACACTATCCGCGTTCCGGTACTGGATGACGGTAAACAAATCCCTTCCAGGAACGGCACAAGAAAAGCATTTGAGAAGTGGTTTTTACTGCTACAGACTGGGCGAATGATAGTCCCAAGTGCAGCATAGCGACAGCACAGCGCGGTCATCGTCGTTGTCGGCGTCGTGGTCGTCATCTTTGTGAAATTCATCTCATTCCCGTACCCGTAGGCGACCGGAAAGACGTTAAAAATATATATACGTATCCCTTAGTTAGGTTGTGTTCCTGTGTGGTTCAGCGAGTTGATTGGCGTCAGATCAGCTACTGCCGAGGGCGGCTCCTGCTGGTGTGCTGTGCACCAGGAAAACAAAAGGATCCTCACCCCGCGGCACGGCAGTCGCCTGCAGCTCGTTCGTTCAGCAGAATTCCCACGACGCCCTCCTAGAAGATTGCTTAACGAGGACCTCTTGAAACCGTCACTCGTGCCCGGTCGATCTGGAGTGATTGTGTAACTTGCCCTCGCCCATCGCCATAAAGGGGAGGTTCCATACCTCTACCACCTACCGGTCTCGGTGCCGAGCTACCATTATGGTGTTGGGTATCGCGCGATGATTTACGTAAAGCTGATGATGCTCGATGATGCACCGAGCCGGAGACGGGGAATGCAAAAAAAATGAACGAAGGATGATTCCGGTGTGCAAGCGTTCAGTTCCCCAGACAGGGCTCCGTTTTTTTGTCGTCGCTGTCTAGTTCGTCCTTTGGTTAGAAGAATGTTATAGCAGCTATGACGGGGGGCTAGGGCTACGACGTTATCATGCCGGTCCGGGTGACAGGGATAATTAAAACGGAACTCAACGAACGAACGTTCTCATCTCATCGTTCGTGTAGCGTTCGATCGATCTCTATATTTTTTTTGTCGTAAAACAAAAAACACTTGAAAACCTATCCCCTATGCAAGAACGGTTTGAGCAGTGCATCCATCCAGAATGGGAAAAATGGTGCAAAATAAAATGAAACTCGGAAAATAGCGTGAGTGAAAACAACACATCGCGGGAGGGGATGAGAACCCTTTGGGACATTTGATGAACCGTACCGTGCACCGGACGAGGCGATGCTGACGAGGATCCAATGTTCCTCCTCGCTGCTGCTACTAACGAGTGCTGATAGACTGGTTGGTAGTACAGTGGTGGCCTCACCACCGGAAGCGTGTGAGTGGAGAGAGAAAGAGAGAGAGAGTGAAAGTCTGGGTCCAGGCGGGATTTACTATCGGAAATTTTATCAATTGCCCCAATCATGCATCAGGCTCGGTTTACTGCCTCCAAGCATGCCATGAATACATTTTTTGCTGCGTCGAAATATCGAGATGAGCTCAATCATTCGATTCCGATTCGAGTTTATAAGCAGACAGATTAGTCCCAAAAAGATGATTAACGGAGCGAAGCGTATCACGATTCCGCGAAGCCTTCGTGTTGTCTTCTGTTTCTATAATGTTAGATTCATTTCTAAAAAGGAAACCCTAAGCTCCATGCCTCCGGCACACAGCACTTTGCACTCATATTCCACGAAAAATTAGCACATTTCCTCCATCCACCAGTGAAGAGCGGGGGTGAGCGGCGAAAGTATGCAATTCGCGAACAGCATTCCAGCGTCCACGAGCACGAGCGACGGACGATTTGCCGAGGATTACGCCTAAAAAGCTTTTTGGGCATCAATACACCGGTACATTATCCGTTTTCATCGGTTCTTTTTTAACGGGCGCGCGTGCGAGAAAGATTTACACAGTTTTACACAGGAAACTGAAGGTCACCGAAGGGGGGGGCGGGTAAGATTATGGCCAGCCCCACCGGAAAAGCATTCCAGCACGGGTCGAATGTCGTCGTCGGCGATCCGATTTGATTAGATTTCCGGTGAAAACGTAATTGTTGCCGGGCCTTTGCCTAGGACGTGGCGCGAAACCTTTGAACCTTTGCATATTTATGCTCGGATTCAGAGATTGAACGCCGGTTCGCTTCGCCGTGGTAGCCGCGGTTGCCAAAAAGCGCTCCAAAATAATGATCATAACCCCGGCCCCGTTCGTAACGATGGCCACCGATATCGGTAGCGAGATAGCAATTAGTTTCGCTGAAGGGAATACTTTTACAATTGACACACCTTTCCCCCCCTTCCCCACCCAGGTTTTGGACCAGTAACAAACTCACCGGACCTCATCCGGTTCTGAAAGACCAGCAGCACCGGCGTCAGTCGCCGGCTCGAGATCGAATCGCTTCTGGTTGAGCGAATCGGACACTGGAAGCAGTGTTGGAACGTGAGGAGCAGGAGGAGGTCCGCGCTAAATGAAAGACGAATTGGTGGTCCGCAGTAATCATACGAGGAAGGGGGTACGGGGAGAGAGGTCAGAGTCACAACAACAACAACAAAAAAAAGAAGAGAGGAACGTGTCGACCAGAACGAGCACCAGAACGAGCACCAGGGTTCAAGGGGCGAACAGGAGGCCTAGAAATATAATCAAAAACCTAATTTGCTGCCTCAATTACGCTCGAAATTAAAATCCTTCCCGTTTTGGTCCTGTAAAAAGGCTTACACGGGGCGCTGGAACCAGCGCTGCCGGGCGTTTTGGCACCCGGAAGTGACTCGCGGCGGGCTATCGGTACTTCTATTTATGGTGGTCGGTCGGCGTGTCCGCCTGTCCGCCTGTCCGGTCGGTCTGTCAACCGTGCCACGGACAGACCGTGCGGACACGCTGGATCGTTCCATTCCGTACGCTCTCCGTTGTGTGCGTTGTCAAGGACTCACTTTCGGAATAAGGATCGTCAATGGGGGATTTTTTTTCTTCTTCCTCTCTTCGAATGGAATCGATTCAAAGGGTTTGGGGCTGGCTGGCGGTTGTTGTGTTATTTTTATTTTGTGGATCATTTCGGACATTCCGTCGGCGGCCATGACGCCGCATATGAAGCTCGGTTCGTTCGTCCTCTGTTGCTTCATTAGCGGAACGCGGTGCTGGATGCTGTTGCCGAATGCGAGAATGAACAAAAGAAAGAAAGCATAAAAAAAGGATCAAACAGGTCGTCATGGTATCGATGGTGAAGAGGGCGAATGGCGAAAATGGAATGAATTGACACTCCCCGACACAGATGGAGCTGATGGAGTTGTAGTGCGTGCGAATTGGCCATGTTTCGTTCGTCCGTTCGTCGTGGTTCGCGTTCCCTCGTATCCTGGTGCCGCGTTCCCGTCGCTAAGGGGTTCTTTCCGCTCCAGCAAGTGGAGGGAGGGTGTGTGTGTGTGTCTGTGTCGTTGTTGCAGAACGCGTGAAAAGTGTTATTGGAGGCTGTTGAGTGGCGTACGAATATCATTCCCATTAGTTCAATTTCAAAGCCATGGTGGAATGGAATTTCAATGGCAGGCTACACGGATACTGATATCGGATCAGTACAGTTTTGTTCCATGCTTTTGTTCATCAAAACGCGAGATTATGTGAAAACACATTTGTTAAAGCTCCCTAAAACCGACGGAGAGATTGATTGTTTGTATGATTTCCATGTTTTTCATTTTAAAGCACTCTTTGTAGACGACTTGTTACCATGACAACTCGACAATTGAAGTTTTGGTTTTCTGGCTCCAACTTCAACAAAAGTAAATTCAACTTACCATTTGTTGGTTTTTAGTCATCCGATTTCGCTTCGTCCTGGCCATAATGCAATGCCAAAAGTCCAACTTCCGGCGAGAGTCAGGGAGGTAGCATAGTTTTTTTTTGCGTCAAACTTTCCCTCACTTTCGTTAGAGAATGTTTATCTTCGCAAATCACTTGACGGTGCTAACAGTAAACTAAGAGAACTTGTGACCGAAGCGTTGATGATGCAGCCACAACAAATCATCTACAGTTTGTAGCAACAAAGACATCGATTTTCACTGCTTATTGGTGCGCTAAACGGAATAGAAGTGACGCTCTCTTTAGTTTTACTAACAACCCTGCAGACAGTACTACTTCGTGTTCAATCAGCTGGATCATGATTGGTAGTTGAAATACCACTCCTTAGTCGCAGTATGCCTTTGCTCTGGTACCTTGTGTATACCAACTATTTTCCACGAATGTAGACTTGCCCGTTGTTTCCTTCACTCCTCACATTCGATCCATTGTAGAAACTCGATCCCTTTCTCGGTATCCTTTCAACGGGCAACATAATGCAACCGAGTGGTATGGCAGGTATCCAAGCTGCTAGCACGCGGATAATCCGAAAGGAATTCCGAGCAAGTGTCATGCAGAGTTTCGTTTTTTTTTCATTTCCTCTCCCCATTTCCTAACACTTCCTTTAGTCGCAAACTTGCATCGCGATGCATGCGGTGCGGTGTGCAGTTGCACTTCAACTTCTTGATGATACAACTCCCTCTAAGCAGCTGAGTTCCGGGAGGAGAAAGGAGACTCTTAAGAGCGGCAGGACAATGTTAGAAGTTACATACTCAAAGTGGCACGGGGCAAGGGGCGGTAAATGAAGGGCGGTGTGGAAAGGTGAGAAAAAAGTTTTTTCTCGGGTTTCTCGGCTTCGCACCACCATCATAAAGATATCATCTGTCGTGACGTGCGGGTCACATGGGAGCGTAGTTTTATTCAATTTCTTAGCCAATATCAGCCCCTCACCCCCACATCACCACGCCGTGGTACTCGCTGTGCTCCCCTGTTTCCCCAAGCATGGAAATGTGGCTACGTGTTGGGAAACATTCTGCATGAAACGTCTGAGAGGCCGACACTTTTGTGAACAAGTGAGTGCGCCGAGATGACATTTATAAGTGTCTCGTCTCGTGATGTGAATAGGCGCTGTCCCCGGATGGTTCACTCCAGACACCCGAGCCCGGGCCAGAGGTTTTCGATAGTCTGGAGTATATAAAAATGTTCCCGCTTCCCGGTTTTCCTTCGCTTTGCGTTGCGTTCGCTATTCAAATAGATGGTTTCATCATTCTTCCATTTGCAGACCACAGAAAAAAAAACTTCTCCACCTCAGCTTCCACCGGGTACGACAAACGGTTCGGTGCTGTGTGTGTGTCTGGCCACGTATGGTGAAAATGGCAACCGGTACATCGCGAATTCGCGCGGTGACTTTTTATTATCTTCGCGGTGTACTCTGGCTCTCAAAATTAGGCTGATGAGTAATGACATGCGATTAAAAGTTTCTCGTCCACACCGTCATCGTCGTCGTCGTGATTTCGAACCGTGCCGCTATATTGCTTGTAAAATGCTGGAGAAGCAGCAGAAGTGAAGGTAACAGGGGAGCATCTTCGCGAGCAGCGAAAGCAATCATCAGCATTTTGAAATTTCCTGCGAGTGCTCGCGAATGGCGTTGGCGAGTCCGATTTTGCGTTGAGCGCCCCTTCCCTTTTCCACGATGGTTTTTGGGGAATTTTATTTGAAAACTTCTTCCGAACTAATTTACTTTTTGTGCTATCTCGCTCACGCAAGGCCTCTGGTACCTCTTGGTCTTGGTTTTGCCCCTTTTGCCACCTTTTGCGATCGACTGATTTGCTGCGGCTTACATGAGGATCCTCGATTGCTCACGCGAAAGTCGGCATGACGCAAAGTTTTTCATCTGACTTTGGTCTTTGAGAGCATTAGCAGGACGCGAATACCGAATATTTCTGCGCGTGAAAAGGTCTTCACTCGGAAATGATTGAATGCTGTGGGTGGCAATTATGTCGCGAGGAGTTATGTTTGCATTAAACTTTTGCCACGTGTCAAGCCTATATACGGTTGACCTGGCGTTCTTTTTCGTACGTTATACCGGCGCTGGAGTAATTTTAAAATGGATTCAGAGGCTTTAAGTTGTAAAACTACGTACCCGCGTGTGTGTAGGAGGGAACAATTAGAAATTCTTCTTTGCTAATGAGGAAAGATAACGAGATGCGGTTCGGGAGCGGCAACACCGCTATCAGTAGCCCACACTCAATGCACATATGAAGTGTATCGGTTGAGTTTCATTCTTTATTATGCGATTATGAATTTTCTAATTTATAAATTTAGGTTCTTTAACTGTTTGATAAAAAACTTGGGTAAAAACATGAGAATCACGTTTTCTGTTCGGCGCAAGAGCGGGTAAAATTTGAATTTTGGCGGTGCGTAGCTATTTCTCCAGCGCGCAGCAAACCACTAGGCACGAGCGCCATTTTACCGTTTAAATTCTCGCTTTATGGAGATCCGTTCTCATTTATCGTTTAGATCGTGTTACAGGGGAAAGTATCGTTTTACCGCAAAATGTTTTCAGCTGTTGAACAAAAACAGTGGGAATTTTTAGCTTTTTAGACCGTTTTTCGTGAATTTCGTGATAAAATAAAAGTGATAAGAACACGTGAGCATCATTTGCAACTCCCGCCGTCGTTCGCGTTGATAAAGAAGCCCGGGAAAGTGTAAGAAACTTGCCGAACCGGAGCGGAGCGGATCCCCAAAAAACCACGGAGGTATAGTATTTTTTTTGTTAGTATCCAGCTATAGTCTTTTGAGGGCCCTTTTTTGCTGAGATGATGGCCCTTTTCGAGCTGATCGAGAATCAGCTGATCGACGCCAAACTTGAGATCAAAAACCGATATTCAAACGATTCAGAAAAAGCTTATTCTTTTTCCGAATATGTGATTAAATAAATATGTGTTACTTAAAATAAAATAAAACTTTTTATACAAATTTCATGGATTTTTCCCGTAAAAAAACCTGGCAATCCGTGAAAAAGGATTTAAAAACCTTTTCCCAACTCACAATTAACCCCATGAGTGTACAGAATTCTGCGGCCGAGATCCGGGTTTGACCTGGTAGTGATTTTGGGTGTTGCTAAAAATTCTGGTTAGTGAAACGGAGAGAAATCAAAGGAAAATCAAGATGAGAAGGTAGGCCCGGGAGAGGCGACTGCACGGGTGGCGGCTGCTGCAGTTCCTGTAGCACCGGGAGTGTGCGATTCCGCGTTGCGAACCCCGCCGTCGCCACCCCGGAGGCAACTCGCACGAGACGGCGGCGGCCACAGCAGCAGGTTCGGTGAAATGGTAATTTACTTTCACTTTTCGAGTGCCGCGCCTGTTGTCGCCGCCGTTTTTGTCGTGAGACCGCGAGTGGCCGGGGGTGGCTGGCGCACACCTGGACGCGGCGGAATGCTCGTTCCTGTTGCTGCTGCTGCGGCGGCGGTGTTGCGTCCGGAGTAGGAAACCAGCTGCGCCTCGTTCGTGTGGGCCAACCGGCTAGTAGTTCGCGTGAGAAAGCTTTCGATGACCGCGGTCAAGGCGAAGGGGGAGGGAATCCCCCCGGCGAGCAAGATTGCTTAAGAGTGAGCGGCCGTCTTATCAGTTGTCACGTTGCCTGGCACACTTGTTGCGCTTGGGAAATGCGGAAGGACAAAAGGTTCCGAGCCGAGGGCAAAGCTTCCTGATGCTCGTTCGCTCGCTCGCTCGCTCGCTGGACCCAACCGCATAATTAGTGGCCCTGATCTTGCATCACGGAGGACGATCACGGAGGACGGTGGTGAGATCGTGCAGTAGCGAAGAGAAAAGGTTCGTCCACTGACCAGCAGAAGGCAGGCATCCATCGTTACTCAATATGCAAATAGGGAAACGATCGAACGCGACAATGACGACACCGCGAACTGGATCGATGTTTCTTCGATGCTCCAATCCGGCGGGGGAGCCGGCAGAACTCGTGCAACGAATATTTATTCGAATGACTCAGGCACACACACACGTGGGGGACTTTAACGACTAGGCCAGCGTCAGAGCGCACGAACGGACGATGGCTGCTGATAACCTCCGGCTTTTGGAACGAAAAACGCGCACCGTTCACGAATCGGCTACGGACTGATAAGCACCAAACTGCCAACCGAGCAACACATTCTTACTGACGTGGTTTTCTCTCACCAGTCTACTATGTGAATTTCGTTGAACGTGAAAAGTAAATTCAATGCATGCTTATTTGATTTCCATCAGTTTGCCAAAGGGATATCGACGACGAGAACCGGAAAGAGTGGGTTATTGAATTCGGTTGTCTTGCTCCAGGGAACGGGCAGCATTGCATCGGTTAGTAATTGCGTGAAAAGAAAACGACTGGATGACGCACCCAGCAACCACTCTTCATCGGTCGCGCACGCATGACGTAAGTCCCCCTCCCCTCCCTTCCATTCGCCCCCTCCTTGGTCAATGCTTGTGACTGACCAAACACGGGGCACGGTCAACCGCCAACATTTCTTTCCATTCCTTTTTTCGTGTTTCAACCGCCGGTGGTTGTTCATTTCGCGAGGGATTTGCTTTGGTTTCGGTTACGGTTCAGGAGCACGTTTGCGAGATTTCAACCATTTTCGCCATTACCCGTGACGCGCTCGTGCGCTCGCGCGCGTGTTCCTTTGTGGGTCGGCAGCTCGGCGATGAAGACAACTGCCCATAAGGTGGCGTAGCAGGGGGGGGGGGGGGGGGACATTCATTGCAAAATCTCCAAAGTAAAGGTGCGATCACGATTCGCCGCAGGTACCGCATGCGATGCGATTTGTAATCCACGATGGTAGTTCAAGGGAACGTTGGGATTTAAAATTGAATAAGTAACTCCATAATTTCGTCCTGTCCCGGTGAGACAGTAGGAAGGTTCAATACAAATGAAAGCAAGTTCCAACAAACACCATCTCGACCTCGCCCGCTCAATCAGTGCTGCTTGTCGATCAGACCCCAAACAAACAAACAAAAAAACCAGCGTTGATAAGAAGGCGGCACTTGACTCACTTGTGACCGCGATTGCCATGCCGTACGATTGGACAATGACGCAGTTGCAGCGCAGATGCATCCGCGGCCACCACGGTCGCCACTCCATGGTATGGTACACGTTTGTCTAATACTTAGCGCAAGATCGCTGATTGTCTTTATTTACTGTCGATTGTGTGGCGGCGCGAAACATGCTTTTAATGTGTTCCGCCCGTTTGTGCAAACCACTCCTTACCCTCTGCCACATTCAGCATCGTCCACTGCAGTCACTTCAAGGTAACCGAACGGTCACAACCGGCCACATCCGACGGACGGAGCAATCGAATGATCCATCGTGATGCTTTACGGTGCCGTCGTCGATGGGCCTCGGAAGCTGGCGCTGGCTAGTGATTGTCGCTGTGTTTTTTTTTGTGAGTGTGTGTCTGACTGACTGTTCACGATGCTCCATACCCTTCCGCCACTTGCTTTGTTGCAATTTCGATGCCCGAGACTTTGAACATGCGCGGTGCTGAGCGGGGATTTTTTGCTTCCGGTTGCCTTAGCTACGATGGCTATCGCGCGAAGGTCACGTGTCTAGAGACTTTCGCAAAAATGTTGCGATCGAGCCTCGGCGGCAATGGCAGCGATGGAGATCGACCACGTGTGTGAGAGAGAGAGACAGGGGGAGTAGTAGTTGCAGAGGTGTAATTGCAGCCCGCTACACTGTACGTCGTTGAGGATGATCTTGATCACCGTGTGGTTCGGCTAATGGTGATGGACGGACGGAATAGTCGTCAGTGAATGGAACGAGGGAATCGCATCAAAGGCTCATCCTGTATCGTTAGCCCTCCCGCTTAATGCAGTCAAACTTGTGACACAAAAACTTGTTCAACCAAAAGGTGTTGTTACTTCAAAAAGATGTCGATACATCATTTCTCTGCTCGCGTACCCGTACCCTTGAAAGCATTCAGCAACAGCAGAACCAGCCATCACTATGCACCGTTTTCTTTTGCAAACCAAACTTACTCGCGTTAATCGGTTTAGTGTGGTTTGGTTTGAAATCGAAGCAGGCAGGTGCAACACCTCGCGCGTTTTATGCAAATACGACGTTCTGCCGGAACGGTACGGGATTGAAAAATGGGAAACGCTCCGTAGCGTAATTTGAACCCGTTCACTCTTTGCTAGCTATCAGAGGCGTTCCGGCCTCCATTGCTGGCCCCCATGGCTATCGGATTGGCTCGGTGGCGACGGATGGATTCCCTTGGGGCCTTTTTTCGCGACGCGCGGCTGTGTTGCGCTCATTGTGCAGCAACAAGAAGCTTTCGCTGGCCTGGACTGGGCTAGATTGGGCCGAGAATTTGGCCCTGGGGGCACGTACTGGCGAGATGGATTGTGGTTTGAAAGTAACGCTAGTCTAGGGCAACGTGTCCGGCGTTGTCCAGATCGCACATCGCCCGCTATCTGGACCGTTCTTTTGGCTGCAGGTGGATTTGTAGAATCGCGATTTTTTTTGCGGGAGCATTATCGATGGAAAAACAAGCATCATTTTGGCCATTTGATATGGATCGAGTATCGCCTGGCAGCATGGCCCGCCCCTTCTGGTTGTAGAATGTGTCCGCGATTGTTGAATTTCGCTTCAAAATTGTCTGTTATTCAACATTTTAAAGCGTAAAGCGGTTCATTCTCTGCGTTTCTTGTCCCAGTTACGCGTTGTAACAAAACGGAGCACATCCCCATTTGCTACGTGCAGCTGCATCGATTTCCAGGTCAGTGATAAGCACACGATTGCATCTGGGACGCGCAAAAGCGCACGACCTTTCGCGATTGCCTGTGGCGGTGATTCCGGCAATTGGCAGCGATTGTAGCGACACAATTACATGTCTGTTTTGTCCTTCGATCGGAATTCGCACAAGAGAATCCCCGTCTGTTTTGTCATTGGCAGTTGGGAGACGTCTTTTGCCGAAGTGGTGGTTTGGATTTGGAAGTAAAGTACTACTTCATCGAATTTATCGATTCGAACCGAATTTGGTTGGAACGCAACGGTAATATAACTCCGATCCGTTCTTTCATTTGTCTGACGTCAGCTTGACAAGATCCTACAAAGGCCTGGTGGATGCGGGGAACCCCAACGGAGCGGCGTAATGAGGAGAGCTGTCTACTCATTGAGCAGAGCGTTGGTCTGCTAATTTCGTACCAGTCATCGAGGCACGTTCTGGGCACATTCTTTGTATGTTTAGCTCGTTGTGCCATGGTTGTTCGGGGGTCTTCTTCGAGCTTGCAGTTTTTCCTTCTTCTGCCGGCTACGGTTCCGCGTTTGTCCGCCATTCACGATTCGCTCGGCTGTCGTTTTGTGCAAATGTGGTGTATTCAAACGTAGCGTTAATGAGTAAAATATAAAAAAAAAAGTTTATTATTCTCTCGTGAATGTGGTAGCCATGAACATAAGGCAGTGGCCAGCATGGCCAACGACCGTTTTCGGGTCAGTCCGGTCCAGGCCGGTTACGACACATTGACCCTGAGCTCGAATGGACTCGATCGGCCGACCGATCGAGAGTTTGTATTTTTTTGAGTCGCGCATGAATATTCATAGTTTTCGCTTTTGTGTTTTGCTCGGATTGGCCCGGGCCGGGTTGTCGGTCGAATCCCATCTTGTGGCGATGATTCTTCAGCTTCACTGTCGCTTCACGGAAGTGCAGTTCTTGGTGTATTATGCGCGGAAACTGAAAACGGTTCTTCTGCCACGAATCGCGAAGTCGGAGAATTATCTTGTGGATATCTAATGGGATTTTGGTTCGGAGTATTTCTTTGGTTTTTTTGCCGTTTGTATGTCGGTTGATGCGGATCAGGTGTTGTCTTAGTAGTTTCCTGTTATCGTGCCAAAGCTATAGAAATCCAGATTCAAAGTGGAAAGTCGAGAAGTTCATCTGCTTAAGGTCAGGGCTAAGGAAACTAATCTATTCGTTTTGTTTCTTTGAAGTTGCAGTACCGACGAACGCCTGTAAGGCTTGGTTGCAGATAATCCAAAAAAGACGAAACCATGGCTAAACGAGGATTCTGGTGTAGCGGCTGTATCGAACATGATCCCAAATTACTAACTTGGACAACGCCGGATGTCGATCGCGAACCGTGGAATGCTTCTTCAGAAGATGAAGTCTGGCTCGTCGGTTGCAATGCCGTTTCTCATTTCTCACGTTGTTCACGTGTAGCCCCATTTTCGCTCACTAGGAACGTGAGTAGTGAGTAGCGAGGGAGCCTCTTTCGGGAGTTTTCTCGCAAAACACGAACCCGAACACCATGAAGCTTTCTCTCCCGCTGGGCGCAGCTTCCGAATTTGACGAAGGTTCTTGCTTGCAATGCACTACGGTTTGCTTTTGTTTCAAAATGCATCTTAGCAGGAGCACGGACCATGGGCATGGCGGGGATTATGGATTGAGCAATCGTGTCGGGAAAGCGTTACACAAACGCGCTATCCCTCTGATGATGGTGACGTTGGTGGTGATGCTGACCACCACCGGTCAAGGTAATCGCTGCTCGAGATGAAATCCACGAGCAACCGAGAGAGCCCGACAGCCGGTCGTCTGCGCCTACGCGAAAGCTCCCCACAAAGTACTACGCCGACGACGACGACGACGACGACGGAACGAACCGAATCCGCTCGTACTCATCGTAGTTACCATCGTCGTCGTCGTCGAGGTTCGTTTCCACGAATCGGTTGCTGTCGACGCCTGCTACTAATGCCTGCCTGCTGCTGCTGCTGGTTGCGAAGGGGGTTACCTCCGCGGCAAAAGCTCCGTCGTGAGTTTCGTTTGGAACGCGGTCCGGTGCAGACGCGTGACGGTCGCTCGAGTGTCGTGCGTGCGTGCGTATCGTCTCTCTTCCGTGTGCGTGTTCGTGTCCGTGTGCGTGGTTTCTCAGACGTCCCGGTCTTCTGATCCGCTCCTACCGTATTCCAGTATCCGCGGGTCCCCTCCCCAAACCTTGACCTTTCGCTATCTGTCTGTTGCGAATCCCAGCGAATCTGCGCGAGTCACGAGTACGAGCTCCAAGTGGAAGAGAGCAAGTGAAACACATTCCTTGTGGTACGTAGTGGGCCGACCCTTCCCCGAAAACTGTCTTCGGTAGCATTCGAACCGCACAATAGTTGGCCGCACTAATACCACGGGCAGTGCAGTACGCGCGTACAAGTGCTGCTGCTGTTACGTTGCGTGTTGCGGTTTCGCAGGTTGGGGTTTCGGGGGTTTTTGGTAGCTCAAAACTGGGAAGACTGGTCTGGGCAAAAGTGTGAACGGTGATGATCGTGTTCCAACCAATGTGTACTGTGTTCCCTTTCAGTTCACGCGAGGCTATTTAACATCGCATTCTGCTACTGGTGGTGCCTGTGTGACGAAATCGGGCTGTCACAAGCAATGGCAACTGTGATTTGTCATACCGAGCTGTTGCCTTCCCACCCCGCGCGCGCGCGCACGTTTCTCGTTTCTGCAATTCACTTTTTCAAGACATCTCAACGAGCATCTCGCTTTAATCCAAACGCGTTTCTCACTTCGCCACGGGGTCTGTTGGTCACTGTTGGGGCTGTGTGTAAGGGCTACTGTTGCTGCTGCTGGTGCTGCTGCTGATGCTGCTGTGGTGTTGTGGCTTCCACTCACTCCCTTCTAGAGGAACGAGGTTAACCCCCGCTACTGGCCCCAACCCTGCAATCGCTGCGCTGCACGTCGTCGTCGTCGTCGTTGGTTGTATTGCGCTCGCTGGACGGTGTGGTGGTTGGCGATTGTTGCGCAAAGGCTTCATTCGACCTGATCGGCGCCTACAAGGCTCTCCAGCTGTTGACCGGTCCGTTCGGCAGCCGCTCACCTCACGCCAGTGAACCGTGTCGATGATATACACGCACCGTGCGTTCCGATGTTCAACCAGCCAACCAGATCCAACCAGAGATTATCGTTACTCTCGGGTGGTGCATGCAGCAAGCCATGGAGTCATTACCTATCTAGTTGTTGTTCGGTGTTTTTTTTTATTTTATTAAATTGCCTTTATATGGCAACTACGACCGTTCTCGTTACCGTATTACTCCCAAATGTATTGCCCACTTGTTTGTTGTACATGGGTTGCAAACGGAATCGTTTCTGTTTCAGTTTCCGGCTGTCTATTCCTCTTCACGAATATCGTGCTACCGTTAAGAGAACCTGAGAGGCAAATGGCTACAATGCCCGATTTCACATGCTGTGCTTCATGCGTCAATATCCAAACCGGAAAAGCAACAAAAAAAAAAAAATGAAACTGAAAAACCTTTTCATCCGTCATCCGTTCTTCCTCCTCCTTCCGGGGGTGGAGGGACAGCTGCCCAAAATTGTGGATCTGCAGCATAAGGCTTTTCCGGCAGGCCGCAACAGGAACAGGAAGGTGGATTGGAATGGAAATCGTTGTATTCTTCGTGCGCAGTGATTCCCCACTTCAGGGTAGAGCCCCGGAGCTTCCCATCTAGTGTGCGTCTCCTCTACATTAAGCCACTTGGCGTGTGAGCCCGAGGATTGGGTGAATCTTATCACCGGCTCCGGAGGGTAGTGTGTGCGTGCGTATGTGAGGATTGCTACAACAGCAGCGTGTACGTTTTTCAAGGACTCGTACCCTCGTCAAACCGGCGACACGCTGCACACACACACGTACAAAGATGTGCGCACACCAAATTGGTGAACAAGAAAAATCACCGGAAAAACGAATTGGGTTCTATCTTCCTTGAACCGTTTGTCTGTTTGTTTGTGTGTGGGTGTTTTACGTGGGTGTGATTTGATGGTTCCTTTTGCTTTCGTTCTCTCGCTCCTGTAGCAAGTCTCAGAACGCCGGTTCGATAAAGGAAATGGAGATGTCCGAGGTTGCTAACGTCACCCCAACACAAACACAGCTCGAAACTTCTCGTAACATACGAGTTATGAGTGTACGTTGACGATGAGAGTAAAAGAGCTGCTGAACCAAGCATTAACCAGTCTCGTCATCGCAAAAGCACAGTCCGCCCGTTATAGAACTCGTGATGATTGTGCGCGACAGAAACAGAAGGAATGGAAAACCAAGAAGAGAAGCAGAAGAGCTAGCTTGCTGTGAAGTGAAGGCTGATGGTTTCGGATCGGTTTTAAATGTCAAGAGCGAATTCTACGGCTCCTCCTCCTCTTCCCTTGTCCGTTCGGACGCCTGACTCCACGAAAACCTTCCACTTCTTGAAGGTTGCCGGCGTCATTATCGATGCCGGTGCCCATGCCCGTGCCCTTTCGCTATACGTTGTTGTTGCCTCACGCGGCTCGGTCTGGCTGACTGGCTGACTGGCTGGCTTCGGCCTGGCTCACGTTTGCTCGCTTTAAGCTTGACGAAGCATTTATTTGCTGGGGGAGACAACAAAGCGACACCTTACGGTGCAAGCAGCGTGATACCCGTGCTCGGACTTTCGGTCGCTAGCAATAGCGCGAGGCCTGACTAATCGCCTGACGAAATGTGAAACACATTGTTCTTGCTTTGGTGCACTTGAAATGCTTTTTTTAATGGGCCAGGCCAGCGCCAAGCCAGCACAAAAATGTAACAATACGCTGTTCGCCATTGCTTTGTCCTCCGGTTCTGTTGTTCTGAGCCAATCGTGTCCATCCGCTTGAATTCCCATACCGTGCACTGGAACACGGTTGTGATTTATGAAAGTTCTACTACCACATTGGCACACACGCACACACACGTTTCTGGCCCCTGTGGGCGCGGAGTGGTATCAGGCAAAAAAAAACATATTTAAGCTGGCACAGTTGAGTATTTCCTCTGGCTCAGCGAGTGTTTAAAAACGGTCCAACGTTTGCCAACGAACAGATAACCTCAACCCGTGGGGGGTGGAGGGGGGGACGCAACCCCTGCTACCTCTCATGCCCCCCCCTCTCCCCTCCCTGACGTTGTTTGGGAAGGGATTAACTTTTCGGTTTGTTTTAGTAAACCTGTCAAAAAGGTGCGGCTTTTCCGAGCGTCAAAAAACGAGATTTTACACTCGACTGGAAGATACACCCGCGGGGACGGGTGGCTGGGTCTCGGGAGGTGAATTATCCGAGTCCCTTTTTTGTGTGATGTGTTTTTTTTGCGGGCTGGTTTTCTGTTCCGTTCCGGGCTAATTTTTGGGGTCGGCTCCCTTTTTTGGCCGAATCCCGAAAGCACAAACCCGGGAGAGCGTTGCTCGTGCGAAAATAACATAATTCAAATACATACGCGTATGGTGCTGTCCGAGGGAAGGGTGCTACCCATGGTCTTGGTGTACTAAATTGCGTTAAGGCAGGGGGGCCGCTGGTGCGATTTGTGCGAGTCACGTTCTAATTCGTCTAACCGTTTTCCTCTTTACTCCATTCTAGAGCGCTCGTGCTGCAGGAGGAAGCTGAAGCTATAACGCGTCGAGTTCCGGGAGGTCCCCTTTTCGCGCGTGTATGTGTGTGTGCCGTTGTGATCCCCTCGCCACCGCGGGGACTAGTGACTAGTGTTTCGCGAGCGCGGGCAAATCGTACCGTAAAACCGCCTTTGAAACAGCGCCTAGAGCCGGGAAGTGTAATGCAGATCGTTAAAAAAGAAGCGAAGCTAAAAAGCCAAGTATAATCGCGTTGTGTTGTGTTCCTGTGTCGGTCGCCGTGCGGTCGATGGTCAGTAGGGCGCGCACTAGTAGTAGTAGTAGTAGTAGTGGTAGTAAGCAAAGCAAAGGAGATATTTTGCCAACCCATCCAGTGGGCATCAAAGAGAAGCGCCCACCGTTGTTCGTTTGAAGAAGTGAATTCCCTGTTGTTTGTGTGTGTGTGTTGTTGTTGCCGCGGTGTATAAGTGTTTCTTGGGAAGGAAGGAGTGCCACGCGTGCCATCACACCGATTCGTGGGTTGTGTTTGGCCTCCTGTTTCCTTCGTGCCACCGTCTAGCGAGCCACCGCGTAAAGTGTCAATTGTTCGCAAGAAGTCGCCCAAGGACCTACTCCTCCAATTGGTGGATTGGTGCTTTCCGTGCTGTTAGAAAGGTAAGTTTCTTTCCGTTTTTCAATTTTCGTCCTGGCATCTAAGGAGGTGGTAATCTGAGGTGCCAGGGCGTATGCTGTCAAACATGACAACCTGCCCGAGCACCTGCCTGCTTTGTCGCTTGGTCATACTCCTGGTACAAACACTTGGTGATGAAATTCATCTCAGCAGCTCTGCATTTGGTTAATCGCAGCAGCTCAGAGTGTTTGGAGTAAGCAGTAGAAAATTCGGAATGGAAGTAACATGCTTCCATGAGCACCACCACAAGTGATTAATTGACAAGTAAAGCATAAGATTTATACGACAAGTTTGCAATCTCTGCTTTGCTCTTTCTGCTGGCCTCTGGTTTAAAAGCTCAGCACAATGGAAAGTAATATATTTCCATATTCTTTAGGGGTGGCTGCCGTAACAACAACACGGGGTGGTATTTGTCAGCGTCAAATATGCTGACCACTCAAAGTGCGAGCTACTAATTTCGAGACTTTTCCGAGCTTCACCTCACTTCTCCGGTTCCAAAAGTGCCAAAAATATAACAATTTATTGCAACAAATCTGCTCGCGATAGGTAGTGGCCACCACAGGCTATCAGCTTCTTCAGACCATAAATTACAGAAAAAGAAGAGAAGCTTCGAAAACGATTTGGTATCGATACACACACACACACACACACACACACGACAAGGCACGGCATGGCACGGCACGGCACCAATCCGGCTCAATCCGGCTCAATAGAGTGACCTCATTTTAACGAGGAAAATATGCTCAGCTTATCGGACTTACTCTTCGCCTTCACTCGGCCGCACTCACTCGCTGATCCCGTAATTTACACTACTCCAACAGACACCATGTGTGTGTGTGTCTGTGATGTAACGTGTGCAATTCACGATCATCTTTTTCACGCCACCGCGGCCGGTCGTTCGGCCGGCTCGTTATGCGTTCCTCCGCTGACACGCAATCGCTGCACCCGAAAGCGCCACAATATCGATTGCACTCGATAAAGGGACATGACAGAGCGGTGGTGGTTGTGGTTTGTTTTCTCTTTCTCTTTCGCTACCACCACCAACCTGCCTGCCTGCCTGCCGGCCAAGTCAGGTTGTCGTGGCGCAAGATCACTTTCCACGGTGGTGGCGGCGGAAATTACGCTTCGATGAAGGAAATTATGCTTCAACCGTGGCTCAGCATCGCGTCACCAGGCGTGGGGGCGGGGTGTTTGAGATTTGATTTCCGATGATGATGCTGCTGATCGCACCGCTCCGCTTCCCGCAGTTGCGTTTGCCTTTTGCTCTCATTTTTGTGACGTTCGTCCGCGGCCCAGAGTCTGATCTGCCGCGCGGGGCGGAAAACTGGAAAATAAAAGGATTATGTGAATCCGGCCAATCCCCGAACCAGAGCATACATATCACACGACACACACAGACACACAAGCGCGTTCCCCGTGCGCGCGTGGTAAGCGATCCGTAAAGAGGTTACTCAATAGTCAGCGAGCGAAGCTCATCAGCGACCGAAGAGAACCGGCTGGCTGATTGTGGCTTTCTTGGTGGGGGGGCGAGCATAGTTTTGATTTCGAATTTTCCCCGGGAGATCCTAATCGGGCTAGCGCTTTCATCGAACGCATGGGGCCCTTCGATGCGGGGTTTTGACTTCTTTTTTCTTTCGCTCCCCCCCCCCCTTTTTACTTTTCGGTTGTTTTTAATCAATGGAAAACTTCGAACCAGATCGACGCTGGTCGGACGCTTCGCCTCGGGAAAACCCGCTCATGTGCTGCTGCCTCCACGTAAATGGAGCTCCGTTCGATCGGTTTTGCGCGTGGAAAGGCCGCGTTCATGATGCACAACCTTTTCTCTGGGTCCTAGGAAAAGGGTCAAAAGCGAAAATGTGTGTGTGTGTGTGTGTGTGTGCGCGGCCAGCCGTGGGTTGTGTTATAGTGATAGTGGCTGGGACGGCTGTGGCTTTTCACTTTTACGAACTTTGAGCGAAACCCTATGGTGCTTGATTCCGCCCAGCGACGGGGAGGGGAGGAGGGGGGGGGGGAAGTTCATTTCTAAAGGGAAAAGTCCATTTCGGATTCAATGCCCATTGGTATGTGCGTGAGTGTGCGCGCGTGTGTGTGTATGTGTGACGAGTAAGGGGTGGTGGAAATATTTTGTTTTCCGTCTCTAATACCCGGACCCCGGAGCTTGTTGTGGGATGCGCACCGGCAGCGTGTGCAGAAAGTTAAAATGGAAATTTTCCCGCTAATTTCAATCTCCCAAAGGCAAACAAAAATGGCGCCAGTGGCAAGGGAAAGAGAGAGAGAGGGTATTCCGTTTTCTGCAGTTTCGTGCGTCATGTGTCGCATCTAGGGTATAGGGGGTTGGCTGGGGGAGGGAGGGAGCACGGGAAACTTCGGGAAAATGGCCGCCCTCACTGACCGTGTCCACGTCCCTTCCCCTCAGCATACACACACACACACACATACACACACGGAGAGAGCATTAACATACGAATTCAATAAAACGCATTTATTTTCATGCGCCAATTTGCATTGGGTTGCTTCATGCTCGCTCTCTAGTGCTCGTCAGTGATGCAAATTTCCTGGCGTGTAAATCGATTCCAGTGGCTCGCTCTCGCTCGTGCTCTTGGCTAGCTGGCTGGCCCGTGGGGCTTGCTGGACCGTTGTGTCTGTGCCATCCGCGCCATAGTGGGTGCTTTATTTCGCGATAATATTTTGCAATCAATTTCGATGGTAGAGAGGGTCGTTGGACACATTCGTGGGGTGGTAGGCGGCCCGGTCCAGCCAAATAAGGAAATACCAAAATACCGAGCGGACATCCTTTTTGAGTTTTTCGGTGGGGAGGGTAAGCCCCTCCCCTCCGATATAGTATTTGTAGCCAAGGGCTTGTCGTGGCTTTTATATTTAGCTTTGACGACCGCACGATCCACACTCCGGCCGGTGGAATGTGTTAATATCCTTTTTCTTGGTCGGTTTGGTCTGAGCTGGTGGTGGTGGTGGTGGTGGTGGTGGTGACTGCCTGTCATGCAGACTGAGTGGATGCTGCTGCTGCTTTTGCTGCCGGCTGGATGGTCTTTCGTATTCGTAACGGTCCACGGAACACGTGACGGTTCCAGGGCTTCTAATTGGGGGTCACTTTGCGAGGCGGCGTGTAAATGAGAATGTATTGTTGGAATGGATCGTTGTTGCGTCGGTTGCGTGTGCGATGTTTTATCAAGAATCTAGGCCAAAAACGGCCCACAACCACCATCAACACCACCACAACACCGTCAGTGTCGTGCCAAATGTGCGCAACAATCGAGTGAAGTGTGTGACTGATGATGATGGTGTGACAATGATGATGATGATGAGGAGGAGGTAAGTCGCGGTCGGCGGTACGCACCGCTCAGCGCTGTTGATTGCCGGGGCATCGTTTTTTTTTTCTGGGCGTTACATTTGATTAACATTGGCATGCCAAAAAGGCCTGCCGGCGTTGTCGGTTTTTGGTGACCGCGTACGCGACCTTAAATAATTTACGGATCGCTAGCAGCACGGTACAGTGTTAGCTGCTATTAACACCTTTTAGGGGGAAATGTAATGAAATGCAAGGCTAAGATGTCGCAATATCTTGTTGCGAGGCGGCCGGAATGGCACACTCCTCAGGTTGTTGTCAAAGTCGTCAAAGTGCATCGCAATAAACAAATATGAAACAACATTGGTCGTTGGAAGTAGTTGGATTGAACAGCGAGCTCTCCAAAATGATCATACAATGAGGTCTGAGGACTGAGGTTGAGCTGGTAATTGAGCTCACTGAGACTGACCCTCATCTTATCATTTCATTGTTTTGGTTTGAATGCTTGATTCAATTGCTGGTTTATGCGGTTTTTTGTACTTTTGTGAGTTTCTTGTCGGTTTTTGGGATCCTTACCACCAGAATTCGATGCGTTGGATGCCTGCACTCTGACTCTTTAATTAATTTGTTCGAGTTTAGCGTCGAGGTTAAAGCGATCGAAGTACCAGGTGAAAATAGGTGGTAAAGGCGGTGAGTCAGGCCACTTCAAAAGGTTCGTTTTCGGATGGTTAAGCGATTCCCGGTGCCCATAACCTACTTTGTGTTGCCTTCGTTTTGCGCCATGGTTGTCGAGAGCACAATTCGCCGCTGCTGCTGCCGCCGCCGTGGCGGTCCCACGGATGGTCAGCTCAATTTACAGCATTTATATTTGCTCTCACGAGTTTCACGTTCTTCGGCATTTGTTCTGGGTGCCCTGCTGGCCTGCTGGGTTCTTTTTTTAATTTCCCCTCTCGGATGCATAGCACGTTCCAGTCAGTCAGTGCCTACCTTCCCGTTCCCTTATGTGTCCATCCATGTATGCTTTTATGTTCTCGAGAGTTTTTCTTAGTTTTTCGTTTTGCTCTTCCATTCTACGCCGCTTGGTCGACCGGTCGGTTGGTCGGTTGGCGGTGGTGGTAGTGGTGCAAGTTTGGTTTCGGTTTGGTTGTTGTGATTTGATTTAACTTTGTGGCCCCACTCCGAGTGTAGCCGATCTTTTCTTGTGTTCTTTGTGCTCTCCAACAAAATGGATCCATATACCACACCTAGATCGTGCTGTGCACGTACATCGAACACACACACACACGTCGACACCTACCCTGGAGCATCGCGGTCGCGCGCGCTCGCGTTTCACGTTCTATTTTTGTGTTTTGTTCTTTCCCCCAAACGGTACGGCGTGGAAAATGTTTTCCGCTTCCGCGGGGGTTTCGGGTTTACGCGAGTGGAAAAATATATTTTTTCTTCGGTTTCCTTGCTTTGATCAGTGTTACACACACTTGTGCAGCCGCTGCTTCTGAGATTTCGTTCGTTTTCCGTTCGCCTCAAACTTCACTAATCGCGTGCGTGAGCGTAAATCCCAAGCTTGTGGCCGCCAGGATGCGAAAGCGGATGTCCTTTGCGAGTGAGTGAGTGAGTGAGTGAGATGCTACCTCCGCGGATCGTCAACAACGCGCACCACCGGCTTTTTGGTATTCGATGCGATACAGGCAACCAACGAAGCGCGTCGCTCGAGAGTATAATTTCGGTTTTATTCGAAACTTTTTACGTGCTCGACATACCCGACTCTTCCACCATGCGGTTCACCGTGGAGAGGTGTTTGTGTGCGTCGAGTGCCCCGTGAGTCGCGATCGTCAGCTAAGGCGGCATAAATTAGGTTTTACAAAAAAAAAAAAAAAAACGGTAAAATTTTACCTTTTCCCTGTGGCTCTGAGGTGAGGCCTCTTTGACATGTTGTGGTGTTAGTATTCCTTTATTTTTTTTTGGTTAAACTTTTCTCACGCTCTCTCCCTCGCTCGTCGTGGAGATAAAAATAAACTTTGGGCAAAAGTTGGCGATAAGCCGGTGGTATGCTGCAAGGAAGCGTAAATGGCGGCGTTCATTGAGCCAGGATTTACCCCCGGCACAAGTGTTGATTGATAAGAGAGAAAAAGCTCTCTTCCGACGTCATGCATGCTGCAACTCAATTAGCATACCGCAGCGCCACGAGAATGGTTTGTTATTTAATTTTGCAAATCTTTCTTTTAAACTCACTTCCAGGTGATGTTGTTAAATGCAAAGTGTGTGTGTATTCAGTCGTCATCTGATTCTGTCGTTGTCGTTATGAACCTCGATTGCTTTTTTGTGTTTCGTATCCGAATATTGAGACATTTTGCACGAGGCCTTTTCACGGACGCAAAAAACCATATTGCATATTGATTACCTCGCCACAAAAACAAAAAAATAACACAACAGATACCCTTTCCAGCTACCACGAATGCAGCGCTCTTGCTCTCTCTCGGCGCTGGGAATATTGCAACAGTTTTGCAAATGTTGATCCGCGTTGTTGTCATCGTTTGCTGGGTTCGGGTTTTGGTATTTGCCCCGGTGAAGGACCACAACCGCGCATATTGCATCAAGTGGACGCAGCTGGACCGAGCCCTGTGGCTCGGGTGCTGTGACAGTAATTTAGATGCGCACCACCGGTGGGGCCGCTACACATGCACTTCCCGCGCGGTGCATTGATGAATTTTGATGAGCTTTTCGATCGCCCATCATCTTCATTCGTGCGCCGGCCGTGGCCATAAGGGTGGAATATCGATCTCTGACCCACCGGCCAGAAATGGGCCTGAAAAACGTTGATGCCGAATGTGTGTGTTGTGCCATCGGCGCAAGGTCCATTCGTCCATTCATTTATGTCGCATGAAAGATGCACTTTATGTGCCAAGCTCTGAGGCCCACGATCCAGTGTGACCAATGCGCGTTGCGTTTTGGGTAGCGATGGTCTCCTCTCTGGCTCTGGCAGTTGTCGGCACGTCGAACGAAACCGAATTTCCCTCGCACCGCACGGAGTGCGGAAGCGAACAACGCACGTTTTTGTTTTGTTTTGATGTTGGTTGGTGGAAAACAGCAACGGGCTCAGAAACAAAATGCAGCAGAAACAAAACTGAAGGAAGAAATTTTAATTTAGTACACGTTTGTTGGCTCCTCCGGTGTGTGCACCAATCGTTGCAATTTCCATTAGCAAATGCGTCTACGCGACGACCGCCCACCGCCCGCTCGTCTGCTCCCTGGCCGCAATGCCGTGCAGCGTACGTGTACTTGGCCCTGTGCGTGCGTGCGCGCGTGCGTGTATGTGCATTGTGTATGTGGAGCAGCGACTGTGATCGTTTTGCCGACTAGACTCTGGATGTTTTCCATTTCTACGAAAAAAAAAAAAAAACTGAGCCGCCATCGCGACCAGGCCACAACCCGGGTGTCTACCCCCAAAAGCCCACTCCACGCACCACCACCAGCTTAAACATGCGGAAGAAATGATTGGCCATGTTTTTGGAGCCGTAGATGATGTGGCCACTACTATGTCATGGTGCCGTGGCGTGTGTTTGTGTGTCTGTGGCAACAACACACGCCGGTTCACCGTTATATGCGCGTAATACTCTGGGCAACGCAACGCGTGGCTTCAGTCCTGCGGTCGACGTCGTCCCCCTGAAGACCTGTGGCTAGTGTACTAAGAGGGTTGCTGCCTTCTGTCCGTTGTTGTTGGTTTTTTGCTTCCATTTTGCTGTTGGATTTAATTTCTCTATTCGCTACTGGTTGCAGCTCGGTGGACGCACTCCCCAAACAGTGCCGAGTACCGAGTCTGGCCACTCTCTCTCCGTGCGTTGCGTTGCGTCGCGTTGCCCTGTGGACCTGTGCGGCTTCGCCTCACGCCTGGTTGCTGAATTTTTGGGCGAATGAAAAACGAGTTGCGACCGAGCTGCCGAGCTGTTGCTGGTCCTGTATCCATTTCGGGGATTCCATTTGGTTTTTTTTCGCCGTCGAGCTTTTGCACTTTCGGATCCGAATGTGTCGTACGCTAGCGGAGGGCCCTCCCTGAACCTAGTGTCGGACCTGGGTTGTGGTTCTGCTAGTTATAGTGGATCCGCGTTTTTTTCTGTGCTCTCTTTGCGCCATCACTCTTGGTCTGTACTGCTTGTGCTTTGTGGCAATTGTTTTGCCACCACACTCACTGCCAGGGACCCGGCGTCACACCATCACCATCTCCGATGACGTTTGCCAATTACAGGGCGTGATCGTGGTCCTGGGCACTACACGACACAAACAGTTTGTGTTTGCTGTCCTCCGCTCAGGCACAAATGGATGGCAAATGATGGCGATGCGTGTAAAGGACAGGGCGTGTGCGGGGGGATGGGCCTTCGACGGTGGTGACCACACCTGCGGGAGGCGTGTGGGCGTTGGATCCTGTTCAAAAGTGTGCTTTGTGCCGTCGTGACACTTGGCAGCACCGACGGTATGTGGCGATTGACGAGGTTTTGCGTGTGTGTTTCGTTTTTGAGTTTGCAAAACACCCCCGGTGATGGGGGTGGGAGTGCCAGGGAGAAGCTGGTATTGTCTGGTATTGTCTGGTGGGATGCGGTGGCACCCATCAAGTCGATTGGATTTACGCTGCTTGCGCAAATTCGGTTGGCAAATAATTATTTCATCCCGTTCATGTCCGAAGCCCCCGTGGAAGGGCGTTGAGTGTAGAGACGACGTAATCTTATGTCATGCTTTTGAGTTATTGTCCATTCTGTGCTCTCCAGGCGGTGTTACGTCATTTTTGTATTGGAGAATTTCATCAAAATATTTTGCAACTTTTGGTTGAAGTGTTTTGTTTTTTATGTGTATTATATTTTTTGCTTATTATACGTTATGAAAGATAATGTTTTGAAAACTGTAGGAATGCAAACACACGCACCTCGTAAATGATCAGGATTGATACTTGGATCATCCAAATTTATATAAAGAATAGTTCAAAAGGAAATTAAGTTACGTTAAGTTACAAATCTGTAAAAGTATTCCTAATAATTCCTGATCCTCCTAATCTCTCTCTGAAGAAGTCAAGTCCACTCCAGAGAAGTTTTTTTACAGTTTCAATCCATAAAAGTTCTTGTACTTCTCCACTTCCCTACTAATAACCTGTACATGACGCTTACAATACCGACATCCCGTTGTTATGCAACCAGCGAATTGTCGTCAGCAGTGCACCGTCCGGTGCCTTTCGGGAGAGGGTGTGGCACGCCAGAATGGAACGAATGGCAATTGAAATCGTATTAACTGCTGGTCAAAGGCACCGAGCGCAATCTAACACGATGCCGCTACTACTGCTACCGCTGCTCCTGGGGGAGGGCGGAAGTTTTGCTGAAACTTTTCCGCCTTCCCATCATTAAATCGTCCGCTTAAACGGCTATATTTCCGTCCATTTAATCATCTGTTTATGTGACCTACTACTACTACTACTACTACTGCTACTGCTCGGGCGCAACCGAGACTCCGCGAGTCAGCCACGTAGTCTCTCTCTCTCTCCCCCCCCCATCTTTCTGAGATCGCCAAGCCATGGCGCCCCAAGGCGGCAGCGACGAAGCCAGGATGTCTGCTGCTGGCCGGCTGGCGGCTGTGTGTAAGCTCGCTCTAATAGCGTGCCCACTAGCGCGCGTTGCCTTTAATAAAGTCCTGCGACTGCTTTCCACGTTCCGCTCGTCCATCTTGGAGCTGGCGCGCGCGCGTTTGTGTGTTGGTACAACTTTTATTTCTGTCTTGAGGCGCACTCCCGTCCTTCTGTGTGCTGCTTGTGCTGCTGTGCTGTGTTGTTGTCCTGTGCGAGTGGTCGCGGTCGCCCGTAGTTGGTTGTAGGCGGTGGCAGCTCAACATAGTAGTTGCGCGCTCGTGGGGCAACGAAGCCACCGTAATGCTCTACCAGCACGCCGGCCTGTGGCGACTGTCCAGCAGCAGCAGCAGCAGCAGCAGCAGCACCGGCAACGGGAGCATACACATTACTGCCACTGGCCTTCAACTACTTCGTGCACGCCGGGGGTTCGGTTTCCGTTGTCCGCTTGGTCGTCCGAGATACGTCCTGCGAGTGTAATATTATGTGAACGAAATGACCGATAAATTCTCGAAAGCACTATTACTCTCCACCACGTGGGACATTTTTATGACGCCTTTTGGGGTAGCGCGCCCGCTTGGGGTAGCAGCATTGTGTGTCGTAGCGTGTAAGCCAACAACGTCCGCTGAATGAAGACTTTTCGTCGCATCCGGGAGATGTGTCCCTTTCGTCGTGTTGCAGGTTATTTGCCGGCTCCGTAGACCAACCGTCTTCGTGGAGTGATGGGAAAGCTGCCGCTTTTCGTTGCTGCAAGTAGATATAAAAGACACCAGGCTATACCCAGGGAACGACGACTTGATGATGCTTCCCATATGACCAGAGAGTTTGCGTTGAATTGCTTTCGTCTAAGATTGACTACTGACTACTGTGGTGCAACTGAAGATGGGCCGGTATTGAAGGTCCGTTAATAGTTGCAGAAAGGAGAGATAACGTTCAGACTATCTTGTTGAACTTCTGCTAGTTCTCCTACGTATACCTCGAGTCGATAAGATGCTGCTACGACCCTTCCGATTCCAATTTTAATCACTCGATAATGCGATGCTTTCAATGCATCCCCACAACACCTTACGCCTACGGTGTGATACCTTCTCCATATCGTATGCCTGACTTAAAGAGGTGAAAGCAACTATTACGTACCATAGGTATTGTGGTAAGTGAATAGCAAGGTCCTTGATTGCCTGCCCGAGAGTGGGCGCTTAAGAAAAGAAGAGGTGGCTTACAATTGATTCCGGACGCCAGAGGACGCGGACGAGGAGCGGAGGACGACGAGCGATAACGCGTGCGTCGTCCGAAGGGCCGGTCTGTGGTTTGTTGTGGTTCGAGCGGAAGTGTCCGTTTCCTGGTGATTAACATGAGCAACGCCAAGGACGTGATTCTAGCGACTAATGTCTTCATTCCGGGCCCTGACCCCCATGTGGCGGCGAGATACATGTTGGTCCATTCACCTAGGAACAGAAGCCTAGAAGGCTCGTGCCTTTCGTTTCGCCTTCGATTCTTGGCTTCTGCTGCCTGAAGCTAAGCCTGGTATCGGGAAGGCGAATGAAGAAACTGCTATGGATGCTATAGTGCTGCTGCTGCGGTGGCAAACTCTCTAGGCGTCCCTTGTTGTGTGTGGTTATCGTTGCGAGTGGCCATAGAAATCGTTCCTAATGGGTGGTATCACTGTGTGGCACCGTCTGGGATCAATACACAAAGTGTTGGTCAGTGGTTCTGTCCGCTAGCAGTCCGACTGAAGCCCCATGACGTTGCCTAGACGAAAAGAAGAAGCTAGTGTGGCATGTGGCATATTGCTAGCAGTAAAAGAAGCAGAAGAAAAAGAAGAAGAAGGAGAGCCATAGCAGGGCAGGGATACGGCTGATTGCCATGGGAAATTTATCGGCATCATCCAACATTCAAGGACTGCACCGTGCGGTGTAGAAGTAGGTATAGTACCCCGGGAGGCGACCGGTGTGTGTACCCTGATGCCATTCTGATTGGAGGGGAAAATCGTGATGTCGATGGTGTACGAGATATTACAACGATTTTCCCGCCATTCACCGAGTGCTTACGGCAGGTTTTCCTGGCTCCGGGCAAATGTCAGTATATGTGTGGCTTCGCCGAGTGCAGCGCTGTGCAAGAAGACGGTAAAGCTGCATTTTGTACCGAGGTTTAAAGTATTTTCCTCGATTCCGCCGCGCAGCAACTGTTGCTTTGGGCAATTGGGAAAGAGAGAAAGAGAGAGAAGCATAAAAAAGGGGTATTGAATGACTCCACGGTAAGCTGGCCTCGGATTGCTGCGAGATGAAAGAGTTTCAATGCTGGTTAGTTGTGGATACGGCTTCAGCTTATACGGCTCCGAGATCGATCGATCGCGAAAGGTTGTTTATGCTTCGCCTTCAATAGCTTGCACCTGCCGTGACGCTCACAAACGATAATGCGCGACATGCCCTTTGTGAGGGAAAACGTTTGGTGCAGTTAACGGAGGTGATTTCCGCGAGGCAAAGGAAAATAATTGAAAAGCCAAGTAGCTCAAAGGATTCGTCGAAAGGAAAATTCGTCCCCTTGCTTTGAGGTTAGGTTGTTGTCGTGGAACCTGTGTTGTGTGATTGTGAGGGTAATGTTATCAAAATGATCCCAGACGACAGTCACAACGATGGTGATGTAATGCAGTGTAGACGTTGTCGATCTGACGAGAATGATGAAACTTCGCGCGAGGGAAAACGAAAAACCGAAAACAAAAGTAACTCTCCTAGGGTAGGGCTTAGCAGTTACGAAACAAATGCCAATGCCAGCCAGCCAGCCATTTGGGAAACGGATCCAAAATGGTTGGCTGCTGGTCTGGGTCTGGGTGGGGTGTGTGGGAACATTGTGAGATAGATTTCACCCCGAACTCGAATTAAGGTTATGGCCATTTGTTTCGATTTAGCGCCCTGTGGGGAGCCACTCGCCGTTCAGCTCTGCTCAGCTGGCGCCTGTGGCGGTTGCTTTGCATTTTTCACGCCATTCATCATCGCGCCATTTTGCTGCGCGCTCCCCCTAACCTGCGAGAAAATTTTGTTACCATTTTCCCGGCCCCCCTTCCCCCTCTAACTGAATGGGCACCCAGGTGGATCAGGTGCTACACACAGGTGCAATTTCACTTTTTTATATGTTGCTGATTATGCTGGGGCCGCCTCGCGCGTGGTCGATGGCGAATGCAAATGGTTAAAATGCAAATGCCGGGGCGCGGTGTGGAGCATTTTAATGAGCAAACGATCAGCTCATTTCCAATTAATACTCTGTTTCGCATTGTTGTTGTTGTTGTCGTATGGGAAGCGGAAGTGAATTGATGTTGTGTGTTTGTGTGTGCGCGCCGCCACATACAATGCATAGATTTATGGAAAAAAAAAATCGAGCGACTTATCGACGACACATAATGAATATTATCATGGAAAAGCGCCCCATTATCGAATGCGGCTTCGCTCGAATTAAAAGGACCGGAATCAACTTCCAGGGAAAGAAGCTGAAGCAGAATCTCATTTTATCAACCCTATCCCCTCCGCTCGTCGATACTCCATCATCGATTACGGAATTGGATGGGATGACCTTGCCCCTCACCCACCGTTAATCAGGTTTTTCCATTCGAATTTCCTGGAAAGAAAACCCTTCCATTCGATGTGCCAGGACTGGCACGCGAGCTTTGCGAAAATACTGTTTTCCACGCATTCGCAACAATTCCACAGTTGTCGGGGGGAGTCTTTTTGCTCCACCATCTCGCCAGACGTCGCCACGTTCCTCGTTAACATGATTCGTTATGTTGTGTGTTTGCGCAGCGAGTCCCGTGCCCGGTACGAAAGTGGAAGCGAAGAAGCTCCCTTCTCCATATAAAACCATCTGTTTTGGCTTTTCGGCGATGCTTTCCGCCGGGTTGTCGGTTTTCTCTACGTTTTGCGCCCGGCAGCCTCGTAGCATTTTCCCGCGTGAAGGATTTTCTCCCGTATTAATCCTTCCCTTTCCCTTTCCACCGAAACGAAAAGTAAACCGTCACGCGCGCACACTCGTGACGCATACAGCAGCACCAGCAGCAGCAGCAGCAGAGTGTACAGAGCCGACCCAGATGCCATCGTTAAATGCCGCGGTGCTACAAAACAAATAGAGGCACGCGGCTTCTGGTTTTGGTTTTCTGGCGCGTACCACGTTGCTGCTTCTTCTTCGTCGTGGCGGTGGCGGCACGATGCCATAACAACATTATGCTTACCTCAGGGCGGAGACGCCAGCGAAGACAATGTCGCGCAGAGCAGGTTCGTGCGGACACGGACAGACGGACGGAAGGTAAACATTTTGCACCGAGCCGCGCTCGCTGGCGTCGTTGGTGAAAGAGCCGAGGTTCGTGGCTAAAACCCGGAGCCCCGCCTGTGAACCACGCTTCCGCCTTTACTTGCAAGTGTAGCAGAAAAAGGGGTGCGAAAAGGAGTGCTTCGTTAACGCCGAACAAGAACAAGAAGATATGATTTGTGCTGTAGATGGAGCTGATGTGAAGGTTCTTCCTGGTCTTGCTGGGGTTGCTGCAATCACTTATGGGGTGCGTCCGGGCTTGAGGGGAAAGCAGTGTCTGTCCCGGTGTTCCCAACCATATTTCCAGCATTCCGGGTGTACCAAATAAACTGATTTTTTTTTGCGAAAGCAGCTTTTCTTTTGGTCTTTAAAAGAAGAGAGTTTACGTTAATTCGAGCAAAACCTGGATAATTCGGTTAGGTTAGACAAAGTTGCTGCTTTTTAGGCAGCTGCTTTCTAGCGTTCCATCGTAAGCTATGCGCGGGAATAGTGTACTACATTTGAAAATGATCCGTACAGTGGTTTTGGAGTCGTGATTAGAAACACGTCGGAGTGTGTTTCCGATCAAATTTGAATTAAAAAAAAAAGAACCGCAAACATGTTGAGGTATACAAGGTCGGCTTAAGTAGTTCTTCTCTTGCGAAACAATAACTTAAACCGCTTTATACCTCTGATGGCATACAATTTAATATTTGTTTTGAAAGCTTCTTCTGTGAAATACTAAGTACGCTAAGCGTACTTCGCATGCAAGTTCAAGATCACTTCCACCAAATCATATGCCCGCATTGAAGAGCTCATCAAGCACAAGACGGGACTCCAACACGGCCAACAGCAAACGGGTCGCACCTCGACTATACCTAGACTTTGACTGGCAGAAATCCACTCCAGTACTAACTGCCGCTCCGAACTGATTGTATAAGAACTGATTAGAAGCGAGCAGAATACGATCTTCCTCCCTCCCTTCCCCGTTTCAAGTCCACTCAAGTGCATTAAAAGCAGCCTTCTGCCAGCCACGTGGCGCTGAGAGAACCCGAGAGCAGAAGCGGGACCGACTTCTGTCATCTCTCTCTCAACGACCTTCAGCCCAAAAGCGTTGTCTGTGTGTCTGTGTGTGTGTGTGTGTCGGTGTGTGCGTGTGCTTGCTGCTACCAGACCAGAGCATCCCCAGACCAGACCCGGCGTTGGCCTTTTAAGCTATTGCTCCTGCCGTGTTCGATAGGAAGTCCCCTGTGTGGACCCTCAAAGTGAAAACTCATCGGCATCGGTTATGCTCTGTTTGCTGCTGCTGCTGCCGGTGCCGGTGCCGGTGCCGGTGCCTGGTCGAAGTTGGAAAAGTGGAGAAAAGAAAATGAGTTATTATGCTAAGAGCATCAAAAGAGTCGGTGTGCTCTGGTGTGTTCACCCTTTTCAGGGAGGTCCGGAGCTCCTGAGAGGTTTGTTTCCCTCCGGTCCACAAATAGCCACCCCATCCCGTGTACCATTGCCACCGTCCTTCACCTGATTGTCGCCAATGTTTCGAGTGCGAAACGGATAATTACTTTCGCTTGGCCTCCGTCGCGCCGTGATGGTCGTCATCGTCGTCGTCGTCGTCGTCTTCGTCGACGATGTTGTCGTTGTCGAAGGTTGCCTAATTATGCACTTGGGTAGCGCGGAGTAGGTAGAGATAGACCTGGGCGACCTTCAGCGGAGGGGTGAACTTTTGGCTTTCTTCGTTCATGGTGGCGACTCTTGCGCCAGCATCGTAGCATCATCGAAGCATCGCTGTTTCGCTTGCTCTCCGTGTCTTGCTTTTCGCTTAATTATGGCCCCATGCCCCTAGTAGTAGAGGAACCTGACTGATTGGCATCGGTAGTTGGGTTATGAGTGCTTCGGAGCCGCTGGGCGCAGTCTTGACTTTGGGCCAACTTATTGGCCAATTAAGGGAACGGCCGCCGCCGCCATACTACCGTCCGGAGCAGGAACCAGTTTCTCCTGCCACCAAGCACACCCTTATTTTTTTCTTTGTTTTCTTTGGAGTGTGTTTATGTTTCGCCGATTTGGAAGTTTTTACTTCCCGTTTGTCCGTTTGCCCGACAGCAGCAGCAGCAGCAGGAGCGTTGGGATCAATCTGGTAGTTGCTGGCAGAAAACACTTCAAACGTCGTTCATGGCGGGCGTTTATTGAGTGAAAATATCGTGAAAACTGCCCAGCGAACGGTAGGAGGGCCTACATTTTGTAATTTTCTTTTCCTCTTCTTCCGCTGCTTCCTCCTTCATCGCGCCTTTACAAGCCGAGGCCAAGGCGAAATAGCAGGAGATAAATGTTGCCATTTCCCACCATTAAAAGGGTTCGAACGGTCCGTGGACGACGAGCGCTCGATGTTGCGTTTAATTTGTGCGCGCGAGCACGATGGTAGTGGTAGTGGTGGTGGTGATGTGTTTCCTCTACTTTTCTACCGTCCTTCCGTCGCGGCATGCGCGGCTTTTCACGCAGCGGAAAGTGAAAGCAGAGCAGAGCGATTGAAAGTTTTCCGAGCCAGGTGTTACGCAACCCCGGCTCCGAGGAGTCCGACCGGAGCGTTTAAAGGTAGCGTCCAATTGACAGACTGAAGGGGCTTAGGGCTTGACTTTGTTTCATTTGGTGGAGAAACAGGAGCGAAATTGCCCTCCCAGCAGGGTGGTTTAGTTTCCTCAGCTCTCAATCATATGATGATCCGGCTTTCTGTTCCGGCGTCTTCGATATTGAGATTAAATTCTGTGCTGTGCACGGCCATACCACGCCTCCGGACATCAACTGATCCCTAATTAAGCAAATTTCGAAGCCGGTTCCTTCCGAGCCACACGGCAACCCTGGTTCGAACCCGGAAAACCCCTTTTTCCGTCGGCCAGGTGCATGGGGGATGTAAATAGTGGGGCAACCGGTTCCAAAGTGGGACAAATTTGTTTTCCATTATCCGGATCCGGATTGTGTGTGTGTGTGTGTGCGTCGCGGTCTGTGGTGATAAGGGGAGCTGCTATGGCTTCTGCCGGAGAGGATTTCTCCGGGTTAAAGGGGGGGCCTAACACAGCATCCTTAACGCCGGATCCTTACTAAATAGTCATATTTTGCCGTTTCTTGGGGGTTCTTGGGTTGCGTTACCTTCGGAGAGACCCACACACACACACACACACACACCAACAACTCCTCGGGGTTGAACTTGGGGTGAAATAGACCGGAAGTTTGTTATCTTTTCCCCGGTATCCGTCGGTTGTGTGTTGTTGTGCTAGGTTGTGTGGAGCAGCAGCAGAGTCCTTCTCGGAGCCCCCTTAACAGACCTGAGCTGAAAAGGTAAACATGGCTTTGTAATCACCGGGACACCCCCTTGTCCACTTGCCCTCGGTGGACGACGAATGTGTGCGGCGTCACCAGGAAGGTAGTGTACCTTCCTCGGAGTGTTCGGGTTCGAGTTTCTTCGAGAAGATGCTCCTCCGGAATCCTTTTCCACTTCTTCGTTTTTCTTTTGCGACGTTGCCGCTACAACGTATCGACAATGGTTGGGCTCGATTCGAATGGCTTGTTTTGCTTATAACTAGCGTATCAATATCGAAGTTAGTCGAGGCCGGTAATATCGGTATCGGAAGAACGCATGACTGGTCCTTGGCGAACCCGAACCCCGGACCGAGCAGTCCCGGGCTCCCGGGGCTTGTATGAATATGTTTGCATAAGCAGCCGCGCTTTGGGTCGTTTGGAGGAAGAGGCCGATCTTCCCAGGGATAAAAGTTCAAAGAAACCTTCTTCCACCGCCGAATGTGTTATCCCAAAAGGTTCTTCTTGTTTTTTTTTTTCGGTTTGGCTTCGAGATCTGATCGACTCCTGTGGAGAGCTGCTTCGAAGAATATTTATACAAGAGATGCGCCAGCATTCTCCAGGATCTCGGTCCGGAGGATTCGGGCCCGGCCTGGCCCGGCCCGGCCTGGGGTTCCCATATTTAAACCATGAATTATTGCCCGATTATTTACCCTTCAATAAACAAACTGTTCCGGTTGTGACCTTCTTGTTCCTTTCACACACACACCCACCCTCGGTGCGGTGTCTTCATCTTGAAGGTGAAGAAGCCGACATGGTTTACCAGATTGGTCTGGTCTGCGAGGCATGCGAAGGGTGAATTTGGGACAGGAGAGCTTGGACTACTATCTTCGCTGCTCAGGCTCGGGCTCAGCAGCGCAGCGCCATAAGTAAACATTCCGACGCAGCTTTTCGGCCTTTCCTGTAAAGGGAAGGGTGGTGTGTGTACGCCCTTTGCCTTCTCCGTTGATGTATTGCGGATTTTTTGGGGACGCGTCGATATCCTTCGACGCTCGTCCGTCTATAGGTCACTCGTCCTGGGTGGTTTTTTTTTCTTCTTCTTCTGTTTGGGCCATTTCTAACGCTGGAAAAGGCCGCTACTTCTCGCGTGCCTGGGATCCGATTGGATGAAAAATCTTACCACTTCCCAAACCCAAGCTAGGCCTGAATTCACTATTTATTGGATCCGTTCGTCCGTCCGTGGGGGTCTTGTGGGGGGGATGTGCCTCTGATCTGATTCATCTTTTTCCGTCGGGACAGTCGTCGGACGTCGGGCGGACTTCTTTTTGTTCCCATCGGTTCGGATGCCAGTGACTGAAATCAATCTCCAGACCCCAGTGGTGGTAGTGGGAGTTCGGTATAGTGTCCGGCTCGGCTCGGCAGAAGACGGACCCCCGAGGATCTCGGATATCACTTGGCGAGGGCTATTTTCTCATCGGGCCACGGTCAACAGTGATGAAAAAAAGCTTTCGGTGTGTCTGTGTGTCGGTGTCTTCTTGTTATATTTTTCCGGTTATTTGTGCTTCTTGCTTGTTGTTGATTACGATGTGGTTCTACGTGTTTGTCCGCGTGTGTGTGGTGTGTTGCGGCCGGAAGGAAGGATATATGCTGAATATGTTTACGCAGCCGGAAGGGGCATCATTTTTCTTCCCTCCGGGCTACCTACCACTAACACCACCACCACCAGCCACCAGCTGACCACGTGGACCTGTGGGCGCTGAGGGAAATGTTTGTTTTTCCCCCCCTCCCCCCCCTGGCCCAGACCATAGATCCCTCCAACGCTCCTTTGGCTTTCACTTCGACCTATTCGACATATCATCGTGTACCCCCGGTTTCGTGTATGTGAGTTTATCCGATAGTATGAATGAGGAGCGTGAGAGAGCGAAAGTGACCGACATTGGGGCGCATACGAGAACAGGAAGATGATTGTGTTGGGCCTCCGTCCGATTCCTCCGTCGGTGGTTGAAAGGATGCCGGCCGTCTGTTTTGCTACTTTAATGCGCCGTCGGCCGGCAGCAAGCGGTCTTATCTGTTATTGTTCCGGAGTCCATTCAGCTGTCGGTTTTAATTTTAGCTCCGATTCGAGCAGCGGAATGTGCTGTTTTTTCCTGGTCACTACAGTACGTTCTTCGACTCTTCCTTTCACGACTGGACCTGAAACCATTCTGCTGTGTTCGATCGAAATAATCACACTGTTTAGCGCAATAAACTTCGCTTGTAAGTGACGCGCATTTCGGGTTCGGTTTTTTGGTCTCGTTTCTTTTGCTTTCCCTGCTCTGCTGCGATGGTCTAAGGGTTGAAAGGAAATCGACGAGCGCAAATGGAATCAAATGGAAGGGAAACGCATTCCTCCATTCACTCCGTTAGATGGCGGGGTCGTCAGTAGGGTGGAAAATTGGGTGACATTCGTGCCGGTTGTTCTTTCGCCGCCGCCTGCAGATTTGGATCTTCGGTGGTTTTTTTCCCCCTTCTCTCCCTGACCACCAGAGCTCGGATGCTGTGATGTACCGAGAAGGAAGCAATAAATTAGCATTATCACCAATATTTATCTTTCACTTCCACCACACAACCAGCGTGCAGAGGGCGTCTCTTGATTTGATGCCTGCCTGTTGGTTGCTTGCATGGTCGCTGGTGGTTTTTTTTTTCCTTTCGCTTCATTTTTACTCCCGGAATCCTTCAAAAGAAGATGTCCGGTTTGTGGGCCACTAGGGCCGCCGGGCGGGCGAGGTGGGAGGCGGAGAGGTGTATTTTTGGGGCCGGATTAAAGACATACATTATTGCCACCGGACGTGGGCTTAAATCGAAAATGAAAATAAATCTTTCAAATCGATCGAATACCACCAACCGTGTGCCAGGAGGATGATCTCGGCACTGGTGAGGGATGAGAAAAATCCTCCGGACCGATCCCATCCCCCATATGTGAAGAGGAGGGAGGGGCATGGGCGGCATGAGAACCGTTGTCAATCCTAGCGTGGGCCGGGTTGGATTGTCGGTTTTGCTGTCGAATATCCCTCGAAAAGGATCTTCCGATTCCGAGAGAGATTGAAAGGAGACGCTCGAAACGAAACGAAAGGTAGCAAACGGAGCTTAAAGATCCATCAAGGATTGGCCCCCGATTCTGTCCGGCATTCTTGCATCATTCAATAGATAAGATTGGCGTCGTTCTGGTCGAGGGCCTGGGAGTAATATATGTTTTCCTTTCCATTTCATGCTTTGCTGCAGAAAAAGGGAACGGCTCGGTATTGGTGTGGAATCATCTGGAGTTTGGTTTGATTTTTTTTTTTTGGGTCAAACGCAAAGCAAAGAACAATCCAACGATTCGAATTGAAGAGTTTTAAGGGGGTGGGGGGTGGGGGAAGGATCCATTGCTGTCCAGATTTACTTGTCGGATTCCAGGAATCCAGAAGAATTGGCCTGATTTTCAGGTAATTTTCTACGTTTCAGTCCTTTCTTCGCGCGAAGAAGTTTGAGTTTTACTCCGATTGTCGACAAGAGGGTGTGTGTGTGTCGGAATGCCGAATGGAGTCAAAAAGTTTGCTCACCGAACTTCCGAAAACCACTCCTTTTGCAAGGTCAAAGGAAGCGAGGTTGTGTTCCCGTAGGTAACACGCTGTTATCGACCGACGAGTAGCGCGTTCCGAGTGAAGCTAGCTTCGAAATCGACGAAGGATCGTATTCCCTGGGCGCAATCCCCGGATCGCGAGCAGTAGTCCCGCGGTGGGTCGATAATAAAAACATAAAACCGTGTCCAGACGATGACGAATGTTGGAGAATTTCTCGACGAGAACTTCGCAAACAAACGTCATCCCATACAAATCCGGCGAGAAGTTATCGCGATAACTTCAATGCACGTGTGGAGAGCGAGCAAGCGAGAACGAGCGAGAACTTCTTTTGGAGCTGTCAAATCGTATGTAAACAGTAGGGCGAGAAAGTTATCGCGATAACTTTGTTGCTCGTCTGGACGGAGTTTAACGTATGTTCAACAAATGCCCGCCCATCGCTCCCGGGGACGCGCTCCCGCCCCAGGGAAAGCGTTCAGATTCAATCGAGTGGCTTTTGAAACTTTCAATTTTCTGATCCTTCTGATTAAAAGACCGAAGCGAAAGCAGCGAGACCGCAGACTTCCTTCGAGCACAGAGCACCGTTCGTAGTGTTCAAGTTTTATGGTTTTTCGTCGATCGAACTGCTGCGATCCCGGAAGGCGTCTGCTGGGAGATAGATGATAGGACGGTGGCAACGGTGCTCCGTCCTTATGTCCATTTCATGTTCGTTGGTCTTAACCCACTTCGGACGTGTGTGTGTGTGTGTTTGTATAGTCCCCTCTCGTTGTACCAGCTACTCTACTTCTCTTCGGTAGCCGGGCAAAGCACAGAAAAGCCAAAACTCGCCGCCGACCGTGACTTCACTTTTTGGGGCACAAACTTTCATCAACAATTGCCACCATTGCCGTGTGCATCGGTGGTGGTAGTAGCCTTCTTCTGGTGCACTGGGAGTTCCCCAGCAGTGGCTCGTTCTGTTCCTACAGCTCGCTTTGCACGCGGAAGTGCCTTCTTGGGAACTTGGGAAAACCGCGTCGGAGTCTTCAATCTTGTGGCGATGACATGCCTCTCCCGGGGACTCGGAGCAGAGAAAGAGAGAGAGAGAAAGTTGTGCCAAAAGTTGAAGGTGGCACGGACTACTAGCCAGTAGCGCACCACTGGGGGCGGGTGAGTGGTCCGGTTCGGTTTACTTTGAATCTCTTTTTCGTCACATGACTTCCGGAAAAAACAACTAAGAACCCACCTTGGGGTGTGGTTGGGGGTAATTCATACATGCGCTCTCATCAGTACACTTATCCGGTCGTGTGACGTTTTGTGGAACCGTTTTGGATTCGCCGGACATCCGGCGAAGCCAATGCACACAAACACACACACACACACACACACAATCACGGCAGCTTGTTGTGGAAATTTAATCTTCAGATTGTTGCTTGTTTTTGTGGTGGTTGTGTGTGTGTTTTTGGTGTGTGGTTAGAGGAAGGAAGTAATTTTGGGGAGGAAATCATGAACGTAGACCGTATGATTCGGATGAAGCTTCGTGTTCGTGTTCCTTTTGAATACCAGCAACTACGTCAAGACCGAAATGAACTTTTGCGAAACGATAGTTCAACTTGCAGTGGTCTCGATAATGCACAGAGGAATTAAAATCCAGATCAAATCGATTCGTTTTGAGTGATCGACTTTAATTGTTATAAACGGTTGCCGTGAAAGTCACATTCCATTTCCACAGCTTCTACGCAAAGGACATCGATAGCCTATTGACGTTTTATGTCGTTACTCGCCACTTCCTAATAGCAGCAGCCTTCCCCACCGATTGCTGACCTCTTGCACAAATGACCTAGAACACCGAAAATGTCCAACATTGAATGGTTGAATCCATTTTGGAGCGAGCGGCATTCGCTTTCGCACGTACCAACCAGCCGAGCGGCAAGCCAGAACCTTGCTGCAGGCCACGTAGCAATGAAAATAATTGCTGTGGAAAGGAAAACTCAAAGGTCGATTCAATCGAACAGCAGCGGTGGTGGTGGTGGTGGTCGACGACAAGGACACTCGGGTGACTGGAGCGGAAAGCGCTCACGCTCGTGTGTGTGTGTGTGCGTGTGTATGTGTGGAGCATCTTAACGACTTGTGGGGGTGGTGGAATGGTGAACATTCGATGACGAGAGGTGTGATCAAAGCGACATGAAACGACATGAAAGTGAGACCCTCAAGTGCCTTTCCTGACGAGCTGTCAAGGTACGGCGACCACCTCTAGAGGAGAAATCGATTCGAAGGAAAATATCTAATTAACTCCGTTTCGGCCGCCTGGTGACGTGGCACCGCACTAGCGCGCTCGTGTGTGTGTGTGGGTGGCTTTTGTGGTCGTTCTGGCCCGTGTGTGTTCTTATGGCTTGATTGAAGGCACATTAATTGGTTGTTAAAATGGTGTTGGCGTTGGTGAAGTCATTTTCGGTGGCGTCCCTGCACAGGAAGTGAAAATTGTTTTTACATCCTGACCCATAATGGCCTTCCTTATGCCCGTTCTTCGGAGCGATACTGTCGACGACGACGACGACGACGACGTGTGCGTCCTGTACTGATCGTTGGGGGCCCATCATCGGTTGTCCAGCTACTCCACCTCCGGTACGTTTAATGATATCGAATGTCCCTAGAATTCACTTCGGAATTTTTGGACGTAATCGAGGGGG